>NW_006159850.1:16594773-16615821 GCF_000334495.1 Tupaia belangeri chinensis | reverse complement strand
AGCGGTCATGGTTAAGGATAGAAAGATTTCATAGTGGAAAAGAGGATGCAGCACAAGGCTCATAAAGTCATTCAACAGGCAAGTTGATGAAATTCATTCCAATCATGGTTTTAAGAAACAGGAGGTTGAACTCTTTTGCTCAGAGTTAAGAAAGAGAGGGGTTGGTGGGAGCTTGGGTGGTGTGGAAAACCAATGGAGTAGCAGGTTTGGAGAATTTGTTCCAGAGTCAAGAACCACCCAGAACTGGCTATCGCTTTGTTTAGGGTACAGTCAACTCACATTCTTTATGTCCCCAGCAGTGCCAAGCAGTCTGGAGGCAGGTGGCTGGCAGTAACCTAGGCTAGGAATTGATGCAGTGGATCAAATAAAGGATAAAGGAACTTAAACTTGGAACTCATAAATATTGGTAAATACCAAGCTGCAGTCTCTCAAGGGCAGTATGAAATTTCCATTCCAGAGCCTGAAGGACCCAAGATACCCGAATTTCATTTTCATTTTATTTTTTGAAAGCTTTTTTTTATTTAATTTTATTATTTTTTTTCTTTTTCTTTTTCTTTATTTTTTTCTTTTTTTTAACCAGAGAAACAGAGAGGGGGAAATGAGAAAGCAAGCCTCTAATTCTGGAACTTGAACTGTGGTCAGCCATGTGGGAGTCCAGCACCTTAACTATCATGCCACCGACTGACCCCCTGAATTTCACTTTAAAGATGTTACCTTTATGCTGCCATTGTTTCTGATTTTGATGTAGTTTCTATGAGTGTGTTCTAGAAAGGTTGGGTTTTATTAAGCACTGAGACTTCAGGAAGTATGCAGACCCTATGGACACTCTATGTTAACAGACATAAACTATAAGTTTTTTCATAAATTTTCCCCTCTCTCTCTCATTTACTTCCTAGTGGATCTTCAATATGTTTATGAAAAATAATTGTTTTCACTGCAAAAGATTTGCAAGATTGACACAGTCTGGAAATTCATCACACCTGTCTATGGTCATGAACCCATTTGATTCAGAAATCTCATCGGATAATTTGAATCTGGCAATAGGCTTGTCAAAGTAGAGCTGTGTGTTTGATCATTTGCTTTCTTACTGTTTTTGTATCATCAATTCTTAAACATTCCTTAAGCATTAGTAGAAACATCTATTTTTTTTTTCTCAAATAGAATTTTTTGCAGGATCAAGTTGTTTGGAAGGGAATTTGTGGGGCTCACAGATGGCATGGTGGTTAAGGGTACTGGACTCCCACATGGCCAACTGCAGTTTGAGTCCTGGACCTGGCGGCTTTCTCTCTCTCTCTCTCTCCCTCCCTCCCCCTCTCCCTATCCCTCTCCCTCTTTCTCCCCCTCTATAGTCAAATTAAAATAAATAAATAGATAAATAAATAAATGTTAAATAAAATCATTCTTTTTTTAAAAAGAAGGGGATGTGTTATTATTGGCTAAAATCATGGCAGAACCACTTCCTTTTGAAGAACTTGGAAACATTGAAAGAGAGTAGGATTAATGCCTTTATTTTTTTATTAAGGAATTGTTTTATTTAATATTATTTACTTATTTTTAATTTGACCAGAGGGGGACAGAGTGAGAGAGAGAGAGAGAGAGGGAAAGTGAGAGAGCAAGTTGTCAGATCCAGGAATTGAAACTTGGTCGACCATGTGAGAGTTCAGTGCCCTTAACCACCACACCACCTGCCAGCCCCAATGCCTTGTTTTTTAAAAGAAAAAAAGAAGGGACCAGCAGTTAGCGTAATGGCTATGTCGCTGGACTCCCATGTAGTCGACCATGGTTCGAGTCCCGGACCCGGTGGCTTAAACTCACGCCAGGCGCGTGTGCATGTGTGCCCAAGATCCTGAGTGGAGAATGGAGGAGAAATGATTGCGGCGTGACCATCCCCCCCTGGGGGGTGATTTCTCGCTTCCTATCTCTCTGTCTCTGTCTGGTGAGTGCATGCGCCCTATAGCAAAAACAAAACAAAACAAAACTAAATAAAGCAAAAAAAAAAAAAAAAACCTCTCCAAAAAGAAAAAAAGAAGTTCATAATGTCCTAATCTGGAACTTTACTGGGGGTGGGGGACAAGATTGCCAAATGATTTCTAGAATAATCTGTAGTAAACAGTGTCAAGAACTTATATCACTTGACAGAACAAGTGCTGTCAAACTGATTCATTTCCTTCCATGAAAGAGTAACAAGATTTTAGTAGATTGAGGGAGAATGATAAATGTAATCTATATTTTATTCAGCAAGGTGCTTGAACCTGCTCCATCCAGCATCTTGGTCAATAAATTCAGAAAATTTGGGGATTGGCAGTAGATGTCCAGGGAATAATTGAGCTCCTATCCTGGGGTATGGATTTAATAGCACATTCTTTTGAGAGGTCCAACAGCAGGGGAAGCGTTACCTGACCTGCTTTAGGAGGAAGAAATGATGGTAACTTCCCCCAGAGGATCCTGAGTCCTGACAAATGTTTCTGACATGTTTGTCATCCATGGTTTTGATTATTCAGATATCCTCAAAGATCAGTTATGAATATATATATATATAAATAACATAAAGTAAATGCTGGCTCCTCACAATCATTCATATGCCCTGCTGGCATATCCTTCTGAAAATCCCCCAAGAACTTCCTGACAGGCTCGGGTCTCAGGCTTCTCTATCGGGGGTGGGGGAGCAGAGGAAACAATAACTCTGAAAGCAAGTGAGATGTGTGGAAATAAATCTGTCCTACTCTGTAATTCCAAAAGGGAAAGATACTTCTGGAAATTCTATTCTGGCCTAGGAAAGAGTCTGTTGCTAGAAATGGTGATGATATTACTTTTATGATTATCCTTGGATTTGCATATTCCCCTCTGCTCCAGGGAGTCCAACCACCTCAATAACTGTTGCGTCATTTTAAACTATTAATCTTCACGACACCCCCCTGAGGAAGTCTAGTAGGCAGTCACGTTCCTCATATTTCAGTAATTTTATGGCTGGAATTAGGTACTGTCTATGGAGAAAGTTTGTCCTTGATAATATATCTTTACCTCATTAATCCATTTCCCGATACTAACAGATTAAACTCAGAGCCCGATAATACCTAAAAAGAATATTCTCGATTTGTGTGGCCCCTCTGGTTTATGCAGCACTTTCACAATCATTTGTTTTTCATGCACCAACCCTGCAGTGCTAACAAGTAAGTGTATTGGGATATTATAAATTATTCCTACCGTGTATTTGGTAGACACAACATCTGCCATTTCATTTTTTGAAAATTTGTTTCTATCTTTCTTTCAGGATAGAAAGAGAGACAGGGAGCCCTGAAAGGTCTTGTCATGCTGCAATCCTCCCCCTACAACTTCTCACTCACTCCCAACCTCCCCTGCCCCTACCTTCCAGCCAGACAGGGATGCCTGATACATTCAAGTCAACTCAGAAGCCGGACCCTGGACCGTCAAGTATGGCTCTAGTATCGCACAGTGGCACTCTACTATCTGCAGCACCATAGTTGGACCCTGCCATTTCATTTAATTCTCAAGTAATCCTGTAGGGTGCGTACTATTATCTCCATATGACAAGGAAAAGACACATTCTAAGGATTAAGTGAATTGCTTAGCAACAAAACTAAGACTAGAACCCAAGCCTTTGATGATCTTTCCACTTTCTAAGTTTGTTTCATTTTTATTTTGTAAAAGAAAAGACCTTGGGGGCCAGCAGGTGGTGTGGTGGTTAAGGTGCTGGATTCCCTCATGGCCAACCACAGTTCGAGTCCCAGACCTGGCAGCTTAAAAATCATGCCTGGTATATGTGTACATGTGCCCAAAAACCCCAGGAGGAGAATGGAGGAGAAGGAATTGCAGCATGGTTATACCCGCTGGGGTGTGACTTTCCACTGTCTCCATCTGTCTTTTCTAGTGAGCACTTGCACCCTATGGCAAAAACCTAAAAAGAAAGAAAGAAAGACCTTGATTCTTTCAGGTAGTTAAATTTCTATTATTTATTTATTTATTTTTTGCTATGGGGTATGTGAGAGACAGAGAGTGAGAGGGAGGAAAAAGTGAGAAATCATCCCCTGGGGGAATAGCTACACTGCAGTTCCTTCTCCTCCATTTTCCTTTTGATATTTTGGGCACATACACATGCGCCCAGCTGTTTCTTAAGCTCCTAGTTCTGGGACTCGAACCACTCAGTTGGCCTTGTGGAATCCAGCCACTTTAACCACCACACCACAGCTAGCCTACTTTCTATTTTATTTAAAGAATTATTTCTTTAATTTAATTTTATTTATTTAAAAAATTTTGACCAGTGGGAACCAGCAGTTAGCGTAATGGCTATGTCGCTGGACTTCCATGTAGTCGACTGCAGTTCGCGTCCCAGACCCGGTGGCTTAAAACCCACGCCAGACACGTGTGCGTGTGTGCCCAAGTTCCCGAGAGGAGAATGGAGGAGAAGGGATTGCAGCGTGGTCATCCCCTCTGGGGGGTGATTTTTCGCTTTCTGTCTCTCTGTCTCTCTCTGTCTGTCTGGCAAACACACGTGCCCTATAGTGAAAAACCTCTCAAAAAAAAAATTTTTTTTTTGACCAGAGAGAGGGAAAGTGATAAAGCAAGCTGCCAGGTCTGGGACTCGAACAGCAATTGGCCATGTGGAAGTACCCCACCTATCATGCCACCTTCTGGCCCCCTCTATGTATTTCTAAGTTGTGTATTTACTTATGTTTTGTATAGCACTGTACAGTAGATCCATTTCTGGCTTCCAGTATTTCTTAGTGCTTTGTCTGTAAGGTGTGTCTGACTTCAGCTGCCAAATTGCCTCTCTCATCTGCCATTTACCTTAAGAGAGGGAAGTACTAGGTAATCAGATTGTATTTTTAAAAATACACTGATGATAAAAAGCGATGATCAGTCCACCTTGTATTATTATGTCATTTTAGCCCAGCCCACAGGCTTAGCAGTTGAGATTCTGTTTCTTTCAATAAATAATAATAGAGTAATTATACTTTGAAAAATATCCAGATCTCAGAGAAATATCAATGGAAGTTCTAAACTTTCTTCATTTGTTCATTCATTCTGTCTTTGTGGCATGTCTCTATGCCCAGGATCACATCTATCCTGGAACTGTTTATAGCTCAGTGCCATCGCTGTCGTCATCCTCACCATCCCCCTCTTCACCATGGGCACACTGCTGAGCACCAATAAGCATGGGGGGCATTCAGGGGCATGTGTACAGGGGATACTCCGTATGGTGCCTAGCCTTGAGGAAGCAGGTGGGGTGCCTATCCTGTTTCCACATCATCATAGGTGTCGGGTGGTGAAACAAGTGGATCTTGTTATTTTGGTATCTATTTAGTTAAAAACTAGTAAAAACTACCTAGAAAGCTACAGATGAGAAACGGGGTGAGGTCAGCTCTAGCAGCAAGGTCCACGTGAGAAAGTAAGCCCGAGCCTTGAGCTAGACTGAAGAATGAGGGAAGAACTTTCTGCATTTCCTTCCCTAGATCTCTCCCAAGTTCCCTCACTAGTAAATACCTAAAATGCTCTCCTTTTATTATAATTTTTTGGGGGGCGTAAGTCTCACCACCTTACATCATTCTGCCACCTTATGATTTAGTTTGACAAAAATTGGTGAGAATTGGATGCTACCGATAGAGGATCTACCGATAGAAGCAGCTTCAGTCCACAGCTAGGAGTTTGGACCTGTGCCCTCAACTTATTCTTCCTTACTTTTAATTTAGCAGGGGCTCCATAAATGACAAAATAAAGAAGGTAAGAATGACATGGAGGGGGTCAGCAGGTGGCATGGTGGTTGAGGTGCTGGACTTTCACATGACCAACCTCAGTTTGAGTCCAAGACCTGGTGGCTTACTTTCTCACTTTCTCTCTCTCTCATGAGCACACATACCCTATAACAAATTTAAATAATAAATAAATAAATAAATTTTAAAGGATGACATTGATACTCTCCAACATTACTTTTACTTGAATTTAAAAATTACAAAAACAATGTAATTGGCCAGTAGACACAACTCATATTAGTAAGTTCTTGGTCTATGAGATTTAGAAATTTAAAATTAGAACTTGTACAAAATATTCAAAGCCTAGTGCTAGGGGCAATCATGTTGTATACTGTAAAGATGTATTAAATGTAAATAATAAATATAAATTAAATGTAAATAATATAAGTTAAATGTAAATAATAAATATCTATATGTAAATGTTTAAAGCTTATAGAAAGTTCTATATTCCTTGGGGCTGGCAGGTGGCGTGATGGTTAAAGGCACTGGATTCCCACATAGGAATTTGAATCCTGGACCTAGAGGCTTGCTTTCTCGCTTTCCCTTTTTCTCTCTCTCTCTGGTCAAATTAAAAAATAATATTAACAAATGGAATTAAATAAAGAAATAATTCTTTAAAAAAAGGAAAGAAAGAAAGTTCTAGATTCCTGGCATATCTGAAGAGCGTTTTTATCCTGAGAAGTCTGAAGAGACCTATCTACAACTAGCTCCTTCGCCTTTCCCCGTCAGCCAGCTTCGGACACTGAGTGGATGGCTCTCTAGAAGGGCGCCTCCTAATATGTGACTTCACTCCTGACTGGCTGCCAAGGCCTTATTTCTTTTTTCCTATAGGGCACATGCTCTTTCCAGAGAGAGAGAAAGAGAGAGAGAGAGAAGGAGAAGTGGGAAGTGGGAAGTGAGACTGGGGCTGGCCACACCATAATCCCTCCTCTCTGAATGTTGAGCACACAACAAACCCAGCATGTTTTTCAAGCTGCCAGATTCAGAACTCGAACTGCGTAGTCATCCATGTAGGATCAAGCCACCTTAACTACCATGTCACTGTCCGGCCTTCCAAGGCCATTTTAACAGGCACAGTACTGGAAGACCAGTACCCTTTCAGCGTCGAAAGTCCCATCTCTAGATCTTACAGGGTCTTTGAACAAGAGACTGTATTTCTGATTTTCTACACACCCCAGTGGTGAGCATGCTCGTTAAAGTATCTACATCCCCCTGGCAGAGTCCATCATTACAAACACTGGGGATTATGAGCTCACACCTAAGTGAGGATTACTTAATCTCCTACTCCTGAGTGACCTTCCTATGCCTCCTTCCATCCTCTACAGCCCCTACACTAAGAGGTGAGTGCCACAGCCTAGGCTGGGAGGCGGAACAAAAAAGGCAGGTCCACATCCAGATTCTGCCCCTTGGCCCAGGTGAGCTGTTCCCTTTCATGGTCCCTGTTGTCTCACCCTCTGGCCTCACTACCTCCCTGTCCGCTTTTAAAGCAGTTCCTGGGGACACTATTACCACCTTACTGCAGGAATAAATAAACAGACAGAGGCTCCCAAGTCGTTATTAAACATTTCCTCTAAACTGCATGCTTTGTCTCTGCACCCACGTGGACCAAGAAAGCTCTCTGGGGGGCAGCCAAAACCCAGAGCCCTGTCACATGGTTCCTGGTATAAACAGTCCTTTGAGCAGGAAGGAGGCACCTGGGCTGACCACCTGGGCTGACCGCCTGGTCTCTGGGGTCTTCCCAGTTCCCTGGCTTCCTCACCTGCCAGGAGGGTACTGACAGAGGCGAGTCCTCGGCCCACATGGCCCACCCGGAATGAGGACCAGCAGCAGCAGGGGAAGAGCCAGGAGGGGCTCCCTCTGCACAAGGCCGGGAGCTGCTTGCCCCCATGGTCAGGCTGCGGGCAAGGGAGGGCAGCTGGTGGCAGCAGTGATGAAAATGTGCAATGGAGACTGGAAGAGAAGCCAAACATACATGAATAAAGAAGGCAGGTTTGGGAGCCAGCAGGTGGCGTGGTGATTAAGGGCGCTGGACACCCACATGGCCGACTGTGGTTCAAGTCCCGGACCTGGCGGCTTGCTTTCTCACTTTCCCCCTCTCTCTCTTGCTCTCACTCCTCTGTCCTTCTCTGGTCAAATTAAAATAAATGAATAAATAAAGTTAAAATAAAATAGTTAATTAAAAAAACAAGAAGTCAGGTTTGACCAAACACCCAACACCCTAACTCGGAAGCCTGGAAGCCCACAGAGCAGGTGGAAGAGCAGCCTTCCTGTGCCCTCCAGCACCTTTGACCTGGAAAGTTTTCTAGGCCTTCCAGACGTTTTTTTTTTTTTTTTTTTCCTTTCCAATTTAGAAATTGTAAATCTACAAATGAAGAAGAAGTATATTCTTTAAAAACTGAATGACCACAGATCTCAAAGACTGAGAGAGGAAGAAAGGCTTCTTGGAGAAGAAAAGGTGGTGCCAGAAGTGTGTGAGCGCGGGTGTGTGCGCGTGAGCATTCTACCAGACAGCTTGCAAGGGGGGAAAAACACAGAGGAAAGGGTGACTGGAGAAAGACGAGAAATAAGCGGTAGAAGGCGAGTGTTGCCGAGGGGGCGGGCCCTGGAAGGAGGATGGACACCGGAATGCAGGCAGGGCTGGGGGTGGGGGAGGCCGCACGTGCGTGAGCCAGAGAGACAATGATGTCAGCATTTCCTTCTGGGTTGGTCACGTGGTCCTTGCCAGGTAAACAGACTGGAAATAGACTTCATAAAGGCAACGCCGGCGGGGGCAGGGCGGCGGCAGGGCGGCGGGCGATCGCTGCACCCTTTCCTCTCTGCGGCGTCTCCCACAAGCAGGTTTGCACGTCTGCGACAAGGTGGTCTTGAAGTGGAACTGCACTTGTACCAGCCAAGCAATATGACTCAAGGAGGGAAAGCTATTTGCTTTTATAATTAGCTCGAGGAGTTTAGAGACATTTTTATTTTAAGAAAGAGGAGAGGTGAGGATGAATGTAAATCTAGGCTCAGATGCTGTGAGTGTCTTGGGCAGGGACTGCTTATCCTCATTTGTCTCCTTGGGAAGGGGGTCAGATGGATCTAGATTAAGGATGGATTGAAAGACTGCCTTTTAGAATGAAAGGATCAGATGTTGTAATTATCAACATTAGAAAAGAGAAGATGTTAACAGACTCCACAAGAATATATTAGAGTTTGATACAGCCCAGTATGTGAGCATGGTGACACAGGAAGGAATTGAGACTCCACGAAAAGAGATGAGGGGAAAACAAAGATACGTTTCACGACTTTCACGTTTCATGATGTAAAAGGGTCCCTGAGGAAAACACGGTGAGAATGCAGGGCATTTTAAAATGAAAAAGGCATGTGTGGAAACCTATCTGAAAAGCACCGTGGATGGAAATGGTGATTTTTTTCCACCCAGAAAATTCTAGATTCCAAAATGGTGATTTAGAGGGAAGATGTGGCTCTTCAAATTCCTAGAACCGGTATCTTTGTAACTATGATAAAATATCTCAGGTCATTCTTTGAATAATTTTGGATTAAAAGGATACACCTTATGGTAGTCAGAATCTTTGGTGGCTTAGCATCAGTGGGGTAGTCAGTAAGTAGTGTACTGGATTGCAGTGCTGGAAGCCACATGGCTGACCATGGGTAAGAATCCCTGGCCAGGATGACCTGAAACATGCCAGGCTCACGCATGTGGGCCCAAGATCCTAGTAAGGGAGAGGATGGAAGGAGCCTCTGTTGAGGGTGTTTCTTTCTCTCTCATGCATGTACTCATACTCTCTATCGTGAGTAAAATAAATAATTTTAAAAATAGGGCCAACCAGTGGCCTGGTGGTTGAGAAGGTCGGATCTCATATGGCTAGCTGTACGGTTCAAGTTCCAAACCCAGAGGCTTGAAACACACACCAGGGCATATGTACCTGTGTGCCCAAAATCCTAGAGAGAGAGAGAGAAAGAGAAGAAGAGATTGTGGTATAACCATACCTCATGGGGGCTATTTCCTAACTGTCTCTCCCTGTCTCTATCTCTCTCTCTCAGAGTCTCTCTGTTTCTTGTGAGCACACATGTCCTGTGTAGGAAAAAAAAAATTTAATTAAAAAAGAATTTTCTGGGACCAGCAGTTAGCATAATGGCTATGTCGCTGGACTCCCATGTAGTCGACTGCGGTTCGAGTCCCAGACCCGGTGGCTTAAACTCATGCAGGGTGCGTGTGCGTGCATGCCCAAGATCCCAAGAGGAGAATGGAGGAGGGGTGATTTCTCGCTTTCTGTCTCTCTGTCTTTCTAGTGAGCGTACATGCCCTATAGCAAAAACCCCTCAAAAAAAAAAAAAGAAAGAAAGAAAGAAAGAATTTTCCATCCTTGTGGAAATTTGGTCAAAACTGGTGGGAGGGAGAATGATTAACTGCCTGTTTTCCAGAATCAAAAGGGTTCCTGGGATGCAGTTTTAAGCCTGGGACAGTCCTGGGCAAACTGGGATAGGTTGGTTACTCTAGTGGGAGGCCAGGAGGCCTAGCGTAGTCTAGAGATATTGAGTTGTTGGAAAAGTCATGACATATTTTTTCTGTCTTTCTATGCAAAAATGTATCATAACATTTCTGACAAGTCAATAATAAGAAAATTCACCCTTCTCCTTTTCCACCAACTAAACAACAAAAGCCTTTCACTCTGTGTTCTAGCATTTTGTGTTGTCTCCCCCGCCTGCCCCATTACTTTCCCTTAACCTTCTCTGATCAGGGAACATTGCAAGACTAATTTGGGTATATGTGACTACAAATGGACTTAGCTGGCAGAATACAGTCAATTTGAATAGTTGGCTTTAATTGCACCTGGGAGAAAAGGAGGTGAGGGAATTGCCGTCCCCCTTTATTAACTTCCCTTATATAGGGAGTGGGTAAGGGTCCAATCAATGCATACCAGTGTCCTTTCAGTACAGGGGTTAAAAGATAGATATTTGATACCCCTCTCCATTAACAAAACACGTCACTCTGACAAGACTCCCAGCCCAGAGTTATTTTTGCAACATTATGTAATTGGATTGCCTAGTCAGAAGGACTTCCTTAACAAGGCTTTCAGCAACCCTTCCGTGTGGGCCTGGCCTGGCCTGGTCTGCCTAGTTACTTAACACTGGTACTAGAGCAGCTTCCTTCGGTGGACCCAGAGAAACACAGTGAAGAGAGATCAACCCGTGTCACTGGCCTCTGCAGAAGCACCCCGAGGAGTGGTTCAGTATCTGGTCTACAAGGAGGCCAAGGTAATGGGAGACTCTCACATAGCCAGACCTCAGTATCAGCGGAGCAGGCAGTTTTCGTTCTGGGGAATCTGCAGGCCTGCAGTCACACACCCCGCTCCCGTACACTAGGTCCTGCGAAGCTGAGCACTCCAGTGACCACCGAGAGCCCCAAGAGCCCCGCCTGCCATGTGAATGTCACTGCCCTGTCTTATTTCCAGTTTACTGGGTTTCCTAGTAGTTTTTCATGAGTACTTGGTCATCTGATCACCCCTTCCTGTTAGCCCTGCTGACTCACAGTAGTAAGGAACTTGTCTCAGCTCCAGACACAGTAAGAAAATTTACCAATAAAAAACAAAGAACCCTGGTATGAACTTCCCCTGGTTATAACCAGTTCAGGCCTGCAAATCTGGGGGTACTGGGTAACTGTTTCACAGTTTATATTAGTTGCTGTCATCCTAGGGTTTTGTGCATGTGGTCGTATTTTGTAGTCCTCTCTGGCTTTTTCCCCTGTAGAGAACTTTCTCCACAACTATCTGTGACCTGTCTCCTAGCTTCCATCCAGCCCTGAAGCCATACAAAACCACAGGCTCCTCCCAGGATATTTGTCTTTCCCTCCTCTTAGCCTGTCCACACCTCACATTTATCTTCCACCTTCCTTTGGTTCCCCTCGTTCTCCCAAACTCAAAAGGAAGCAGCCAGTGTAATATTGTAGAAACAGCTTCAAAGCCTGACAAACCTGGGTTTGAACTCAAACTGAGCCACTTAATAGCTGTGTGACCTTAAGTGAGTGGCTTAACCTCTCTGAGCTTGGTTTTCTGATCAATTCGGTTGTTGGGAAAGTCATGACATATTTTTCTATGCAAAAATACATCGTGACTTTCCTGACAACCCAATGTAAGATGGGACTAACAATGCCAGTTTCCTAGGGGCACTGGGAACGTGGAGTGTAATAATGCACAGTATCTGAGAGGCGCTAACACATAGTAGGTGCAAAATAAATGTGAGCTATTCAGGGAGGGAGAAAGAATCAATGGTCACTTTGGCTCCTGAGCGCTAACCTCCATCCCTTTCACTGAACGACCTCCCTTCTCGGAACATGCCTTTTAATGATGCTGAACTGAATCTCACCATCACTGGGGATGGGAGAGGTCTGGAGGGAAAGGTAAGCGGTAACAACTCTCAGCATAGGGTCCCTAAGATAGAGACCTCTGTAGCTGTTCCTCTGGGCAAGTTTTCCCACCTGATCATCTGGCCCCCATCTGCCCCCTGCCAGCCAGGGTCACCCTGAGGACCCTCCAAGGCTGGGTGCTAAGTTCCATGTAGTAGCTTTGGTTTACCTCCACCAGGCTGCAGGAGCCACCAGTGCCCAGAGCCAACCAGTGAGTGGCAAATTAGTTTTTTATAAAGTGTCCACCTGTGTCCGTCCTGGGCCTCTCCTTGCAATGGAGGGTTCATTCCAACTCCCCAAGAGGAACCCACCAGGCGAGGATGTCAAGGGCAAACTAAGGTGCAAACAGCCAATGGCAGAATAATGGGGGAAACAGAAAGGAAAGGACCCCTGGAGGTGGAGGGCCAGGAGACGGCACCCAGAGGCTCCTCTAGCTGAAGTGCACACAGGCCAGGAGCTGGAGACTTGGGCGCACCTGGAGGGGGCCTGGGTGGGCCGGAGGACGGCCAGTGGCAGCACACAGCAGCACCGCTCCAGCTGGCAGGAAGCCCTTCCCTGAAGACTGTAAGTTTAACCTTTAGCATTCAAGTGTCGGGGCTTAAGTGTCGTTATGAGCAATTCTTCCTGCTGCAGTGTTCCCAGACTGCGGGGAGAGGGGTCACCACAAATCCACCCGCTTTGCTTTTTCTTCCCAGACAACCATGAGAGGGAGGGAGATGTGCAGAACCAAACGCAGGGACACGGGATCCCTCGCCTTGGCCCTTCGTCTACTCTGAACACCCGCTCCTGTCATCTGGCCAGTTTCTGGTCTGCCTCAGTGGCCAGCAGGGCTCCGGATTCTCCATGCTCAGCTTTGTTCTTGGGGCTGTGGGGGTGCGAAACTGTTCTCCTTCTCCAGGCCTCACCAGAGGGGCTGCCTAGGACTCCAACCCAGGGCCCTCCAGCAGTCCAGTTCAGGATCCCCATCTCGGTGTCCCCACCTCAGCATCCGGGCCGGGAGAGAGTGAAGTACCTGTGGCCCGAAACAGGCTGGGAAGCCCGGAGAGGGCGGTGGAAAGGCTACCAACCACCAGCAGCCTCAGTTGCGGAATCCAGGTGACAGGGAGGTGAGGTGCTGGGCCAGGAGAGCGCCAGCCCCGTGCACTAGGTACCCTGCCCCCATGCCCTCTGCTTCCCACTCACCAGTCACCGCTGGGGCCCCGACCCCTGGGCCTGGTAGTTTGTCTGGACACCGTAGGGGTGCAGTGGGGTGGTGGAATTGCTCTGCCCGGGCATTTCCCCCGCCCCCCAGCCCAGCCGAGGGGTATTTTAGCCATACCAAGCGCACACCTATGAGGGGTGCCAGGATCTAAGGGGCGATGCTCTGGCCAAGCGCCCCAGTGGGTGTATCCAGGGACCTGAGTGTCTGGGCTTCTTCCCAGGAGCCCAGAGCTGGCTGGAAGAAAAGGGTTGGAAATCAGGCTGGGTGTGCCAGACATTACAGATGCGCGTGCAGGCTCTCTGAACTGGGGTCAGCACCTCGGGGGAACTGTCGGGAATTCTTGAGGATATGGTTCTTGGGGACAGGGGTGGGGTGGGGTTGGAAGACTGCACCTAGTCTCTGTGACATCCAGCCCAGGGATGGAGGAAGGGGTTGCAGGAGAGCAGATGCAAAAAGGGTGCGTCTTACGCCTGGACCCGAGGAAACTGGCGTCGAATGTCTCTGCTGCCCCGCTGAGCTCTGGAATTAAACTGGAGGGCGGTCGCGAGGGCGCGCCCCAAACCCACGGGGGTCCAGCGCCCTGCCCGCTGACTTGACACAGGCTGGGTCCGCCGGCCGCCCGGCAGGGAGTCCCGCTAACCCGAGCCCCAGCCAGTGCGCCCCGGGCCTGGCGCGCACCAGAATCCTGGTGGCCCGCGGGGCCGCGCCCACCAGCCTGAAACTAGTACTGGCCCCAAATTTCGTGCCACCCCATTGCAAGAAGATCGGATTTGCTTTTTTTCTCTATTTCTGAGAATGGGAGACAAACGAATCGGAAAATTTCTGCTTTGGAAAAATATCTGTTCGATGTCGTTGTTGCTTAAATCGTCCTTAGATTTTTTTTTTTAAATACTTCATTTAAAAAAGAGAAAGAAAGTTGATGCGTTCTCCAAACCTTGCTTTTCTTTAAACCACCCTCTTAGACGTGCAGGCCGTTGGCGCACATTTCTGGGGTGAAGCGAGTGTAACGGAACGGGAGGGAGAATGAGGACTGGGAATCTCTCATTTTTAAATCCCATTACTGGCTTTGAGGAGAGGCGCAGACACACACACACACACACACACACACACACACACACAATCAGGAAAAGCTAGTTTGTGCCCCCACTGATTTCCTTCACTTCAAAGATTTTCCTGGCCCCTTAAATCAGAAATATGGTGCTAGGTATTTCTCAAGAAAAAAAAATCAGAATACGTATATAATATAGGTTCTTTTTTACATTTCTCAGTCCAAAACAATAAATAGGGGAGGTGGGGTGGGGTGAAGTGGGGCTCGAGACACTCAATTCCCCGGCCATTAAACAAGCCATGCCTGCAAATGCAGGCATGCAGGACTGCTCAGCCGCGCATCCCTCCACTAGCGCACGCCTGCGTGTCTGCGTGTCAACAATGCACGTGCCACCGTGGGCACCGTCCCCATGCCGGCCCTGGCGTGCTCCATGCAAATGGGAGCCAGGTCTCAGTGGCCCGCTCAGGGTCCAGCTCGCAAGCCTGCCGCCCAGGCTTCTCAGGTCTCTCTGTCTCTGTCTCTCTCTTTTATTCCCCCTGCCTCCGGGCTGGCAAGCAAGAAGCCTCGATCATTCCCCCAAGTTACGCCTCTGGAAATCCCAAAAGCGAACGTAGCCCGACCGAGGGTCTCTTGCCCTCGAGTCGTTCACTTTGTTGCGTTGTCATGAGGTTAGTTCTCTCTTCTTCACCCGCCCCAGGCTTCAGATGAGGTGTGAACTTGTACTACTCAGGTCACCGGGAGGGAAGCCGGTGCTCGCCCGTGGTGCAGGCGGTGCAGACCCGGGAGAGCCACCGGTTCCGCGCCTCCTGCCCCAAGGTTGAATTCCAGATTTCCATTGCAAAGGAGCCGAGGAAACTGGGATCTGACTCAGACCCTGGAACTGACTAATTGCCCTCCATTTTCACAATGCTGCTATGTATTCGAACGAAGGGCAGGCTTTATCATTTGGAACTCTTTCAAGGACCCCAGCGCTCCAAGTTTGGGGCTAATTCTTTAAAGGTTTTTACTTCTGAGAAATAGGAAGAAAGAAAGAATGAAACATACCCACAATCCATGTACTAGGGATGACACTTAAGAGTAGGTTGTGGTCTCTTTTGAATCAGGAGTTCAAAATGAAAAAAAAAAAAAAAAAAAAAAAAAAAAAAAAAAAAAAAAAAAAAAAAAAAATAAGAGCTTGTTCCCTCCCCCTTGCCCCAGGGATGAAACCTCTTTAGATTCGAGCGGCCAATTTGGTTTGATTTCCGCGGTTTGGAAGCTCTGGCAGGGTTAGGGGCAGCCGGGCTCGGAAGACAGACCTCAGCTGCCTTCTGGATCAGCTGGTCGGCTCTTGGCCCTGGAAGCAGAAGCTGAAAGCGGGGTAATTTGCCCTCATCCAGGTAGCTGGAAGGAGCGTTCCGGGAGCGCATCGCCGAGGGTGCGCGGACTTGCGCCCTACACGTCCAGTCCACCGACCTCTTCGCTCACCTCCTAATCTCTCCGCACCGCCCCCCCCACCTTCCTGCTGTCCCCCAGGGGCTTAGTTCCCCTTTCTCTCTCATTTCCAGCCAGTTCTTTTACCACCCCAAACTCCTTCTCCTTGGAGTAACTTTTCAAAAGAGCTCTCGGTGTCCTAAACGCCCAACCTCGTGGAGGTGGAATTGGGAAGCCTGTTCTTCATTAAAGCCCCTTTTGTGGGCACACTATGCGCCCCATAACCCCAGGACCTCACCTGGGCGCTGAGCCCCAAAACCGGAGGCGCCCGGCACCGTGCCAAGACAAAAGGGGACTTCAGACCTTCTGCGCTTTGCAGTGAAACGCCTCAGAAACAAATTTGAATTTGGTTTTGGGTTCTCTCTCGGGAGTGAAAAGTATTTTGACAAAAGTATGTTCTCCAGGTGGCCTGAGTTGAGCGAAAGAAAGCTCCTGACCAAGAATGTGGGCGCAAGGCAAGAAGCTGCCGGTGATGGGCACCACTGTGTGCATCCGCTCAGGACGGTGGGAGGCATGACTCGAGTCCGAGGCATCCACACTTCCGTATCCTACCGGGGGTGTCCCCGTGTTCCGCAAACGGGGAGCACTTTTTACCAAGACTCAGCAGCTCCTTCCCTGGCGCCCTGAGAACAAACTTTCTGATGTGGAGGTTGAGGCTCTGGGCACAGTGGTTGAACCACAGAGCAGCACTGGGGATGGAGCGATTAGGATGCTCAGAAGAACTGCACCCCGCGCCCAGAGGAGGAAAGGGAACTGTCCGATTTGTCTGGGGGTCAGGGGTGGGCAGGAATGAGGGGGTCTGGATGGACGGAGCGCCACGTGCCGCGTCTCTCTGCTATTTCTCCCTCCCTACCTCATCTTCTGCCATTTCCAGAGGCAGGAGAAAGGTGATCTCGGACTTGACCCCTAAATCACAGCTGCCGGTGGCTGCACCTCGCTCCGGGATGAGCGCAGCCCTTCCCCGGGCTCGGGCAGCTTAACTCTTTCCTCCCCGAGCGCGCAGAGGCCGCTGGCGGCTGTGTCTCTGACCCCAGCTCTGCGAGCAGCCCGCCTCCTCGGCGCGGTACCTGGGATCCCGGGCAGCGACCACAAAAGGGCGAGACTGTGGGGCGCTGCGAGCCTGGGGCACAGGTCGGCCCAGAGCGCTGCCGGGGAGCCCAAGCAAGAGCCGGAGTTAGCGGAACGCGGAGGGATGTTTGGATCCTGTTAACTACCCAGACAGATGCACTTCGGCATGTCTGCATTTATGGAATCCATATGTTGTCGTGGCAAATGAAAGGACAGCAACACGTACATACAATAGACTTAGAATAACAATGCCCATTCAAAAAGGGACCCACGCTTTCTTCGCCCTCCAACCCTTCTCTCAGAGCTAGCTCTGGAGTTGGACGGAGAGACATCCTTTCAACCTGCAATCCCGCCACACACCGTTTTCTTTTTTTCTTCCCCCTCCTTGGTTTTTGCTTCTGTGTCCCAGTCCCCTTGCAGAAGAAAACTCAGGGCCCAAAGCTAGACTGTTTGGAAGTGAGATCGCCTTGAGATCCCCATCACCCTCCTTCTTCCTAGACTGGCCCCACGCAACTTCAGTCCTTGGACCAAATAACAGCTGCTCACATTGCAACCCCATGTTCTGGAAATTGCAGGGGAGCAGATTCTTACTCAAATTCACCATCCCCATCGTCATCATTAAACTAACATTTCTATGTTATATTTGCAAAGAAGTGGCTTCAAACATCTGGAAACAACCCCCCATGAGAGAGCACTGCATACATAGGTCTGTACAGCACCTGCATTTATGCACACCTTGTGTATCTGTGTGCACACAGACACTCACACACACACACAGAGGCAGACTTCTGAAGCCATTCGAGTGTATATTTATGTGTCCTTTATGCAAAGATCTTTGTATGTGCGTGTGTGTATCCATTCGTTTGAGTGAGAGGCACAGAAATGCATACACCAATGCAATATTTAGCCTACATTCGACTTTCCTTCCCTACTGTAAATGTCTTAAAAACAGGTTGATCTCAAATTTTCTGCCCTCTTGTCAGCTAAATGAAGGATTTAGATTCTGAATTTCTTGGTTCCTTTTTTTTTTCCATTTTGTACGTAAAATAATCCATATAGATGCTGGATTATCGTCTGAGTATTATTCAATCATATAAGCTTGGTACCTCTCCTCCTTATAACGAATTCACTCAGTAAAATTAGCATAAGTATTTACCAGATTAAGCTGACATTTCCCTATATTGGAACATGAAATACACTTATATCCAGAATTTCCTCCAAATAGCTTATACCAATCGAGATATACTGACTTCCTCCACACGGCTTTATGTAAGAAACAAGCTACAAGTTCACTTCTAGTACTACTTACATTTTAAAAGAAAATAAATACATAGTATTTCAGTGACTTTTCAAGATCTACATGAAGAAATTTAATTCTCCACATCTTTGAAACAATAAACAGATTTATGAAGATTCATGAAGACAGATAAATAAGAAGCAAATATACTCCTGAGGGTCTGAACAATTTTCCTTACCTGATGTATTATGGAAAAATTCTGAATTTACCAGTCTTCCTTCAGTCGGCTACATTTTACACTGACCTGCACTTTGGACTGAAAGGAAAAGAAAAAAAAAAAGATTAACTGTTGCCAATGAAAAATTTAAAATAATAATCAGAAACCGGACAAACTGAAGGTAAAAATATACAATGGCTACAATAAAGATAAATATTTATTTAATCAAAGTAGAGGATGTGTTTGGACTGTAGGAATGTTTCATCCTTCTCTTAAAAAAAAAAAAAAAAAAAAAAAAAAAGGCAAGAAAGAAAAAAGCCAGAGTCTTTGCAGGCTCCTGGAGGGTTCCCATTGTCCAGGGCTATCGAGAGCCCAGAATGGCATTAACCTCACAAAAGACACATTGTGCAGGGGACAAAAAAACGCCCCTTCTTCTACAATAACTTTTAGCTTTTTTATTTTTAGAAAATGACAAAGGTTTTGCAAGCACTGACTGGTGAAACCTGTAGCAAGCCAGGCTGGACTTGGCTTTATTGATCAGCTGTCCCGCATGGAAAAGCAGCCAGGAAAAGTTTGAATGGCAACCCAGATTTGGCTCCTAGAGAGGAAACCCCCGATTTTTCTAAATGTATTTTCTTTTCTTTTCTTTCTTTTTTTTTCCCCCCTAAATAAAACAGCATTATTCCCAGAGTGAAGTCAGCAGGATTAGATGAGGTAACCCTGCAAAATCCTAAACCGGTTTTGTCCCCCTCGTCTTGACTAAGAAGCTGCATGCTCTTAAGAGCATTGGAAAAATCTCTCAAAATGAAGAATTACTTTCTAATCAAACAGATCTCCTGATTAATCCCCAAATTCCTTCTCATATAAATAATCTTGGTAGGCTGGGGAAAAAAAATTTTTTTTTACCAAGAAAATAAGTTTTAGCGCTCTCTCTACCTGATGGTACCAAGTTTACTAATAATGCCTTCAAAAACATGAAATGTTTTTACATTTGTTTGCACATCACTTAAAGTGCAGATTGCATTTTATTTTATTCCAGACATTGTAATTTCAATGGTACTAGTTCACATTTAGAACTTACACAAATACGTATTTGTCATTAAAAAAAAAATCTATGCAGTAGCAGTGACGCTGAGGGTAGAATCTGAAAACAGGAGAGAAAGAGAGAGAGACTGACTCTTGTTCTTCCTGCGTTTGTTTGCTTGCTTTTTGGAGGTACCATGCACCAGCCTAAGTGATGGCTTTGATGTACTGGGAATCCGTACAGTAGCAGAGTCCCTGGCTGCTGTCTTTGATTCCAGGGATCTCCTCTGGGCTCTGGTGGGATGTACCGCTCCTACTCTTTATCTGAAATCCATCCTCTCATTTCAAGCCCTTTGGCTTTGAGACTCAGCTCCACTCTTGTAAGACTTTTTTTTTTGGCATTAGGAAAGGGGTATGTAATTTCCCCTCTTTTTACACTCTGGACCTTTCCTCGCTATTTAAACATATTGGCTTTCTTTCTTATGAATTTAGTCTGAAATTATTTTTCACTGCCTTTATTGCATCCTTGCTTTTGATGGCAAAACAGCTTCCTGTGTTTTGAAAACATCTGCTTTGCAGGTTTTACATGAGAAAATTGATTTTACTTTTCTCCTAAGTCCAGAGAGGTAGAAAGTTGGACTTGTTTCCAAGCACAACTTTTTCTTTTCTTGTCTTGTCTAAAGTTACCCCCTTTCAGTTCTGATTCACTTTCTCCCTTTTATTTCTTCTAATCATCACTCCCCGCTTCCCTTCGCCTTCTAAAGAGTCAGGGAAGATTGATTATGTCTTATTTCAGCGGACAAAATATTTTCTTTCTCTAGTCTATGGTACGTGTTAAAGTTTTCTCCATATTTTCTTCGTTCATCCTTGGATTTGGGGGGAGGTAATTTTCCTCAGTCAAAAAAAAATCTCCGATTTGCAATTTAAAGCGGCCTCTATTCTAAGTCTGCTCTTTCACTTAAACCTTGGCTTTAAGCTGTCCCACTCCATTATTGCCCCCCCTTCTTTGAAGATTCTCTGTTACTATTTAATTTAAACATTGTTGCATTTTTTTTTAAAAAAGAAGAAGAAAGGGAAGAAGAAAGAGTAAGAAGGAAAAGAGAAAGAAAAAAAGAAAAAAAATCTTAAAAAAAAATATCTTAGCCAGGTTCCTATTGTTGCTTCTCAGTATTTCACTTCGCGGAGTGTGTGTGCGCGCGTGTGTGAGAGTGTGTGTGTGTGTGTGTGTGTGTGTGCGTGCCGTGTGTGTATGTGTTTTTAATACATGCATAAACTTTTGGTGCCTCTCTCCCTCTTCCTAGGCTCTTCTTCCATCCTCTCTTCCTGCCCTCCTTGCCCTGCTCTTCCCTTTCCCCTGGTTTTTTTTTTTTTTCCCTCCCTTCCTCCCCTCTGCCTCCCTCCACCTCCCCCTTTTCTTTTTTGCTGAATCTTATTGATCCAGAAGGTGGCTAATTAGCCCTTCCCGTCGTGCCTGGGTAATGAAGCACATGCGCACTGAATTAATCACAGCCATTTTTTGCAGGAAACTAATTAGCAGAATAAAGATCCAAAGACTTTTTTTTCTTTTCACTCATCAGCTCCCACTTCCAGCGCGTCCCCTCCGACCGCTG
>NW_006159850.1:16553740-16593731 GCF_000334495.1 Tupaia belangeri chinensis | reverse complement strand
CCGCGCCGGGGCTCGACTTGCTGGGGACGCCGGTCCCGACTGGAGCCCGGAAGGGGGCGAGGGGGCGAGACAGTCGCGCGGTCCTCTACCTGCGCGCTCTCCGCCCTGCCCCACTGGCAGCTCCGCGAGCGCCCAGAGGGAGCTCTGCCCTGGACACTAGGGGCTCCCGGGGGCTCTGGGCTGCGCCGCCGGCTAGGGCCAGACCTAGCTTGGCCGGCCCTGCTCAACCAGCTGAGTTGAGACGTCGGAGAATTCCTTTTTCTTTTTTCTTTCCTTACCCCCCCCCCCCCTTTTTTTTTTTTCCCCTTGGCTCACTCGAATCTGGGATTGTTTGTGTTCGATTCCTCATTCTCACCCTTAGCCTGGCTCCACTAGATGCAAAAACCATGTTCCTGAATTTTGCGTTATGCATTTTAATGTCCACCTTTTGCATGTCTATTGGAGAGTAGATCTGTGTATTTTATGCAGTGTATTAAATTGTGTATGGACTCAGTACTCATAGTCGTCTTGTGCCGTTATTAAATTAAAAATATTTTTTACTTTGCGAATTAATCTGTTCAGAATTTGACTTTTGTATAATATGCAATTCCTTCAACTGTGGCAAATTCTTTGATTACAAGTGCTTTCAGAAATGCGCCACTCTTAACTTTTTCCCCTTGTTGCTTTGAAGTAGGGTAAATATGACATTTTTTATTGGTCTCAATTATTGAAACTTGATCTAAGGACTGTATGGAAGAAGGAGGCTGATTGCCTTTTTCTGGCCTTCAGTTTTAGTGACTTTTAAAAGAGGGTTTGTTAAGTACCTTTGAAGAATATGACATACCGTGATCGTTTGGCTGTAATGCAAATTACAGGACATAAATTCACTTTGGAATTAAAAAAAGACTGGAGCCCTTTCAGTGGGGACAATTGAGGATTTATTACTTTTTTTTAATTACTTTTTTCTCCCTACTTTGGAAGAATGGCTAGTTACAGACCAACTGATTTGGAGGTCCTCAGGAAGAGGCTTGGGAAATGGGAGAGGGGAGAAGATTGATCACGATCTGCATAATCAATAGGGCAGCGTGCTGCAGTCGTGTACCTACATTTACTGTAAATTTCTACATTATCTGCAGCGCGGGTGCTCGGCTCGGCTTCTTAGAGCGGATTTAGAGACAGAACAACCAGAATTTACTACCCAACCCTCCGGAACAGCATAGGGGAAGTCCACTCTATAGGGCTCATTTTAAAACTCATTTTACTGAAGTTTTTTTTTTTTTTCCCTCTTTCTGAATCTGTTCACATGTGGAGTTTGAGGTATTGAACCCCCAAAGTGTAGATATCCTATGGATTAGGGGAGAGGGAAGTCTTTGGAGGGCTAAGGGGGGTGGGAATTTACTTATCGAATGACTACTTTTGGGGGTCCTCTTCTCATTTTATCATGCTAGATTTCTTTAACTGGTGCAAGTAAATTAGAGAGGAAGATGAGAAAGAGGAAACTAGAGATAGAACAGTGTCAGAAGAGTCGCCCTGAGAGAGAGAGAGAGAGACTATACAGACACTTAATGTTGAGTCTTGAAAGCTTGGTGGTAGGTGAATCCATATTTGGTGATGGTTTTGAAATAGTCTAGCAAATGGTGCACGAACAGGATTTCGTAAAAAGTGTACATGGAGTCAGTTTTGAAAGGGTTGTGGTTTGGGGACATGAAGTGTGGGCAGAAAACCCACTGTAGGCCAGCAGCCTTCCTCTGTCTGTGTCTCCTCCCTTCCCCCTCACTGCATTTTAGTTTTTAATTACTTAATGCTGAAACGCACAGGGCTTATATAAATATTTGCAAATGCTCTTTCCTATTGATTTCTCTGAATAAACTGCCCTGCTCTTGTCCAGAGAGGAGGCGATTCAGATCCATGGACTTTTAAAACATGTGAACTCCCCGGAGGAGTGTTCGTCTGTGCATGCGTGTGTTTCTGGGTAGAACTGTAGGCATGAAGATTTTGGGGAGCGGCTAGGAGAGTTCAGGCTCTTAGTGGTGTGGGCTGAGAAAGCTGGGCTGCAGCTGGCTCCATGGCCTGGCAGTTCTGACAGATTATGTGTGTGTATGTGTGTACACACATACGTACACCGTGTGGGTATCTACACCAGAGGAGTGTGAATGCATATGCACTTACTCCCCCCCCACCACCACCATGCCCCATCCAATTAAATATGGAGCAGTTTTCCAGGACCTGGGCGACTGCCTTCTTCTCAGGGTCACATTGAGTTCGAGTCTGACCCAAGGTGCAGGAATCCTGCAATGGAGAAATAAAAGCATATACAGAACAGGGTCAGGTCAGCTGCTCAGAGGCCAAAACCCCTACAGCTGCTTTGATTTTATTTTTTTGTGTATATTTTAGGCTCCTCCTGCATTGTTACAAATTGTGCCTCCCCCTCTCAGGTGTTTGCTCTGCAGCTTAAAGGCACCAGAGCCTCAGCCTGCCTAGATGTCTGCTGCCAGCAACAACAGAAAACCCACAATACCGAATCCAAAACAAAACAAGGGAGGAGGGGGAAAAAAACCCTATTGAGTTCAGGCAAATAAGGCTGGGTCTCCAGATCCGATTACAAAGCAGCTTTGAATATGCAAGACAGTGCACAAGACCAGTTATTCCAGTTACAACAAACTATTAAAAGAGAGAGAGAGAGAGAAAAGAAAAGGCATGTTTAGGTCGTAATTTGTTAGTACAAGGAAAAGAATCCCACATAAAGCTGCCTCTCCCCCCCCTTTCCCTTTGCTGGCTTCACACAGAATTCACTCACCCTCTTCTGATTCGTCTACTGTATAGGTTCTTTTATTAAAATCTTTTGGGTTTAGGAAGATCGCTGCAAGCAACATATTTTCTGTATTTTCCCCCCTTTATCTTAGAGGAGAGTTGGCAGGGGTTCTGTGGTTTACAGTTACACAATATGTTATCATGTTTTTAATCACTAAATCATTGCAGTGGTTATAGATTTACAGTCTTGGGGTATTACAGAGAAGAGAATGGCGGCTATATATATGCTTCTAAATTACAGCAATGTAAACCGAGGGCGGCAGCTGTGAATATGGTCGCTAGACTTCAGTCTCCATCTCCCCCAGTCTTAGTTTTTTCTTCCACTGTGATTTCTTTTTCAGATGGCTTAGTTTACTTAAAACAAGCCATCCTCCCTCTTCCCTGTACTCTTTGTCTCTTCTGTCCCCCCACACCCCCTGCCATTTCAATTTTCATTCCAGACTCTAACCCCAGATAAGCTAGAATTCAAACTCTTGAAATATAACTTTGGATCAGAGTATAATAATAATAACAATCAAAAGTGTGGATTTCCCAAGGAATCTTCTTGGTTTCCATACCTACCTCCTGTATAGGGATGGAGAGTTGATTGCAAATTAGAAGGTGGGGGTGGGCAGAAGGGGGAGAAGCCAGGCTTGTGGCGCTCGCAGGCCTGGACCCTCGAATGTCCTGTCACAGCGAGCCCACTTTCAGCTTCTGTTTTTCATATTATTATGTAACAGAATCCTTGGCAGCATTAAAAATTCAGTATTACAAGCTGATTGTAATGCTGCCTCATTAGACAACGCTGTCTGGCCTTGTATTAAGTGAAACACAGAGCATGGCTTTTAGATTATAAACACCAATAAATATTAAGGATCAGCAGAGGGGAGAAACAGCAACTGGCTTTTTGGCCTCTTCTGGTTTTATTTTCCCCTTCCCTCCTCTCGTCTTCATTCCCCCTTCCTCCTCCCCCTACCCCCTCCAACTGTCATGTGCTTTCTTGTTGGGATGCTGATGTGTTGACCCTGGTGACATTTTAGGAAGGCTTTTTATAGAGTTATCTTATGTACACAAAAGGTTTGGAAGTTTGTTTTGTTTTGATCTGCAGTAAACAGGTCCTTCAGTTTGCTGATGTCATTTCCGTTCATATTTGAGTTGTTTATTGTGCTTCTTTTGCAGGCCCCTCTCATCCCTACCCCCACCTTGCTTTTCAGCCAGAGCCCCTGGCTGCCAGGGGAGGGGGGAGGATGCGCTCCTGAGCTGCCAGGTCTGGGTTCAAAGGCTGAGGGTCGAGTGTCCTTACCTCATCCTAGGGTTTGCCTGCTGGGGAAGCCGCTTCTCGCTTCAAATCTGGTTAAACACTCCGACATCCCCTTGCCCTGGTGTTTTCGTGGCACGAGGTGCTTCATCACAGCTTCCTTTCTTTGGACCCCTCCCCCGCCCCCAACCTCACCCCTGCCTTATTTTGTCTGTGCCTTTATAACATCATGTTGTCCACTTCTCTAAACCCCTCCCTAGGGGAAAAAAAAAAGAAAAAAAAAAAAAGGAGAACCCTTGTAATGATGACTTTGAGACTTTGATTCAGTTGCAAATCTGAAGCTGGCATTAACAGACTTCAAGCTGTGTAAAAAAGAAAATGTTTCTAGGCCTTGCCCCCAAACCTCCCTACTACTGCCACCACCTCTCCTCGTTGGCGAGACATATATCTGTGTGTGTGTGTGTGTGTGTGTGTGTGTATCTATCTTGCATCCCCCCCCACTCTGCCTTTTTGTAGATAGAAAGGCTGTTGTGCGTAACTAAAAATGACCCATCACGTCCAGCGTCTCATATTTCCATGTGATCTACCATTGGAATTCCTCTCAAAAAAAAAAAAAAAAGGGCGGGGAAAGGAAAGAGGAAAAACTGTGCCGGCCCCCAAAGGCTTTTCCTCTAATAGGATGATGGGTTTTAAGTTAAAAAAAATATTATTGTTTTGTTCTTTTAGGTGTAGAAATAATAGGGAGAGAGGGAAAAGCAGTCATCAGGAAGTTCCCTGAGCTGCTTTCCAACTAAGACGGGTGAAAAATGAACCAGCATTGACACTTGGCTCCATCTGAAAGCTCCTGTAACCTCTCCCCCCTTCCGTGGCCCTGGCCTTTTGTTCCTGGAGAACCGAGCTAAGGTGCTTTTTCTCCCAGACCAAAGGCAGCAGGCAAGGAGTCCCCTTGTGCGCGCATCGCCTTTAGATGGCCTTCTCATGGTTATTGTCAATGCAGACTCCCCCAAACAATTGCTCCGGGGAGACACAAAAGCAAAAACATTTGTCCTATTTTTTTAACCTCTTTGTTTTAGTTTTTTTTTTTTTTCACCCATTCTTTAAATTTCACAGTTTCTATTTGTCTGCAGAGAGACAAACGGAACAGCATGAAGCACATTTTACCGTAGGCCTCACTGGCGATTGGAACAGCCTCAATAGAAATCCAGATTCTAAAACACTGACTGATTTGGAGGATATGTGAAATTTCAGCTCTGGGCTCTGAAGTCAGGACTAGCCCAGATTTTTGAATCAAAATGCACAAAAATGAAAAGATAAGGAAATGGGATTCTGGAATTATTGGGGGAAAGGTGCACAGGGTCATCTTTTGTCTATCTTCCCTTGCCCTCTTCTGTACTTAGAAGTGGTCTTTTGATAGGGAAGAATTGCAAACCTGAAAGAATTTCTGCACATTAAAAAAAAAATCTGATCCCGGGTGTGTTGCTTTCAATATAGCATTTAATTGATTGTTTTAACTCACATGTGAAAGAACTGTTGGTACATACTGTGGAATGGATACTGTGCTGAGAATTAAAAAAAAAAAAAACTGATTTATGTAAACAGGCAGTATCTCCTCCCCTTTTTCTTTTCCTCGCCTGTTTCCTTTTTCCTTTCTTTCCCCAACCTACTTCCCCTCTAAGAACTCAGTGGTTTGCATCAGGCTGTGTGTAAAGGGATGTGTTATCCAATGGGGATGACCTATGAACAAAATAGGAGTCCACCTCCTTTTTTTTTTTTTTTTTGGCCCCAAACAAAGCGCCTCTCCCTCCTGTAACGTATAGACTCTGATTGCAATGCTGTCCTTAAGCATCTGTCTGCCTTTTCATTAAAATTCTCAATTTCAAGGTTTAGAAACACAAATGTAAGAATCCCCCTGGGTACAAAAGTCTTGCATGGCAAATTCTCTTTGCCCTTTCAGATATAATATTTGTGTGTGTGTGTGTATGTGTATATATATATACACACACACATAAAAGAGTGAGCACTTTACCGAACATTTAAGGCAACTTTTTTCCTTTTGCTTTCTTAAAACTTGGACTTTGTAACTTAAAATTAATATGGAAAAACTCTTCTAAATCACAGCTAGAAAAAAAAGCAGTAATGCATTTGTGCTTTCTTATGTGTATCATTGACAGATTTAGCATTTGAGCTGGGGAGGGTGGGTAAGTACACTAGATAACATTCCAGCATGATTTGGGGGTAAAAATTAA
This sequence comes from Tupaia belangeri chinensis, assembly GCF_000334495.1. Taxonomy (NCBI): domain Eukaryota; kingdom Metazoa; phylum Chordata; class Mammalia; order Scandentia; family Tupaiidae; genus Tupaia; species Tupaia belangeri. The sequence goes on along the minus strand of NW_006159850.1, from coordinate 16,587,458 downwards.
TCTGTAAATTTGCACTGTAGCAATAGATGCAGGCCTTGGGGGTTGTGACAGAAGAGAAATGTGAGTCAAAACATCTGTGTGTGTAGGCCTTGGCACACCAGCCTCATCGGTCAGGAAGGCGGGATGGGCTGCTCTGAGCAAAGCCTGCCTTCTTTCCTTACCATACCCAGGAAGGCCTGGCCATGGCAGGGCCACCCAGCAGGTACCAGGCCCCTAAATATAACTGCCTCAAAAGATGGGGTGAACTGAGGCCATGGAGTGAAATACAGCTCCAAATGTTTCCTTGTTTATTCCAGGGACATTTGTTTTTGTTTTTGTTTTTGTTTCTCTCTCCTGGATTTTTTCTTTGTTAAAGCCTCCAGGTTATTTAGGCACTAGTTTGAAAATCAATGTGTATGTGTAATTTAATAAAAATAGAAGGATCTGGAAGACTATACAAGTCCTCCTAAACCTACTTGTGCTGTGAAATGAGAGTGGCCAGGTTTAGCTAGAGGTCACAATGCTGACTTCACTCTATCTGAACTCAGAGATCATGTTTACCTTCGCAGAAATGAAAGAATAGCGCATCAGAGCGTGTGTGTCTGTGTATAATGTATAGAGAAAAGCAGGCATGGCTTGGTTGGATCCTTGTCATTCACCAGCCTGCCAAGCATTAGGAGGCAGGCCTCTGTCCCAGAGAGTGGGTAAGAAGAGAGGTAGGGAAGGGGTTAGTGTTCCCTGATTGACTTTTAAATATTTATCCTTTTGGCTGTTGCCAATTACACTTTCCAGATGAGATGAGACCGTGTATGGAGAACTGCAAGGGAAGAATCGTCTTTCCTGAGAGTGGGTTTATTTGTCAACGGCGTTCAGGATGGAGTGATGACAATGTCGGGCTGTCACTGCCGAGTAGGCCTTGGGGTTAACATCAGGCAGCTACCCTCTGAAGAGAAGGGCCTTCCAGAGCTAGAGGATAGAATTTGCCATGTGCATTTCAGAGGAATTGTTGATTCCATATCTAAGTAAAAAAAAAAAAAAAAGTTGTAAATTTCCCCATAAGGGATTATTTTGGTTAATGATGAAACTAAGTTTTAGTAAAACTAAACTACCTCAAAGTGTATGCAGTCTCTCATTCATAATGGTGCAGAAGCCATAGATTACCTGCCTGTGGGTTACCTGGTAAGTTTTTGCCTTGGAACAAAGGCAGGCTTCACTAGGCCTCACCGTATGTGTGTGTGTGTGTGTGTGTGTGTGTGTGTGTGTGTGTGTGTGTAGCTCGTGCCAGATAAAGAACAGGGACCTAGGGTCACTCACATTTCTACTTGTCAGGCCTCTGAGGTGCAAGGGGGCAGTTCCTGTATCTGCTGCTTGCACCATGGCATGTAAGTGCAGATTCCTGCAGGGAATCTGCCTAGCACCTCCACATCCCTCCAGCTTACTTTCGAGCTTGTTCTTTGAGTTGCTTAGCTTTTATTTTATTGAAGGTATTTATCTGAGGCCCCATCAGGTTCATGATGTCACCAGATTATGAGATGTCACTCTGTTAATAAAAGTTAAGACAAAGCAGGAGAATTAGGTTTTCTGGGAGTATCAACATTTTCCTGTTGTCTTCCGTATATCCATCAGGCTGTGGATGGCTTTCGGGTAGGGAACAGGGCCTGGAGTCTTTATTTTCCTGAAGAGATTTCCAGGGGCATCTCTGCATTGTGGGCCGAGTTGCCTGCATTATTGCTAGCATCATCATCTTCATGTATTATTCATAGTCACTTTTTCAATTAAATTATTAATTGGTTTTCTTTAAGGTGTTCTCAACTTATGTGACTAATATAAATAACAGTGTGTTTTGAAAACACCACCTGTGGGCCCAAAGTCAGGCGGTCTGGAGAGAACTCTGCGGTGACCCTGCTCTGTTTGACAAAATCATCCTCAACTTTCCTTGTTGGCTCTCCACTCCCCTCCCCTGCCTCCTGCTCTCTCACGTGTGACTGAATTTGGCTGGTGCCCTCCTTTGTCCCTAATCAGACATGATTCTCTAGAGGCGGTCTTTTCTCCCAGGGCCCTGCCTGGAAAAAAAAAATTGGGGGGCTGTCCCCCATTCTGGACTAAAATATAAAGGAGAATTTCCTGTCCACAACAGGGTAGATATTTATCTGAATTTGAACCCAGATTATATTGTGCAGAATGTTTTTCACCAGCCAAGCATCCCCTTTTCTTCCCGCGATAGAGTGTTTAATGTGAACACAATTCCGTACATACTACTGTTGGCCTCGTGAGCTTATTATATTTCTAACACTTGCATGGTTCATTATTGTGCAGCAGGAAAAGACTCTCCAGGCTGTCAGACCAGCCAGGCTGGGTGGTTTTCAGAAAGGGTAAAAGCAGGTGCCTTTCTGTGCTGAGAGAATGAGAGTAAATTTAGACCGAGGGTGGGACTCTTGACAGGGAGGACAGGGAACTTCCGGTGAGATTTTAATGGTGCCGCCTTGGCATATCAGAATGGACAAGAGGGACATGGGGACGTATCAAAGCATCCAGCAATTGCTTTGACCAACGGGGTGGCGGCATTAAATTTGACCCCGGCAGTAGATTCTCCCCGTGAAGGGCGTGATCTGTGTGCCGGTCTTAGCAACGCGGTGGCTTTAGAAGGCCAGTCTTGTTAAAGAGACTGTAAGCTTAACTGCAAACTCTAGCTCCTTTTCTTTCTCTTTCTTTCTTGTACTCGCCTTTGCTTTTCTCTTGTCTCCAAAAGTATTCTTAAACTCTCAGTGGAGAGCAAGGGATGTTTTTACAACTTTCTGCAACTGAAAAACCCAAGTGCTCTGTAAAGCAGTTAATAGGATGGGTGTGTGTTTTAAATAAATTCCTATCCACATTGGCTAATGTCCCTCTGCTAGAGTGGCCTGGCTGTGACGTGGACGGGGCTCGGAGACCGGTGGCTCTGGTTCGGAGGCCCCAGGCTCCTTTTTGTGGCCGAGGGCGCTTCCCCTTTCTTCTTGCCCGATTCTAGGCCGGCCCCTGACTTTTGATGAGCCAGGGGTCACAGTGCCTGGGGAGGACCGGGCTTTGTTCCCGCCGGGCCGGCTCCGGCCTCGCCGCCAGGGCTCTAGTCCCTGGGAGGGTGCGCAGCGGGCCGGCCCTGCCCCAGGCCAGTGCCGGGAGGGAAGGAGCGCGGCCGAGCGCCGGGCGGAGCGCGCCCGTGTGTGTGTGTGTGTCCCCAGGTCACACAGACACCTATGAATTAGGAGGAGAGACTAGGGTGATGATTTCAAGGAGTCTCATCCACGAGACTGAAGTAGGGTGGGGCCTGCCCTGTGGTCCCCAAGGTCTGCCCTACTTACCTGTGTAGTAAAGGAGGATTGAGGAGGAGGAGGAGGAGGACCAGGAGGAGGAGGAGGCGCGGCGGCGGGCAGGCCGGGGACAGGGACGCGAGGGCCGCACCCGGTGGGTGAATCCCCGCCGCGCCCCGGGGACCTCTCTCCCGGGACCCGGGACGCGTCAACCTCCAGCTCAGCTGCCACCATGAGCCCCCCTCCCCTGCCTCCGGCCCCTCTGCTCCTGGCCAGAGCCACCTCGGAGCCCCGGGGGCAGCGGGAGGTGGGGAGAATGCCGCCTGGGGTGGGTAAGTTCGGGGCTCCGGAGCCGCTGGAATTTCCCATTGTCGTGCAAGGCGGCGCGGCCCCCGGACCTGCGGTTGCCGCCTCCCTCCGGAGGTGCGCGGAGGCTTTGTGTGCCAGGTGAGTGCAGCCGCCCTCCCCCGCCGTGCCGTGCCGCCGCCCGCCTAGCGCCGCCGGCCTGGAGCTGCGGGCAGGTGCTGCGAGTCTTGGCTGAACTTCCCATTCTCTTGGGGCGCGTGGGGGAAGGGCAGGCTGGATGCACTTGAACTCCTAGTCTCTGCTTGGAACCTACCTGGGATGAGTGTGTCTCCGTTCTGCAGGGCGCCGAGTAAAGTCCGTCCTTCCTCCCTTCTCTCCCTTCCCTCCCCCGTCTCCTCCCTCCTTTCCGTATTCTGCTTTTGACTAGTTTCTGCCTTCAGAATACTTGTGGCACTGGTACCCTTTAGAAGTTCGGATTCCTCCGCCTAAAAAAATGTACCTTTTCAGCCCAAGAGAAGTCGCTGGTCAGTTCAAAACAATGTGAAGAATGTGCTCATTGCTGAGTAATTAAAGGGGGAATCAGAGTTTGAGAGCTGGAGGGCACCTCTGGAAATCTTGTCCACTCTCTCATTTTAGTTGGTTCCTTCTTTTAGGGGGAAAAAAAAGGGCAGCATTTATCCCTTGGGGGCTGTGGGATGCCGAGTTTTCATGTGTTAAAGGAGGAGGAATACCCGAGTTAGGTCCCAAAGTAATGTAAGCTTGCCAGGAAGTGAACTCTCTGGAAGATGGTCCTTTCTGCTTTGGACAGCCCAGTGTTAGACAGGGAAGCACCTCAGGGGTGGAGACCACAGGCCTTGGCTGGTGTGTTCTAAGTGAGAATTTGCCTGGCACAGCCACTCACAGAGTACTCAGTTGGTTTGTATGAAACACAGAGCAGGTGAATCCAGGAAAGGCCATCTGTACCCACCCCTCACCCCCACGGGTGGCCTCTACTTGTGTCCTGTAACAGGGCTTGAAGACTCCCTAAAAGCCACTGACTTAACCTCAGAGAGGACAGAATGCCCCGTCTGGCATTGAGGGAAGGCCTCTCCTTCAGACTGTGGCCTGCTTGGTGGAATGCATCAAGGCAAAGCAAGGAAAACAAACTTAAGCCTGCAAGGTAGATAGCGAGAAAGCTGTTCGTCATCTCATTTCATCCCATGCTTTGAGATCCTTGGAGACAAGTCACTAAATAAATAGAGGGTCATTTAAAGCTCAGGCTAGGTGGAGAAACTTTGTTTCTTGGCCATCTAGCAGCAGGTGCGAGTCGGTAGAGTTGGCCCCTTGAGTCCCCTCATTCCTAAATTCAGGAGGTGTCAAACCTTCATGTTCTTTTAATGGCTGTGGTTTCTGGACAGATTTCAAGGGAAACCCAAAAAAATCACGAATTCAGAAGGCTGGGCTGGAGAGGAGGGAAACCTGAGTGCTGTGGCCCAGGCTGCATTTGCTAGGAAGACATGTACCTTCCAAGGGAACCTGATGGGAAAAGGCCCAAGCAGGGAACGTGGACCTGTTCCTTGTTATCAGAGCAGCCACTGGCGGCCTGCAATACTGAATCTGTCTTGTTACCCAAACATGGAAACCAGTTAGGTAACAGAGGTGGGAGTTGAGGGAAGTCAGGAGACCTTGGTGCCAAATAATTAGAGGATTTCAAGCATGGGGTCTTTGGAGCAAGATACGTACCTGGATGTTTGACACCTGTATTCCTGTTCATTCTGTTTCACAGAGACCCCTAAAGACTCTTTCAGAGGGGCATAGCTATCAAAGCCACAAGAAACTGCCTCTCTCCCTTTCCTAAATTACAAAACTAAGGAGACTGCATTTAGTTTTAGCCTGGTTTTCAGAAAGCATGTAAAGTGCCTCTCAGAATGGGCTAGGGTCACACTTGGCTCTTTCATTTAATTACACAAGTGTTATTTAACAACACGGGGCAGATGCAGAAGCAAGCACTTTTACACTTTAAAAACAGTCCTTTTGGAATTACATAGAATTAAGTGACTTGGAGACCTTCTGTCTTTATAAAGTGGGTCACTTCCCTTTCCCAACTGTTTTTTCTTTTCCCCCCCAAATGGCTGTACTTTCAATGGGATAGAGGTTCTGTTTTCTCTTTTCTCCTACAAACAGTTTTGATTGACAGGGAAGGATTGAGAAACACTTGCTAAATATTCCCAAATTAAAAAATCTAAGACACTTCCCCAACCACCTGAAACTTTAATTTTGTTTTCTTTCCTTCTTGTCTTTTATTTGCACAAATGAATGGTAAGGGAGGGTGGAAGGGACCCAAATAAAACGGTACTCTCAGCAGGCCTCTGTTTGGCTTGTCCCAAGAGGACAGCGAAGTGCCTTCCTTCTCACTGCCTTGGGGTTGGATTTAACTGCTGTGTGAACTCGGTGCCAACTGGAAGGCCCAGTAGCCAGGAGCTAAAATAAGTTAGATTTCAGTTTTCATTATTATGACTTTAAATGATGACCAGACCCTCCAGGACAGGCCTAGCTCACCTGGAGTGACCCAGAGGTGGTTAGTTAGTTTGAATAAGTATGTGAATGCAGACTTCTAGAAAAGTATTATCCAGGACTGCTAGTGACTTAGGTTAGTTTCATTAATTCCAATTCCAAGTGGTATCCAGGAATCATGTCCTTATTGTCAACGTGTGCGCCTCCTCCTTTTTCCTGTATCTCCTAGGGGTTGGGCTCTATTTATTTATTTATTGGCTTCTGAAGTCTGAGAACCTGGAAATATTTGAGAGCCCAAAGCAGATCCTTACCTAAGAAATTATTTTTCTCGTGGAGTTGCAGCAGTCTCATCTTCAAAAGTAAAATATTGGAAGTGAACAAGCAACATTTTATAAAAGTGGAGAGAATTGCTCAAAACACTTGACAGGAAAGAGTTGCCTTTAGACTCACCTTTTAACTAGCTTGCTTCCTAACTCAAAGGATTTAGCCTTGACTTGTAGGGAGGCACCAGCGATCCTGGCTTGAAAAAACTTGTGCAGGCTCCATCTCACACTTGCCAGAATTCCAAGGATAATGCACTGGATGCTGGACATCAGGAACCTGAAGTACGATGTGTGCTGTGGTTTAGACTTTCATGTGTTATTAAAATGGTTGCTTGCTGTTAGCCTGGCCTATTTCTGTAATGTTTGGGCCTGTTGGTTCCCAAGGCTGGTGTAATTAACCAGGATGGGGGCGTTACCGTAAAAGCACAGTAAGAAGAAGGCAGAGCCCATTGCAGCAGACTTCACAGGGGTATCCACCTGCTCTGGTAGGTAAATTTGCTTCTGGTGGTTATTGTTAGAAATCGCTGCACAGCCCGGAACCACCGTGCTCGCCACAGGAATTAAAAACTGCAGTCTGGGAAATGGGAGCTCATTTTTTAATAGAAGCCAGGCAGGAGGATTCCTTTGCAGGAGTTAGTCTCAATCACGTGTTAAAGGGTGCCTCTTCTGTCCAAAAGCCCAGTGTCCTGCATCCTTAGGCCTCTCAAATTGAGAAACACACCGAAGTTGAAGTCGCATGGAACTGCCCTGAGGGAGAGACTCAGGCAAAAATCTTGGCTCCTTGGCAGGCCACTTTCAAAATCCAGATTAAGGAGAAAAATTACAAAATCAACAACTGTCAGATTTCTTTTCTATATGATTTAACGTTGGCTGCCAGATTGTTCTCTTTGAACATGTGCGAAGTGACAATCAGATGTTAGAGTCCCCCCCCCCTTTTTTTTTTGGCTAATGTGATAAATGACTCCTAGGGACAGGAACTGGGGAAGGAGGTAAAAGCAAGGCTTAGCTGCAGTTGACAGCAGCATTGTGCTGAAGCTTCAGAAGCAGTAAAATAACTGGAAAAAAAATTTTTTTTTTCATTCTTTGGGTCAGGGGACAGGATGGTGAGGACAAGGCAGTGGTCTAGCAGTGACAGGCATGTTTCCCGAGAGTTCTTTGCCAGGGAAAGTGCCCTGACTTCTTACTTGAAACACACAAAGGTGATTTATTTTTTTTCTTTGATGTTTCTTTCTTCCTTTCACCCATAATTCCTGGAGTTTCTTATTCCTGCAAAGAATCAGGGCACACCTAAAAACGGAAGGAGGCATAGAAAATATTCGAGGTTGTGAATTGGGCCCCTTTGTAGAGTAAGACTAATGTCCTGTGGATTTTAAGGCCCCAGACAGGACCTCTTAGCAAACTGCTCTACCTTCTGGGTGAGTCCCTCTCCCATTCCACCCGAGGGTCACCACCCAGTGTTGTCGACATGAGGATTAATGCGTGGGGTTTTGATGTGCATCTCTCCAGAGGGGTCTGAGCTGGCCGCCTGTGTCCTAGGGGAGGTCTGAGGTGGTTCAGTTGCTCATTCTTTGAACTTTGATATTCACACATGTGTTCCTCTAAGCATTTTCCATCCACCTCCTTCCCTGGAGTCAGGTCCCAGGCATCCAGGGCAGGGAGAGTGAGGTGGGTTCCCCTTCCACTCACCTCCTGTCCCTTCTAGCTGCTGCTGGTTTGGAATGTAAGCCTTTGCAAAACCTTGGCCAGGCTACTCCTAAGGAAGATGGAGAAGTGCTGGGCCCCCTCCCCTCCTGCCAGATTTCTTAGGGAAAGCCTTAAAGGTGTTCTTAACTGATTCTCTTCAGTCTAACTTGAAGTGGGTCTTTTGGGGCAACAGTTAGTTGTTGATGGAAAATCTTCAGACATCTGTAGGGAGACTCAGACTGGAACTGGGCAAACTGGCTCCACTGGACTTTGAAAAGACGGTGGAATTTTCATCTGCTGCCGATTTCACGCACCGTCCCCAGAGAGATTTCGGCCACAAACCTTTGATCTGGGAGTGAAACCCCTGCCCCCAAGCTTCTGGAGGCTGGAGAGTAGTGACTGCTTAGACCTCCCACTCTTTGTATATTGGGCAGAGGATGCTGGCTAAAGAGTAGGGCAGAGTACTTGGGGGCAGCTGGCGAGGCCGGTGGGGGCCTGCAGACTGGGAGAGGTAATTAGAGGCTTCCTAAGGGGTGAGAAGTGCTGAATACTTGGGGGTCTTTGGGGAGTGTCAAGAGCAGTTTGCTTGTTTCTTGGTTTATTCCTCCCTGCATAGAGGAATATGTCTGGAGAGAAATCTCTGGAGTGCGTCCCTTGAGTTTGTTTTTAGATACTGTTCTTGTGTATGTCTCTGTCATAGGCCCTACATTTTGGTGTTAAAGTTCCAGTTCCGAGGTGGCTGCCTGTCTTCTTATTGGAGTCAGATGAGCTGAGTGCAGAAAAGACGGAGGGACTTAATTCCATATTTGATTTCAGCCCCGCAGTACCTCCTCTGCCCCCTCCTGTACCCGCCCGCCCTCAAAGTCCTTGAAGTGCCTGGTCAAATATGGACGCCTCCTCCAGTGTCTAAAAAGCCCTTTTCAGAAGAGTTCAAACCCCCTTAAGTCTATAAAAAGTATGAATGCATCGACACGAATGTATTTGCTTCCCACATCGACAGTCTCCAAGTGGCCTATTTTGGACAACTTTTCTCTTCCTGACATCATTGCCCAGTGGAAATATGCTAAAGAACACATGTGTGCCTTTTTTCTCCTTAGCAACTTTTTTTTTTTTTTTAAACAGTTTTTCTTAACTGCTCAAGCCTCTTCCACCAGTTTTAGGTCCTGCTTCCTAAAACACTCTCTGGCTCAGGGCCTTGGCTCTTAATGTACATTTGGCCGGTCGGGGGAGTGGTTTTTGCTTTCCTTGTAAGGGCTCCGTTATTTCTCTGTTGACTGTCTCCATCCTTGTTAAAGTGTCAAGTCAACTTGTGGACCCTTAAGGCAGAGGCCTGTGGATTTCAGTGTGCAAGTGAGGAGGTTGATGTCACCAGGAAAACAACTGCCTTTAAATGCCATCTCTGTCTTGCCAGGTTCTTGGATGGTGTCATTTTTGTTTATTCGATATGTAATTATTGCAGAAGGGCAGGCATTAATGAAGACCTTTCAGTCTGTGCGTTAGACCTGGCGAACATGTGTTACCTGAGCCCACCTTACTTTTTCATAAGAATAGTATTTTATTTTATTTTATTTAGTGTGTGCTATAGGGCCTATGTGCTTGCCAGAGAGAGAGAGGGAAATCATCTTCGAAGGGGGATGGCCACGCTTCTCAGGCAAGAGAAGGCAATCCCTTCTCCTCCATCTCTCTTGGGAATCTTACGGACATAAATACACATACCTGGCATGTTTTCCAAGCCAAGCTTGGGACTTGAACCATGAAGTTGGCCATGTGGGATCCAGCTACCTTAACTACCACACCACTGGCTGGCCCCACAAGATAGTATTTTACCCACCTTTAAAGGTTGGTTCCAGTTTAAGAACGACAGACAGAAAATAGTAAAACCTCCCTTACTGCCTCCTTCTCCCTTTTCAAGGAGGAAAATGAAGCGGATTTTTTTTTTTCTTTTTTCTTTTTTACTTCAACAGGTATAAATCCCAGAGGGCCTTTGGGGAAGGCAGAGGATGTTTATGCCTTTGAGGAAAGGACTGTCCATTGATTTCACTCTTGCTGGGGAAGCTGTCAGAATTACCCAGACAGTGGAGAACTTGCATGGCCCAAGAAATCGTGGCACAAACTCCCAAATGTCTAACTGGAGGGAGATGTGTTCTTCCTTACTCGAAGGTGTAAAATTACGAGATGAAACTGGGAACGGCCCATTTCAGAATCTTGAGCCCCACTTAAGAATCATCCCTTGCACGGGACTCAGTGGTTCTCACGAGAACCTGGCAAAGCTGGCCTCGGCTCTTGGCTCTTCCCTCTGCTGTAAACCTTACTTCTCAGCCATTGGCCTAAGCTGTGTGACCTTGGATCAACCATTTCAACTCCCTGGTCCTCACTTGTTTCGTCTGTAGAGTGGGCATATATGTGCCTTGCTTTGGGTGGGAGGAATCGAATGGTATAGAAAACAGAGCTTCATGGGATTTAGCAGATGGAGTAGCCTCTCCTCAACTGTCAATTTCCCTTTCTTTATCCTTTTGTTTTTGCTCTTTCCTCCCCACTGATGGCCTTGACCACCTTTTGTGTCTTAGCACCCCGGAAGAAATAAACGGTCATAAAAGGTCAGCATTTCTTCTGCTCTTCCCCTCAGGGCTGGGAATACACCCAACTCTTTGTGACATTCTGCAGCAGTGTTCAGGAGTGCCCTCTAAGTGAGCAGCCCACTCAATGACCCACCTAGAGAGGCCTTCCCGGGCTGGCTTGTGTATGCTAATAGGCCTGACTTGTCCGGGCTTGTTTGTAGTGATTTGTGGAGGCATTTATATGCAAATACTATCAACTTGCTGAGTTAATTATCTTGTGCCTACCTCCCCCCCCCCACCCCTTTCCTGCATTGCCTCTCAGCCTGGCTGGCTTCTCTTTCAGCCCTGCTCTTCCTGTCTTTGCCTCCTCCCATCTGTTGTCCCATCCCCTTCCTGTACTAGCTGGCCTGGCCACAGCCTCTCTGCTGCTCTGTGGCGTGTCACAAGAACCTGGGCCACACTGTGTGGTCGGGCATGGCCAGTGGGCATGTCAGTGATGTGCCCAGTTCAAGCCCTCATTTAGAGGCGGCCCATTGCCCACAAGGGAGCCTAGCTCGTGTTGCTCTGAGCTCTAAACCCCAATTTTGCCTACTACTTTGAAATCCAGAGTTGCCCAAACATATCGGTCTTAGACACTCGCTCTCCCAACTGATAAGAAAGTGATTATAGTCTTAAAATTATTATTTTCGTTTTCTCACGTAGTTTATAACCCCTAACACTCATTACCGATTCTCAACCTTGGAGAGAAGCCAGTTTTGCAGAGATGTCCCCTCTAGCTGCTACCTCTGGAAATTTGGGGGTGGATCATCAATGTTGGGGGAGCGGGGCTTCTTATGCATTGCAGGGTGGTTGGTGCCCCTGGCTTCTCCATTCTAGATGCCCGTAGTGCCACCCTGCCCCAGGGTAAGCAAAGGCATCTCTAGGATTGCCACTATCTCTTGGATGGACCCACAGGGGTGGAAGTTGCATTTATTCCTCCTGGATAAGGCAGCAGGTCATTCTGCTCCTCTTAGGCTGCGTTTGTTTCTGCATCTGCATTGAGCAGCCTCCAAAGTTGTGATTTGACTAGCTGATAGCAGCTGTTGCTGTTTGCTTAATTTCATGGTGATCTTTATTTATTTATTTATTTTTGAGTACTGTTATTTTTCAAGTTCGCTAGGGGCATGTGTGCTCACCAGAGAGAGACACACGGAGAGAGGGAAAGCAAGAAAGCAAGCCACCAGGTCCAGGATTTGAACCATGGTCAGCCATGTGAGAGCCCAGCACCCTAACCACCATGCCACCTGTGGGCCCTGTGGTGGTCTTTTTAGTGTTAAACAAAATGAAGACTTTCAGGGGCTGGCAAATGGTGGGTGGTTAGGGGTGCTGGACTCTCACCTGGCCGACCACGGTTGGTTGGGACCTGGTGACTTGCTTTCTCACTTTCTCTCTCTCTCTCTTTCTCTGTCCCTGTCTGGTACATTAAATAACTAGAGTTAAAAAAAAAGACTTTCCTGTTGGGGTATGGTAATAGATTAGCATTTAGAGTGGTACCATTTTTGTCCTTTTTAAAAACCTAAAACAAAACTCTTATATATTTATTTATTTATTTTAACTTGACCAGAGAGGAAGAGAGAGAGAAGGAAGGAAGGAGGGAAAGAAGGAGGGAGGGACGGAGTGAGGGAGGGAGAGAGAGAGGAAAAGTGAGAAAGCAAGCCGCCAGATCTGGGACTTGAACTGCATTCGGCCATGTGGGAGTCCAGCACTCTTAACCACCATGCCACTTGCCAGTCCCACATTTTTGTCCTTTAACGTAGTGTCTGGTTGAAATAGAATGTAAGCCCTGCATATAATTGTACATTTTCTTCTTTTTACGATTATTTTTTTCACGAGCACAAAAGAGAGAGAGAGGCAGGCAATTGCAGGAGAATCTTCACATTGGCCTCAGCCAGCCCAGGTCATGGGAAGATGCACTTGTACCTACAATCTGCAGGATGGCCTCAGGATGCAAACCTGGGACCTTCCAATGTGGGTTCACCATTGCATGTTAGCACTGGCCCCTGTAATTGTATATTTTCTAGTGGTCACATGTATAAAAAGAAACAGGTGGAATTAAGCTAAAAAATACACACATACACACACACACATATATATATATAAATTATATATATATATTTATATATATGAATGATAGAAATAACATTTAAAAATAATCTCTCTCCTTTCCCTCCCTCTTTCTTCTTTTTTATTCAGTTTGCTAGAGGGGGTGTGTGCTTGAGAGAGAGTGAGTGAGAGCAAGCGAGCGAGCTTCCCCCCATGGGGGATGTTCATGCTGCAATCCCTTCTCCAGTTTTTCCTTTCAGGATTTTGGGTGTGCATGTATACATGCCTGACATGTTTTTCAAGCCACCAGATTTCAGACTTGAACCACACAGCCATGTGGGATCCGGTTGCCTTACCCATAGTGCTACCAGCTCGCAATATATGTGTGTGTGTGTGTGTGTGTGTGTGTGTGTATAGCCAGAGGGCACACGCACTTACTATAAAGTGAGAGAGGGAGGAAGCAGTTCCCCATGGGGCATGTTCATGCTGCAATATCTTTTTCCTCTGTTTCTCCATCCTATTGGGATTTGAGGCACATATGCATATGTACCTGGCATGTTTTTCAAGCCATTAGGGCCAAAATGTGTGTGTGTGTGTGTGTGTGTGTGTGTGTATAGCCAGAGGGCACACGCACTTACTATAAAGTGAGAGAGGGAGGAAGCAGTTCCCCATGGGGCATGTTCATGCTGCAATATCTTTTTCCTCTGTTTCTCCATCCTATTGGGATTTGAGGCACATATGCATATGTACCTGGCATGTTTTTCAAGCCATTAGGGCCAGAATTTGAACTGCTGTTGGCTATGTGGGATCTAGTTCCCTTAACCACTAGGCTGCAAGGCCAGCCCTAACACACATTTTATACAGCCCATGTTGTCGCTCCAGCGTAACTGTTCAGCACTTGGGACTGGCCACATTCCAATGGTGGGAGCCACGTGTGGGTGGTGCCTACCATTTTGGACCGCTCAGCCCTGGGATGACTCTGGTCCTTGGCGGTTGTGAAGTCACCGTCTACAGTTACTGAATCAGGGAAAACACTTTTTTCTTCTTTCTTAAAAAGAAGGACTTTGTATTTCTTTGTGAAAGGTAGGGCCTTGGGTGCACAGCTGCAGCCGTGGGGTGGAGGCCAGAGGAACTGGACCTCTAATCTCTGGGGCAGCTCCCCCAGCCTCCGTGGGGGAGGCCCTCTGGGCAGCACCCTGGGCAAGGAGAGTCAATATTCCAAGGGCTCCGTGTTCTCTCTCGCACCGCACAGACTGATGGTTTGGGTTAGTTTTGTGTACAAGGTCCCTTTTGTTGGACAAGGGGATGAAAGTCCACAGCTGTGACCGGAAATAGGGGATGGCCTACTGGGATGACCTTGTTTTGGAAAGTCTACATTGGAATACTAGTGGTCAAGACGAGTGACGGACATGTATGTTTGACTGGGCCCGAGGACACAGTGAAGAGTATTTAAAAATGACTTTCATGCAACCTCTCAGATAACCACATGCCTGAGGCCAGTTACAATATATGGCAAGCTGTCGTCATGGCTGCAGGTTGGCCTCACTTTATCTTTCTAGGCCAGTCCGTAGCTTAACTGGTGGTGCTCTGTTTATCCGTGTGTGTGTGTGTGTGTGTGTGTGTGTGTGTGTGTTGGAGGGTAAAAGAGGGGGAGGCTTGATCAGGTTTTGTAATGAAGTATATCAGCATGTTATGATACATAAAGACCTGTTTATATTTCCGGTACTGGGTGTCTCGTGATTGCTGTCCCTAGTGGTAACACATGCTGGGGTGTTGCAGTCTGGTTTCCAGGAGGCCGGGGTCTTCTCTGCATCCTGTACAGTGCCACAAGCCTGCTAAAGATGTCAGCCTGCGAGGAGGTGCAGAGGCCTTAATATAGCTCCATGCCCCAGGTTGCTTTCATGTCTGAGGTCAGCCTTTTCCTGTTGCCTCTTAACTTACTGAAACTGTGTCGCTGGGCTGGCCAGCACACTCTCCTAGTAAACACAGCAGCCCGAGGGGGCGAGTCTCTGGCTTTTTCAGGACAACAGACAGCTGTGCTGTCCTAGGTGAGCCAGTGGGATCATCCACCCCTACACTAACGCTGAACCTTTCCCTAAAACCCAGCTTTCCGATAACCCAGAGAGACCCCAGATTTCATCAAGTTACCATGGAATTTCGTGGATGCATTTGAAAAAGCAACTGCATGGTTTCCGCCTTCCTTAGTACTCCCAAACGGGAGCCTTACCCTGAAAACTCCTCTGAAACTTTGTTTTCAGAAAATGTATGTTTCTGAACTAGTGTGGACTTGGCTTTTGATTGGCGGGGTTGTGGCATGTGAGTGTTGTTTAATCTTGTATGGTTTCTTATTTGTACCTTGACAAGGTTTCTTTGGGAGGGAATAAGGATAACATGGAAAATTCTTCTGTTTTTTAGACTTAATCTACAAAAATAACTTCTTTGTCGATTCACTGGAGTATGAAGTTTGCTGGACTCTCTTTTTCAGGGGGATGGGGAGATGTGGTCTCAGGTTCTTCAGACTCTTCGCTTTACTAATTCTATAAGCCTCTGCCATCTGTTTAAAAAAAAATTATTTTTTTCTTTTTAAATCCTCAAAGCCACAGGGACCTGGAAGCTCAGACCTGTCCTGCCACATTCCTGAGTAATTTGGTTTTGATTAACCCAAGGAGAAAAGTTGGTTTCTCCTAGCGACCAACCCGAGGGGATCAAAGCCCCGGGAGAGGCCGTTCCCCTCTCTGTATCCCTCCTCCAAATGTCCTTCCCGCCACCCCTCTCCCCCTCCCCAGCCTTTTCAACCTCCCCCGCTTCAGAAAGCCCGAGCAGGAGTTATTTCCACTTTCTCACTCTCCTAGAAGTGGAAGTGTGTCCTAAGCTTGGGATGGACAGACCGGAGAGAAATACCACCCCCCATTCCTTTCTTCCAAACTCCTCTCCCCCCACGAAGCTGCAGAGCACATTCCTGTGCTAATCCGCTGCTGGAGGAATGCAAATGGCTGTAATTGTGTGCCCCAGGATGGGCCTTCCGCTTCTGTGCAGCTTTTCTTCTTTGAGGAGGTGGCTAAAAAGTTCATTTACATAGAGAAATGAGACTGGCCTTGTGATCCCTAGTGGTAGAATAGGCACTTTCTAATAGGGACGGGCCACATCTGTGTTGTCCTCGCCTTCCTCCCCTTTCCCTTCCCTCTTACGGAGTGTGTGCCGTGCGTGTGTGTGTGTGTGTGGGGGGGGGGCGGGGTGGGCTCCTACTAGGCATATTTTATGGGCAGGGTAGTTAAAAGGGAGAACTCAGTTCTCGATAGTAAGAAATCAAGCTGGAGTAGGAGACAAGCCTGGCAGTGGGTCATCTTCGTATTAAATCGCAACAAACAGTTTATTCTTATTTATATATTTTTAAGACACATCGTGGGCCTCCAAAGCAAAGAATACAAATTTGGAAGAGGTGTACCTCTGACCCCACCTGCTTTCTTGCTTTATGCTTGTGATTTGGCAGTGGCTTATCTGGATACTAGGAGTATTCAGCTCAATTGGAAGGAGCACTTGGGATTCGGTACATTGTAACTTTAGGGGATGTTCAAGAGAAAAGTCTGACTCAGTCCCATCTGGGGACGCCCTTCCTTGGACGTGAAGTTGAAAGGCAGAGGTTCAGAACTGTCTAGTGGAAATGTAGTGCAGGCCACTTAGGTCATTACAGTGTTTCTAATATTCCCACTAAAAACCCAACAAAAAACAGTGGAATTTATTTTAATAGTATATTACATTGTAACCTAGTGTATGTATAATGTTACTTTAATGTGTAACTGAGATTAAGAAAATTAATGAGATATTTTATATCCTTTTTGGGGTTAGGAAGTCTTTGAAATCCTGTGTGTACTTTATACTTACCACACATCTCCGTTCAGACCAGCCACGGGGACTGGTGGCTGCCCAGTGGACAGTGCAGGTCTAGAGTTAAAGGACTGCCTTGGGCTCTCTCCTCAGTCATTTGATGGACTCAACTCAGTTTTCGGTGAAAAGGCCTGTCCACCCCACATCCTCATGGGATTGTTAGGAGGCAGAAATGTGAGGCTGGTGTGCAGACGTTTTGTAAACTGCTCCATAGCATGTAGGCGGGATTGATTGTCCACCTGGCTTTGAAAGCCTTTGCAGAGCCAGGATACCAGCAGTGGCAGCAAGGCCACACCCACAGGGGACGGACAGGGCAGCTTTCACTTGCGTGACTTCTCATGTGTTTGTGACAACAGGCTTAGTGATACGTACACATTTATAGCTCTATCTGTTCCTGAAGTCACACAGACCAGCAGGGCTGCAGGAAGTCTCTAGAAACCATCATTGCATGCTTTCCAAGGGGGCGTTCTAGTTTGGAATGGGGCAAAGGTGTGAATTCAGGGCCTTGCACTTCAGGTAGTCAGTGAGGTGTCCCTGACTCCTCACCTTGTTTGAGCATCACACAGGCTTCTAAGGCAGTTGGTCCAGGGCCTGTGTGGTGTGCTCCCTGAAGGAGACTTCATCTGGAGGTTCCAGCGCTGCCCAGATGAGAGGTACAAGAGCTACAGCTGTTGGCAAGGTCACCAAATCCCAGCAAGAAACCTCTAATATTTATTTGGATTCCTGATTTCTTCCTCTCTTTTGATGCTGAAGAATAGAAACTCCCTAGGCTAGGGCCAGTGGGAACCTCTGGTTGGAAGAGAAGGAGGGAGGCATAGAGAATGTTTAAAAACAAAATAAAAAATTGGGGCTGGCAGGTGGCGTGGTGTTAAGGGTGTGGACTCCCACATGGCCCACCGTGGTTCAAGTCCCACACCTGGCGGTTTGCTTTCTCACTTTCTCTCTCTCTCTGTCTCACTCACTGACTCTGTCCCTCTCTGGTCAAATTAAAATAAATAAATAAATAAAGTTAAATGAAATAATTCTTAAAAAAAGAAAAAAAAATCAAAACCAGCCTTGTCCATGAGGATAGAAGGAAGAATTGCCAGCTTATACTTTTTTAAAAAAAAAGCTATTAATATTTTTCTCTTGTTCACCCAACAGCTCTTCTTAGCCAAATAGTACGAGGCCTGTCCACTGGGTTCTAGCAGAAGGAGCAGCTGTGAAAGGAGTCTCACAGAGGAGGCTTCTTTCAGAGCGGTGGTGGTTAAGTGCTGGTGTCTTCTCACTATTGATCGGAGCGTTGCTTAGTCAATGCACACGTTAAGAAGGATTTTCCGTAGCCTCTGCCTATCCTGGGGCCGCCTCTAGGCGGTGGGTGGGATTTGTGCCCCTGGTAAACTGAGAACCCGGTGTGGAATTCGGGTTCTGGGGGGCGGGGGCGAGGTATCTAATTCCTTTAACAGGCTGGCCTCCTGGGCAGGCAGGAAAAAAACTGTGAAAGTGTGAGGTGGAAGGGGCCCCGGCGCCGGCCTCTGCTGGGGACAGAGCATCGCAGCTGTCTGACCCCGGGTGAAAAGTTCATATCTGCATTTAAAAGGAGTGTCAGGACCCTGTGCCTCCTTTTCTCCCCCCAGTCAAGTTGAAACTGTTCACGTTTTAGAGGATCTGATCGGGCCTTGTGCTGGGACTTCAAACAGCTCCTGGCTCACTTCTGCCAGACCCTGAAGATGCTGGGGGCTTCAGAAAGCCAGGAGAGAGAGAGAGTGGGCTCTTCTAAGATGCAGTTCTTGAATAACAGTGGCTGTGGAGGACTGACCCTTGGAGGCGCCTGGAAGGAGGAGGACATTTCTTCCTTGATCAGGCACTGGGCATTTAACCCTTTTCTTTACACGTTCTTGGGAAGGCCTTTTCTGTCTTCCTTTCCAAGGCCCTAGTGGGTTGTATGGAGGTGCTGGCTGGGCATCCTGGGCAGGAATGGGGGAGCAAGGTAGCATCTTGTGGCCAAAGTCCCTTCGCCATGGAGGTGGTGGCACTCAGGCCTGGTCATGGCTTAGACTGTGCTGCTGGGCCCACCAGGAGGAAGTCTGCCAGCCTGTCTACTGGAAGTTTCTGTGAACTCTGGGCAGAATGGAGATGGGCTGCATGGAATTGAGGGGGCCCCGGGCTTGGGGAAACATTGGTGGGGCGGGAAAGACAACCTGGCTTGCCTCCATTTTCCATGCTGAGAAGCGACAGCTTCCACCTCCTTTCTCCTTCCTCATCTCACCCCTGTTCCCCTGCACCAGCAGGGTCCAGCCACAGTCCTGCCCAGGAAACCCTTCCACTCAGGCTCTGATTTGTTTACTTGAGCATTAGGTAAATGTAAACAGTTCAACCTCTCCGATTTTATATCCCTAAAGGGTCTGAGTGTGAATACAAATGGGTATTAGGCCCCTGTGGTTTCAATGGCTTTTCTCCACCCCTCCTGTTGCTAACTAGCAGGTCTTTAACCTGCCCGGAGGAGGAAGATAAAGTCCTTTGCAAGCTTGAAGCCTCCTGGATGCCTTCGTTTCTCTTTCTTTTCTTTTCTCTTCTTTTCTCTCCTTTCGCTTCTCTCTTCTCTCTCTTTTCTTTTCAAGGCAGAACCTTAAAAAAGCGCCACTTGGAGGCCCCCTTCTGTAGGACTAAAAGTTTAAGAAAGCAGAAGAGGAGAGTTGTGTGGAGATTGGGGAAGCCTGGTGATTTTAATCTCGTGTTTGTGACAGAAGGCTGTTGTCTGGGATTCCATCTTGTGTCAAATGCACTTGTGAAGTTTGACTATTGGGTTAAAATAATCTTTCAGCACTGGACAGATGGTGGAATACACCTTTGCATCATTCTTTCTGAACCTTTCTTTCTTCTTTTTGAAAAGGTTATTAGGAATTGAGGCTTTTGGGGCCTTGTGCCTGAAAGGAGGGTGGTAAGTAGGGAAGGGTATATTGGCCAGTTTAACACATCCCCCTGCCTTCTCATGAGAGTAGGCCTTTGTTGTTGTTGTTCTTTTTTTTTTTTTTTGAGAGGTTTTTGTTATAGCCCACATGCGCTCACCGGAAAGACAGAGTCAGAGACAGAAAGCAAGAAATCACCCCTCGAGGGGGATGGCCACGCCGCAGTCCTTTTTCCTCCATTCTCCTCTTGGGATCTTGGGCACGCACGCACACGTGCCCTGCATGAGTTTAAGCCACCGGGTCCAGGACTCGTCTATGTAGGAGTCTAGCAACATAGCCATTACTCCATCCGCTGGTCCCTCTTTAGGGGATCTTAGGAACTCAAAGCCTTGAGGACCACACCAGGGTGACAAAGGCCTAGAGTGCGGTTTCTATTCGAGTGCTGGCGTTCCTTCTGAAATCTCAGCATCCTCATCACCCTCCCCCCCCAATTCCTTCCATTCTCCCCACACTCCTCCTACCTTCTAGTTCCAGCAAGGGGCTCCCTTCTTTTCAGCCAGAAGGCTCTTGTGAGCTGCAGAGGTGGGAGCAGAATACCTCTCACCCTGCTTTTGTGTTCTGGTTCATGTGTTCAAGGCCTGGGTAGTCCTGTTCCCTGTGATGGCTCTGAGTCCAGTCACGCCATCCCAGGGGCATTTTAATTAGCAGTGCCTTAGTCATTAGTGAGTTATTGTTTTTGTCTGGAAACACTTAAGTACTGTTTACTCGATGTCTCAACGAAATGCAAAACAGCAATTAAGCAGAAATTTGTTGTATGAGGCAGGGACCAAAATGGATCGTCAAAAACAGGTTGTGGTTCCTCCAAACCAAGAAAAATTGCTTTTCCTTTCCGCTTCCTGATAACTGGAACATGCCAAATCCTCTATTTCTCCCCCAACTTGCCCCCTGGAAGTGGGGAATACGTAGGAATTTTGTGTCTCCCCGTGTTCTTCTTTCATTGGCTTGAACACTGAGGTCTGGTGAAGTGTTAATGTTTACTTTTTTCTTGACTTTTTTTGTCAGCTACCTGGAATATTTCAAAACCTTCTCAAATGAAGATTAATTATTTGCGAAAACTCTTGCATATCCTCGTGCGATGATTTGTAGAACTTGAATATGTTTTCTTTATACTTTTTGAGACCAAGTGCCATCGTCTGTCTGATAGATCTTTTGTGGTCTATTTGGAGTATTGGGATGTTGGAATATATATCCCCTTTTACTTAAAAAAAAAAAGCTTTCTATGAATTAGTGGAAAAAAAGCTAAAATTTACACTTTTGGCTGAGGTAGACTGGAGAGGCAGTAGGGAGGGTCCCAGGGGCATTTTAATTAGCAGTGCCTTAGTCATTAGTGAGTTATTGTTTTTGTCTGGAAACACTTAAGTACTGTTTACTCGATGTCTCAACGAAATGCAAAACAGCAATTAAGCAGAAATTTGTTGTATGAGGCAGGGACCAAAATGGATCGTCAAAAACAGGTTGTGGTTCCTCCAAACCAAGAAAAATTGCTTTTCCTTTCCGCTTCCTGATAACTGGAACATGCCAAATCCTCTATTTCTCCCCCAACTTGCCCCCTGGAAGTGGGGAATACGTAGGAATTTTGTGTCTCCCCGTGTTCTTCTTTCATTGGCTTGAACACTGAGGTCTGGTGAAGTGTTAATGTTTACTTTTTTCTTGACTTTTTTTGTCAGCTACCTGGAATATTTCAAAACCTTCTCAAATGAAGATTAATTATTTGCGAAAACTCTTGCATATCCTCGTGCGATGATTTGTAGAACTTGAATATGTTTTCTTTATACTTTTTGAGACCAAGTGCCATCGTCTGTCTGATAGATCTTTTGTGGTCTATTTGGAGTATTGGGATGTTGGAATATATATCCCCTTTTACTTAAAAAAAAAAGCTTTCTATGAATTAGTGGAAAAAAAGCTAAAATTTACACTTTTGGCTGAGGTAGACTGGAGAGGCAGTAGGAAGGGGGGGAAAAGTAAGAGGGAGGAGGAGGCAGACATGTGAACCTCCTGCAACTCAGACAAAATTATTGAACCTAATGGAAGGAATTGCTCCTGGCCAAAAAAATAAAACACAGAAACCCCAAACCCCAAATACCAGCTTCTGATTAGGTAAGATTCCCCTCCTTTGCTCCAGCTCCAGGAATGCACGTTTATGGAAAATGGTATTAAGTGGACATGGAAGGCGGGCAGGTGAACTCTGAATATATCACATTGGCCTCCTTTGTGGGAGACATGGTGTGTAAAACTCAGTCCGCCGAGTTCATCATTGGGAGCCCCGGTTTCTAACTGCTTTTGCACTTGTTTCACGCTTCTCATTTCTTCTTTTTTCCCTCTCTCTCTTTTCCCTTCAAACAATATCTTCTGACTTCCAGATTTCTGATAAATTGATAAGAGGCATTGCGTGAGTCAATAGAGCTGTAGACACTTTGCCAATATAACCCCAGCTCTATTGATCTGCCAGTAAATTAAAGTCTTACTTAGAGGCTGCCGATATTTCTAATCTCCTGCCTCACCAATTACATCCTCCCAGCTACCTGGAAAGAGACTTGAGCCTTTGAACCTTTTCTGTTGTTGTGAGTGGGGTGTTTGCCTTCCTTCCATGGGTTTGGGGCACTTGCCTTGCCTCTATGATAGGAGGAGGTGAACATGGTGGAAACTGAACCAGCTTTACTGTTCATGTGGGGTCTGTTGTCTTTTTCTTTTTAAGGTTTATTTAACTTTATTATTACTATTTTTTTATTTGCTGTAGGGCATATGTATTTGCCAGACACACACACACACACACACACACACACACACAGAATGAGAAAGCAAGCCACCAGGTCTAGGACTTGAGCCACAGTCGGCCACAGGGGAGTCCAGTGCCTTAACCACCACACCTCCTGCTGGCCTTGGGATCTGTTTTCTTGCTATGAGTTTCACTAGTAAAAATTTCTAGAACATACCATCATGGTGGATGGGGATCTATGTATGTGTGTGTGTGTGCATGTGTGTTTATTTTTTCTATGAACAAAAGAGACAGAGACAGACAATACCTCCACGAGTTCCAGTGCTGTGAGCCACCCCTGGCCCCAGTTAGCCTTGGTCATGGGCATGCGTGTGCCCAGCGTTCAGCGAGGTCTCTAGACACATACGCAGAACCTTCCTATATGGGGCAATTTCACAAAGTTGGGCATTTTAGTGCTGTGCCACCCTCTGGTCTCAAGCACATACCTTTAAGAGGATTGGCTCTCAGATTGACTCTAAGTTTGGAGCCTTTTAAGTGAAAGACGACCAGAAAACATAACCCTAACCAGAAAACATAACCTTTCTGGTCGTCTTTCACTTAAAACGAAATTGTGGGACCAGCAGGTGGCATGGAGGTTGAGGCACTGGATCCCATATGACTGACTGCACAGTTTGAGTCCTGCATCCACAACCTTGAAAATCATACCAGACGTGTGTGAGTACCCAAAATCCCAGGAGGAGAATAAAGGAGAAGGGATTGCAGCGTGGCCATCCCCTCTGGGGCTTTTCTCACTTTCTTTGTCTTTGTCAAGCGCACATGCCCTATAGCTAAACTGAAAAAATAAAATAAAAAATTGTAACCAGCTTTTCTCTTTGCACTGGAAGAAATGGGAGTTTGGATTAAAAGCTGGGCTACTCGTGTGTGTCACTTACTGTAACAAGGCATGCCAGAGAGTTTGTGGAAAAGAAGATGACAGAAAGGGGGGTGTGCCAGGAATGGGAAGTGATGCACGGAGAAGCACATTGCTGTCGTTTTTTTTTTTATTTATTTTTTATTTTTTTATTGTTGTTGCTTTCCATTCTCATTGGAGCAGAGGAAAGAGGAAGAAGGAATTCTTTGTCCACTGTCATTTTGGCCCAGGGTTCCCCCACCCCTGTGCCACTTGTCTGAAGTTGAGGAATACCGACTGCCTAAAGATGTCCGGGCAGGGACAGCGGGACTCAGAGCTCCCTACCGGGATTCCCATTTCCGGTGATGGTGGAGCGAGCAAATCGTTTGTCCGATAAGCTCCTTTCAAGTCCCGTTTATGTGGTTGGCTTTGGGAAGAAATCTCCAGATAAATGCTGTGTTCTCTCTAATACTCCAGAGCGAAAAATCAATGAGAAGGATAATTCCTTCCCTTGTCCAACACACACTTCTCGTGTGTTTCTACTTCTAGCGTCACTCAAAAAACATTTTTTTTCTAATGAAAAATCCAGACCAGGAGTCGCATCTGTCCTTCAGCATTCTGAGGAAGGGGGTGTTAGGAAGTGCTTGTGTCCCATTAGTAGAAAGAACAGTTTGGAGCCTGTGACCCCACAGTGTTCTTAGGCTTCCTCGTTCTTCCTCTTCTTACCTGTCAAGAGGTGCGAATGGCTGGCTCAGGTCAGGTGATGTGGACAGCTCGCAGGTGGGACTCATCAGCTGGAGACGATGGAAGATACCGTGGGGCCCAGGGGCCAGAGTGAGGAGTTGGAAGGCCTCCCTTTCCCAGCCGGGGCCTTGCAGAACCACAAGGGTGGTCAAGATGGTGCCATGGCAGAGGCACCAAAGGAGGCCTCCTCAGGTTGGGGGGTCTCCTCAACTGGGCCTGAAGATGGCCTCTGCATGTGTTTGCTTGGCCCCTCTGGGCCGAGTGAGTAGAAGATGTTAGACAAGGCACAACCCCAGGAGGCTGGGATTGACTTCCCCTTTGTTGGGATGGCATTGTATTGTAGGAGGTGTTTAAATCTTGTTCACACCTGTTGGGGCTGAAGGCTGGCTTTGAGAGCAGTTTGTAACAAGACTTCTGTTGTTGTTGCCGAAAAGGTTTCTCACTCATAACAGAGGAACTTTATTGTAGCAACTTGTTAATGTTCAATTAGGCAAATTCTGGGTGCCCCAGGGGTGGTAGAAGGGCGTGCTGACTCTCCCAGGCAGTCCACTGCCCCTGCTCCTGGGGTGGTGCCAGAGAAACAAAGCCTTGTGGGCTGCCTCCCCTTAGAGGCAACGGCTGGGTCCTGGCTGAGTCTCAGTCCCTCTGAAGCATCCAAGTTCGGGAAGGGTGACGGGAACCCCTGGGAGGCCAGCTCCACATCTCCAGTTGTACCGAATTGCTCCCTGTGTGTTGGCACTTGCTGGTTCTCCCCACCCTTGGGTGTGGCAGAGGCCATGATGCACATTTGCCTGTGGGTGGGGAGGAGGGAGGGACCGACACCAAACCCAGTGTGTGGCAGCCTCCACTCCATGTTGCTGGAGGCCATGGAACCCTGTTATCTTTGGGAATCCAGCCTGCCTGGCCACACCTGGGTATGTTCTCTGGCTGTCATCCTGGCATGATTCTTCTGGAATGACTGTCCAGCACCTGGATGGGCACCGTTTTCTACCTCCTGGGGGATGGAGGTCTTGAGATCGTGGAAAGGGAAAAACAGGTAGCTCATTTCTTTAAGCAAGAGATCCGACTTGAAGGTGTTTATGTTTGTCCCCATGAAAACACGGGTGGTTGACAGTTGTCTCTTCACGGTAGAAAAAAAAGGCGGCATGGGGTGTGGGGAGTCTTGAGACTGAAACTGCTTTAAACAGAAAGAGGTTGTCGCCAGCATCGGACATGGGGTGTGGGGAGTCTTGAGACTGAAACTTTGCTTTAAACAGAAAGGGGTTGTCGCCAGCATCGGGCTTGGTGGTTAAGGTGGCTGGACCCTACAAGGCCAACTCTGTGGTTCGAGTCCCAGGCCTGGTGGCTTGGGACATATGCCAGGTGTGTGTCTGTGCCCAAAATCCCCACAGGAGGGAGAAATGGAGGAGAAAGGATTGCTGTTTACCTGTGTCTTCCCCCTGCCCTACCCTGCCCGTCTCTCTGGGGAGAGCACACACTTTCTGGCAAATAAAATAATAAAAGAGAGAGAGGTCTCAGAGGGGCCGTGTCCCGTCCTGTCCTCTCCCTGCCCACTGTCAGCCTGGCGGTCAGGGAGGGAGTGAGAGTCCCCTCCCTGTCTCTGGGAGGCGTCTGCACTGGCAAGGCCTGGCCGTAAAATACTGCCCGGCGTGGCAGCCTCACTCCCCGGCGTTGAGCGATGAGGAGTGCGAGGCATCGGGCAGTGTATTAAACACTAGTTGAGTACAGCAGGGGCAGTATATCACAGGAGAGAGATAAGCAAAGTTCTCTGATAGTGGATCAATAAAGGTTAGTGACATCATATCTCAAAGTGAGGGAACCTGCTTTCTGCACGGCCATTTATCAGATCTGAGCCTGGAAGGGCATTAACCCCTTTCTGGCCGGGTTTCTTCTTATTTGAACACAGACCAGAACTCCTCCTTGGTGGTGGTAGGGGGAGGCAGTGGAGGCGGGTGAGGTGTCACTCCCTCAGCACCCTATTAAGAGCACACCGTCCATGTGCTGGTTTGGAAATGGTGTCTGCAGTTAGCATAATAAGCCAGTGGCGGCTGGGGCACGTATGGAGTGTTTATGGAAAGTTCCTTTACTTTGAAATTTGTGCAGAAATTCCCATAAAAAGGCATTGTTTCCACTGAAGTCTGTAACACTGTGTCTGCATGGTAGGGGCGTGCAGCTGTTTGGCTGTTGGGTACCTGGGACTTGGGATTTATGTCTGGTGTTTGATAGTCACGCAGTTTTGACTGGATTGGAAGGTTAAAAATCATAATAAGTCCGACAATGATCGAAGTGTGTCTTTTTTGGCATTGTGGTGTTTAAGATATTTAGACGTCTCCCAGTGATCTGGGGTTAGCAAACTGCTGCAGCCTGGCGACCAGGTCCACCCCAACTCTGGTTTTGGTGTGATCTCTGAGCTAAGAATGCTGAGGGGAAGTCAAATGAAGAATACCGTTTCCTGACCCGTGGAAAGATGTGAAATTCGTGTTTGTGCCCATATGTATTTATTGGCAAAGAGCCATGCTTTGTTCATTTCTGTTTTGTCTGTGACCTCTTTCGTGCTGCAGGGTGGCATCTGTGAGTAGTTGTGAGGAGAGAATATGGCCTGCAAACCCTCACATAATTACCTGGCTTTCCGAAGGAAAATCTCTAGTCAGGAGTCTCTCGTCTCACCTCTAGCTGCGTGACCTTGGGCGAGTCACTTAACTTTCCCTTTACCTCTGTTCATTTGGTCTCTAATAAAATCTTGCTCCCTGCCTGTCACAGGGTATGTTGGCAATCAAATGACATGGATTAGCAATGGTTGTGAAAAATACTTTCCATTTGCAAAGTGCTTGTTTACTCTTCAGTGAGCAGCCCCTCCCCACCCGCTAAGTATGGCAACTTCTCTGAGACTGCTACGGTGTGAGGCTGTTTCTTACTGGATCGTAACATCCATCGAGCGTGAGAGTTCAGGCTTTGTGGAGGTTGTATAACTTGACTTATTTCTGTATCATGTCGGCCGAAGTTTGAGTTTCTTTGTCTTTCTGAAAACTTAAAGGCGTGCGTCTTCCCAGAGTGAGCATCTTTCGCTTTGCAAGGCAGCATCAATTTTCCTCGGCAACTGCCGAGATTTTTATCCTTTAAGAGTTGGATCGCTTTCCTTTCCTTCCTACTGGTGATTTATAGATGGGGAGAACAGGCCTTTTCCTGTAGGTCTCTAACTGTTTATCTTTTTTTGGTTGGGGCCTGACAGTACACTGGCTGGGATGTTCATGTTGGCCAGGACCTTGGGGGGCCAGACGCCAGGTTCATGGGCCTGGAGGTGGCTGGGGGAGGGGAGAGGCCTGAGATTCCAGCCCAAAGCTAATGGGCTGATGTCCAAGTGGAAAGTGTATTTTCATTGAGGAAGTGTAGGTATTAGAGGAGCCGGGATTACTGTGTGATTGTGCTGTCAATACTGCCGTATTGAGTCCGCGAGAGCCTGCACAATGCGGGGAAACACTTAACTCACTACTGCTGCTTATTGAGAAGCCAATAGCAATTTACTTGCTGACACTTGACATCAAATCCATTCCCAGAGGTGGAGCTCCTGCAAACCACCATGGCACTCCCTCCCCTTCCCAGGCCCTTCTCCTACCTTGGGGGTCTGCCAGTGTGCATCCCGCATGGGCTGGCAGCTGCCTCCTGGTTGGGCAAGAACTTGGAGTGGGCTGGCCATGGGGGCATTGTTTCTGTTTAACTTTCAGAGCTGACAAGACATTTTCTTCTCCTTCTAAACTTGTCTTCTTTCAACAAGTGCTAAATGACCCTCTCTCAGTTCCTCCCTGGGGTGTGAGTTTTCTGCATGTGGGAGCTTTCTCCTCCTCTCTCCATAAAACTGTTCCTTAAAATGGATACATGAGGAAATCAGATGTGGAAGGGAGCTGAGGACTGTCTCCTCTCCAGGAGATCGGGGGGAGGGGGGGATGTGTGTGTGTGTCTACAGAGGCAGGGAGGGTGCTACATGGGGAGCAGAGTCCCCTGTGGTACCCACGTTCAGGGTGCAGCCCGTCTCTGTGCTACCTGCTAGGGTACACACGCCCTAGAGTCACTGGCACTGGGCACCGTCAGACCGCCTGGAACCACCCCTGCGGAGTGTGTCTGCGAAGCATCTGGCCGTTTGATTCAGTGTTTTCACACGACCACGTCATTTGTCTTCCCACCCTGGTTCTTTTAGAATTATCAGCTCACAAATCAGAGCAACCTACTTCCGGGAGATGGAACTTGACTACTACATGGCAGTTTGAGGGTGACCAGCCTAAATCTGCCATGGCCTCACTGCATCCCAGTGTGATTAAATTTGTCTCTGCCGTGCCAGGCCTGGGGACCCAGTCCTCAAATTCTCTTAGGCGTCTTGAATGCACTTGTCTGAAGCTACCACTTGGAGATTGGGTGAAGGATTAGTCACTGATCTCAAACCCAGTAACCACTGCTAGTTCTTGGCTGGGAGAGGGAAGGTGGAGTGAAGACTTTGCCTTTGGGTATAACCAGGCTCTGCAGGTAACTGACCATTGTTTGGTGGAGTCTGTGCCTCCAATCTGGAAGTTTCTCCCCTGTTGGGAGACTGGCCAGCTTCTTTCCTTCTTCGTCCCTTTCCTCATTAGTAAGGGTCGAAGGCTCTGTGGGTTTCACCTTGTCTCCAATGACTTTTATTGGACCCAGAGCATAGAGCAAGCATGCGAGGGCGCCTGTGCCTCTGCTGTTTATTTAGCATTATGCCAGAGACATGTGCCCTGGAAAAGGCACGTGATGTCATTACGATAACCCACGTGCTTTGTTGACAGGCCATCTTTCTCTGGGAAGGCTACAGCAGTCCGAGGAAGTCGTTCCACCTGGTTCACAGTGGGGGCAGGGAAGCTGGTGTCCTCGCAGTAAATACCTGTCCAGAAATGGAAGCACAATCAGGGCTTCCTTGCATTTTGTCTTGGTCTGATGTAAACAGGACCACATCGTGGTGTGTGTAGTCACAGCATCCCTTCTGGTTGCTCGAAGATCAGTGGGAGTGGTGGCAGGGCGAGCTGAGGCACACCTGGTGAATATGAGGCCAGGGACCTGAACTCTGATTCCGGAAGTCTTCCTAATGCCCCCTCTGGCACGTCTCTGAGCCCTGGTTTTCTATGAAGCACAGGGACCAGCTGGAAGGTGCCTTCAGGGCCTGTCTAGCTCACAGTGCTCTGGGCCCACATAAACAGAGCTGCCCTCCAGGGCATCATGAGAAGTCCGGGAGGCACTGGACCTGCTCGCCTGAGGTAGCAGCAGCGTCTCACTCAGAGCAGGGACATTACTCGGTGCCTGAGGGGAGCTAGTTTTGGTCTGGGCTGTCCTAGGCTGGTGGTCTGGGTGGGTTGACAGTAAGGGGGATAAGGTCTACCCTGGTGTCCAGGCCGGTTGCTGACCAGCGTGAAGATGTGACTGCCTTGGCTTCGCCGGGGTGGGCTACAGGCTTAAGATCATGTAAGTGCAGGTTCGGGCACCTTCTGGAATCAAGCGTGGGACTTCCTCATTTCTTTTGGTCTTAAAGAGAGTCTCCAAAGCCTGTGACTGTTACTTTAGTACCTGTGATTTATGGTCCTGAGTTTTGTCTTACCTTATTTTGGCTTAAGAGTTTCTGGAGGTGCTGGCAGGTGGCATGGTGACTAAGGGTGCCGGACTCCCATGTGGTTGACCATGGTTCGAGTATGAGACCTGGAGGCTTGCTTTCTTATCCTCTCCTCCCCACCCCCCACACCCCCATGTCCCATGCTCTCGGCTCCCTCCCTCTTTGGTCAAACTGAAATGAATGAATAAATAAATAAAGTTGAATAATAAGAAAAATCTTTTAAAAAAAGTTTCTGGGATCCAACCTATTTTTGTTTGTTTTTCCTTTTTAATGAGAGAGACGAGCCCCTCATGAGAATCTCATGCCATGATTCACTCCTCCCCCCCAATTCCCAGCCAGCTAGGATCAGGGTGCATATGCCTTGTGCATGTAGTTGACCAGGGAGCCGAACCAGGAATCTTCCACATAGCTCCACCCTCACCTGAGCGACCATTACTCATGCACCCACCACCCAGCCCAGCTCTATATTATATTTTGAAGGCTCTTCTTGGAAAAACTCGGGAGATTTGGTGTCTTAGGGGCAAAGCCAGCTAACATTCATGACTGCTTATCTTGGAAGGGGCATTTTCAGGTGAGTGGGGCCTGCTGCGTCCCATCACCCTACCAGTTCTCACCACATCCTGCTACCTGGCCGGCTGTGCCAGTGTCTTACCTCCATGGCTGCAGGCCCGTGCTGTGTGTGCTCACCAAAGTGCACCAACGCTGGCCTGGAATTCTGTTTCAGTGGTTCTCAAAGCAGGACAGTTTGGCCTTTCTTTCCCAGGGAGAGATGATGGTCTGGAGACGTTTGTGATTGTCACAACTTAGGGAGGGAAGTAGGTAGTGGTCAGAGGTGCTGCTCACCTTCTGTAGGACAGCCACCTCCAGTGCCCACAGAGATTAGCCAGCCCAAATGGCAATAGCAAAGTGATGAAGATACTCTGTTCTTTTTTTATTCTTTTTTTTTTTTTTAAGAGAGGCTTTTGCTGTAGGGTACGTGCATTTGCCAGAGAGACAGAAAATGATAAATTACCCGCTGGGAAAATGGCCATGCCACAGTCCCTTCTCCTCTTGGGATCTTTGGCACACACACTCACATGCCTGGCATGAGGTTTAACCCACCAGGTCTGGGACTTGAACTATGGTCAACCATGTGGGAGTCCACCAGTGTAACCATTATGCCATCTGCTGGTCTCTTTTCTCTTTTGGGGGGGGAGGGCTACAGTCTTTTTTTTTTTTTTTTCTTAATCCCAAACAGCGTGGGCTGCCTAACTTGCAGGCCCGTCTCCCTCAGGCTTGCCCAGCTCTAGCTCCCAGGGGCCATGCTTCTCAGGCTACCCTTTCTGCTGCTCTTCCTGCCCTTGAGGTTTTTGCTCGTGAGCCTCTTGTGTGCCAGGCACTGTTTTTGGTGCTGGCAGTAGTGCAATGAGGGCAAAAAAAGTGAGAGAGAAAAATCCTTGCCTT
Source organism: Tupaia belangeri chinensis (assembly GCF_000334495.1). NCBI lineage: Eukaryota > Metazoa > Chordata > Mammalia > Scandentia > Tupaiidae > Tupaia > Tupaia belangeri. The sequence goes on along the minus strand of NW_006159850.1, from coordinate 16,556,508 downwards.
CGGGGAGCTTATATTGCCTCACCTCCCCCAGTGCACCTCATTAGTGATTAAAATGTAGAATTTTGAATGATGTTAAATGCTGTGGAGGAGGAGCAGGGTAAGCAGGGGATAGATAGCCTGGGAAAGTGGAGGGCAGTGAGGAAAGGGCTTCCAAGAAGGCAGAAGGTGGCAGGTGAGCAAAGACCAGGGGGTTTGAGAGCTCTAGACAGCTCTGGCAGCGAGAGGGAGGGGTCCTTCAGAAACCCTGAAGTGGAGGTGCTGTCTGAGGTAGAGTCTGAGGAGGAGCTTGAGCCCCTGTGGCTGGAGCAGGTGTGAAAAGGGGGAGGTCAGATCGTGGGGGAAGGACCTCAGAGGTGCTGTGTGTTCTTCCCCTCCCCTCTGAGTAAGCTAGATGCTATTGGGCAATTGTCTGCAGGGGTGACTAGATCTGCTTAGATTTGAGCAGGCTTCCACTGGCAGCTGGAGGGAGGCGAGAGTGGAAGCCAGGAGCCCCTGGGAAATGATTGCAGCCATCCAGGAAAGAGGTGGCTCAGGGGCCAGGCTGGTTGCAGTACAGGGGCGAGAAGTGGGGCGTGGTATACTTCCCTGCAGCTGCGCTAGCACGGTGTTACAATAGAGTGACTTGAACAACCAAGTCTCTTCTCTCAGCTTGCCTGGAGGCTGGGGGTCCAAAGTTAGGTGTCAGCAGGGCCATACCCCCATAGGTGCTAGGTGAGGACCCTTCCCTGCCCCTCCCTATCTCGTGATGGCTGCCGGCTGTCCTTGGCATTCCTTAGCAAAGAGCTGTACCACTCCAGTCCCTGCTGTCTTCACGTGGCTTTCTTGTGTGTGTCTGCGTGTGTCCTGTCTTCCGTCAAGAGCATGGCATTGATGTAGGGCCCACCCTGATCCAGTGTGAACTCATCCTAAGGATACGTACCTCCACCAGCGGATGGAGTAGTGGTTCTGTCACTGGACTCCCACATGGCCGACTGCTGTTTCAAGTCTGGCTTGAAACTCGTGCCAGGTGTGTGTGCATGATGCCCAAAGTCCCTAGAGGAGAATGGAGGAGAAGGGATTATGGCGTGGCCATTTGGGGCAGTGATTTCCCATGTTCTTCTGTCTCTGTCTCTCCAGTGAGCTCATATGCCCTATAGCAAAAAGCTCTCTTTTAAAAAAAGGCTGTATACCTGCAAAGGCTATTTCCAGATAAAATCATCTTCTGAAGTTCCAGATGGACATGAATTTTGGGGAGGGGGACACTACTCAACCTGCTGCAAATGCCCCTTCTCGGGCTGCACTATTGTGAAAGTCAGTATGGGACTGAAGAGGAAGAAGAGTCAGGATGTCTCTAGGACTTTTGGCCTGACTGAGGGGAATGACGAGATCCGTCTGACCTTGGCTGGCCTGGTCTCCTCAGCAGCCCCATGTCCCAGAACCTCAAGCCCCATTTCCTCAAATGTGCCTTTTCTCACTGCCCTAAGTCCCATCGAGCCTTCCTTTCATTGAGCTACTCCATGTCTGCCGGAGCTCTCTACAGCTTGGGTCTCTAAGTTAGCCGCTCAGACATTGAACTATTTGATTCTGAGTAGAAGGGAAAAGTGCCAAGTCTGTCTGAGGAAAATGGGAAAGTAATTTAAGAGGCTTCATTTTTCAAAGCCCCTGAGCCCCTTTTAACTAATCCTTGCAGTTGCTCTGTAAGTATGCAGGGTGGGGACGCGTCTCATTTTCCACATGAGGAAAACTCGGAGGCTAAGCGTCTTTAGGGGATCACCTAGAAGCTGGTTAAGATCTGAACTTGAACCCAAGTGGGCAGGCAGGACTCCCATGTGGGAATGTGCTGGGGGTGGGATGGGGTAGGGGTGGATTGTGGGGAGCTAATCTTCTGCATGGTGTTTCCCCCAGTTGAGCCAGATTTGAGTTGGGTAGGGGAGAAAAGGACTGAAGACCCTCAAACCAGTGAATATTTGAACAGAAAGTGTTGGGAAGACGTAGGGCATTAGAGAATGGTTGAGTTGAACTCAGCATTGGAGGTCTGAACTGATCGGTTCCACTTGATTTCGGTTTCGATAACTTTATTGCCGAGTCATGGTCCACAGGCACAGCCAAAGTCAATACGAGGGGTCTGGCCGGGGCAGCCGCTCACACAGTGGTTTTCCCATGTGTCCTACATTTTCCATTTCTGTGTATTTCAGAAGCCGTCCCATCTGGTGAGGCCATTCTTGGCCCTCACACTCTGTGAGGGGGATGTTTTCCTTTCGGAATTTAAGACGGAGACCTTTTGTTTTGAAATTTCTCGTAAGAAATCAGAACTTTATTCTTTGATAAATGATAGCAACGTTATCCCTCTTTCCAGTTTCCTCCGGCAATCCTATATTTGATCTGATCTGAAATTGGGTCATGATTGCTAACGGGTGTTTTGCCAATGTAAAGTTTTTGTATGAGGTTCATTAAATTTATTTTTGGAAGTTTTTTTTGAAGCTTATTTCTTCCATGAGGATGAGAGCGAGAGAGAGAACAATCCCCAATAGGGTCCTCGCACTGTGATCTACCTCTGGCCCCTGCCATCCCCAGATCACGGGCACATGCGTGCCCATTGTAATCAGAGAGGTCTCTGGATGCCACTTGGAACCTTCCCAGCGTGGGTCAGCCTTGCAGAGGGTTGTGTTACCACTATGCTACTGCCTGGCCCCTAAAGAATGTTCTACATCAAGAATCCTGGTGCATCTGTAGAATAAATGGGGTAGGGCTCTTGGTGGGCCTCTTCTGCTGGTGACAGTGGTCTTTCC
>NW_006159850.1:16547478-16553709 GCF_000334495.1 Tupaia belangeri chinensis | reverse complement strand
CCTGCTGTTTCCTCTCTCTTTGACATGCTCGGCTCTCAGACCAAGAATGCGAAGGGTCTCTGTGAGATGTCGCAGGGTAATGTGCATTTTGTCTTTCAGCAATGATAAGGAATGGTGATAGTCAATTCCCATGGAACGTCCATGGGCCTTTCACAAAGTTTAAGGGCTCAGTACAGATCTCAGGCAGAGTTGCAGCATATATTAAAAAAAAAAAGAAAAACCCCCCAAAAAACTGTTTATGTCCTTCCAGAAATGTCGGACAGTTCTCTCATTTTTCTTACCAGTGGGTTGAACAAATAAACAGTCCCAGTTGTGGGTAGATAGGAGAGATCTTGAAAAGGCAGCAGAGAAAGGAGAATGGGGTGGGCAAGCCCAGAGTGCTTTACATGAGATGAGGTGGGAGAGAGCAGAGAAATCTCTCTAGGCACTGGCTCAAGTTTTATATTGAGAAGTTGCTTCCTGTGTGTGAGGATGACTCACTGTCTCCAGGTTCCATACAAGGAAGGTGCAGTTGCAGACTGGTTGCAGCGGGGTCTGCAGTAGTCAGGGTGGGCTGGACAGGAGAGCATTCCTCCCTGGTGCTGCGGCGTGGGGTCCAGGCAGGGCCTCCAGCGGACACATTGGTAAGGAAGGCTGTGTTTTAGTTCAGACTGCTAGAAGGGTTGTAGTGGCCCGAGGCATGCACATGCGTGTGCACACTCATAGCCATGCTGACGAAGATTTGGAGACCCCTCTGAGGCCCAGTGTTGTGCCTGACAGTCGTTTTCCTGAGTATGTGAGATGGAGTGAGGCAGACGTGTGCTGGCTTTTTGCAGCTTCAGCATCAGGCTCTTCCTGAAGTGAACTGGCCACCTGGTCCTTCACTCATAGGGACAGCTTTTTGTAAAGTCGGCTTTAATCCCAACTCTCTGGCTTACAACTGACCGAGAAGGTGCCAGACATTTTCATTTTTGATCCACTGACCACCTTAAGGACTCCTGGAATGTCGTATCTAATAGATGTAACAACGAGGATGGGATCAACTGGAGAATCAGGCCCTGGGTGCCATGTTCTTGGAAAGCAGGTCCAAGTCTTAGTGGAACTCAACTTCACCGACACGGGGTGCACACAAAGCTGGACAGTGAGCTTTTTTGTTTTGTTGTTGTTGGATTGGCTGAGAGAGTGGACAGCCTTTGAATGAGAGGAATTGTAGCTTTCAGAAAAAGTCATGGTGGGCAAGTTCTGAGGAGAGCTGGTCGTTATTCACTACCCATTTTAGCCTTAGAATTTTCAGAGCCCGGCTTTAGTCTTTAAGGGAAAGAACCCGTTAGAGAAAGAGGTGAATAGAATATGATAACACACAATCAAACGTGGGTTGATTTAGTTCACAATCTTTCATGAATGTCAAAGAAAACGCTAGTCTTTTATTGTCTAGATTGATTTTTTTTGGCAAGATAAAACCCCTGAAAACATAGGTCTCCCCTCTTCTCCAACAGCAACAACAATAACCAGAATTTTCCAGCTAAAATGTGGGAATATACAGAAAAGAGTATAGGCGTGGGGTTGAGGAAGCTCTGAACTAGGGATGGGGACAGACAACGGGGTGTGACGACTCACCAAGGACAAGTTCTGTGTGGGCAGCAGGGGGCAACGTGCTTGGTTTACTGCTTATCCTTATCCCTGGTCCAGGAGACAGTCCCTGGCACACCATGGACACTTGGGTATTGAATGCACAGATGAATAGTACCCTGGACAGGCTCTGATTGTGGGGTGCTAAGCCACAAAAGTTCTTTATAGGGTACAGTGGGAAGCCAGCTGATAGGTTGTACTAAAGCTCAGGAAGGCACGGATCAGTGGGAGAGGAGAAGGCATTATTTAGCTGTGAAGGCAGCCAAGGCACTGGGGTGGGGGAGCCCAGAGAGGAGTAGTAGGAAACAGTGTTGGCAAAGCTTTGCCGACTTGGCGAGGGGGGACCATTGGGATGGGGCGGGAGGGAAGAGGCAGGAACCAATTTGGAGCACTTTCAAATACTCCTTTCAAGTATTCTCCTCCCATGGCCAACGGGGGATATTTTCTGGAACATCTTTCCATACCTACCTACTTGAATGAAAACAAAAGCAAGGTGTCACCCCTCTTAATCCAAGTGTATAAGAAAACCCAGAGGATGTCAGGATCACGCGCTTGCTGCCTACACAGACTCTGTGTAGACCCTTCGTCTTTTTTAAAGATGCATTAAAGCCCAAGGAGAATTTGATTAACTCCTTGGAATACTCAGATGAGGGATTAGCAGTTAGCGTAATGATTATGTTGCTGGACTTCCATGTAGTCGACTGCGGTTTGAGTCCCGGACCTGGTGGCTTAAACTCATGCCAGGCATGTGTGTGCATGCATGCCCAAGATCCCTAGAGGAGAATGGAGGAGAAGGGATTGCGGTGTGGCCATTCCCCCTGGGGAGTGATTTCTCACTTTCTGTCTCTCTGTCTCTGTCTTTCTGGTGAGCACACGCGCCCTATAACAACCTCTCAAAAAAAAAAAAAAAAAAAAGTAAATACTCAGCTGAACTCGGATAGGGTCTCAGATAGGTTTACACTATGTGGGGAGATTTTGCCCAAGAGCCTGCTCTCACCAGGGTGTGAGTCCACATCCGTGGGAGGCCCAGAGAATGTTCCCAGTTCACACAGAGGTTACAGTGTAGCTGTAAATGGACATTCCTGTAGAAGAGGAGGAAATTACTGGAGTCAGCTCTGGTGCAAGGGCTTAAAAAAAAAAAGGCCATAAATTAGTCATATGGCAAGATCTAAGGATTCTATTTCTGGGACTGGTTTATTTTGGGGGGCAGCAGAAGGCACAAGAGGTAAAGAGAAATGGGTCAGGTAAGCATAAAGGCTTTGAATCTGAGCAAACTAGAAGCCAGTTTTGCTAGAACTAACCTTCTCTTGGACTTAATGGTGTTCAGAGTCCTATCTTGCACAAACAGGAGGCTGAATGAAAACCGTTTGTGGAAGGCAGCTAATGGTTCTTTTTTTTTTTTTATGACTTCATCTTGCCTTAAGTACTGTCTTGTACATGTGCATGAAATCCACATGTTTAAATCCTCTTATAGGATCCTAGTTGCCCCGTTCTAAAATCATAACATAATACTTAACGTTAACTGTTAACATAAAATGAGACTGAGAAAGTGTCAACACACTTGGAGGACTGGGAGAATGGAGGTAGTGTAGGAGCATGGAGGATTAAGTGGATGGATGGTCTTACCCGTGGTCGAAAGAGGTCTGGGGTGGGCGCAGTAGGTGGCATGGTGGTTGAGGTACTAGACTTCTACATGGTCAGCTACAGTTTGAGTCCCGGACCTGGAAACTTGCTTTGTCACTTTCTCTCTATCTTTAGTAAATGCATGTGCCCTGTAGCAAATTAAATAATAATAAATTTTTTTTTTTTGGAGAGGTTTTTATGCTATAGGGCGCGTGCGCTCGCCAGACAGACAAAGACAGACAGAGAGATAGAAAACGAGAAATCACCCCCCCGGAGGGGGATGGCCACGCCGCAATCCCTTCTCCTCCATTCTCCTCTTGGGATCTTGGGTACGCACACACACGCGCCCGGTGTGAGTTTAAGCCACCGGGTCCAGGACTTGAACCGCAGTCAACTACGTGGGAGTCCAGCGACATAGCCATTACGCTAACTGCTGGTCCCATAATTTTTTTTTTTTTTTTTAAAGGAGACAGCCTTAAAAAAATAGAAACATGGAGTGCACTGGAATAGGAATGAAGTTTCAGTGGGCTCTTCCTTTGCATAATAACCAAGGAGAATATTCTTTGGAGAGAGACAATTAATAAATGACTCTGTAGCAGGACACCTCTCTCTCTGGACAGTCTTGGTGCGGGCTGTTCTTCCTAGGCACCATGCTTTGCTTTGGTCACCAGTGGCCTATACCTGTGCAGTGAGTTAGATCCAGTCCTGGAAAGCTGGCTGCTCCGGAGGTGTTGGGCAATTGGGGCCGGCTGGCAGCCAGCTTCTGATGTGGTTGGCTGCCTGGCTCACACCTCTCAGGTGCTAGAGAGATGGCGAGATCCAATGGCCCCAGGCTACCACTGAGGCGGGCAGGATGCCACGGCCTTCCAGAGCCATCCTCTCGTCTTTGTCTTCAGGAGCCCAGCGGGCACAGGCCCTGGCTTTCCAGTTCTTCAGGCAGGCTGCCTGGCATCACGACGAGGCTTCAGGCCGGCCCACCTGTGGGATATGTTGGGCAAGATTGACTGGTCCTGGCTTCTGTCCATTTGAAAAAAGGAGCTATGGATCTGGAGGTTTTTCCTTGTAGATTTTTAAGCCCAGTATCTCCTATTAGATAAAATCAAAATGTAGCACACATCTCTTCTTTGTTTAACACTGTTTTTCTATTCTTTCCTTGGTTTATTTCGGGTATTTAAGAATTTCAAATGTAGTAGACTTGTGTGGGAGTTTTTCCTGTCTAATGCTAAGATACTCCACTCAGCATGCCTTATTCATGGCCCTTGCTTATTGCATAAGGGCTGTTGGTTCTGATTTGTGGTGATGGGGAAAGAGAGGATTCAACTGACCCTTAGGGACTGGACAGGGTGGTTGTGTGGATCCAAATGAGGCTACTCATCCTGAAATTCAGCGACATCCCTGCTTGTGTTCATTGTCATAGTCCTCCTTTTCCAGAGGGTTGTATTAGTTTCCCTTTGATACTACAACAAGTTATTACAAACCTAGTGGCTTAAAACAACACAAATTAATTACTTTAATTAATCTGTGGAGCCCAGAAGTCTGGGATCAGTTTCACCAAGCCAAGGTCAAGGTGTTGGTTGGGCTGTTCCTCCTTGGAGGCTCTGAAGAAGAATCCATTTCCTTGCATTTCCTAGATTCAGGAGCCTGCTCACATTGCTTGGCATGTAACCCCTTCCTCAAACCTTGCTTCCGTTATCCCAGCTTCTCTTCTGACTGTCCCTTCTCCATCCTTATTGTAAGGACCCTGGGATTATTACATGAGTCCCACCTGGATAATCCAGGGTACTCTCTGCTCTCAAAATCCTTAACTCGATCCCATCTGTAGAGTCTCTTTTCCCATGAGAGTAACACATTCACAGGTTCTAGATATTAGACATCTTGGGGTTGTTAGTAAGGGTCCTATGGAAGAATTGATGCAGTTAGCCAAGAAAGAGACCCCCACATCATCCCAGAGTTGAGTGCTCAGGAGGGTAAAGCTAAATCAAATATTTCAGTGAAAGCTCATGTCACTCTACCTATCCCAACAAAGGATATTTCCTCAGAATGGGGGACGATCCTCCCATCTCCTAAAATAACGTATTTTTTTAGCTTGCTTTTTAAAAAATTTAACTTTGTTGTTATTATTAGAATTTTTAAAGTATTTATTGTTACTACTATTACTATTATTGTTTAATTTGAACACAGAGAGACAGACAGAGAAAGCAAAGAAAGTGAGAAAGCAAGCCGCCAGGTCCGGGACTCAAACCATGGTCAGCCATGTGGGAGTCCAGCATCTCAACCATCACACCACCTGCCAGCCCATATTACTATTATTTTTAATTTGGCCAGAGAAGGAAAGAGAGAGTGAGAAAGCAAGCTGCCAGGTCTAAGACTTGAACTAAGGTCAGCATGTAGGAGTCGAGCGTCTTTGACCACTATGCCACCAGCCGGCCCCAACATGATGTTATTTTATTAAATTGCATTTGGGTGAGGCCCCAGGAGTAGTGGCTGAGAGTGAAACAGAAGAGAGTGTTGTTTGTGAAGGATTCCCATGGGAGTCTCTGTAAAGAAAGAACCCAGGCATTGTAGAAGTAAGAGCAAAGGTCCACCAGAGACCCACACAATACTTTAAAGGTCATTTGAAGGTCACCAAGAAGCAGGCTGGGAAGGTGAGCAGGACAGCATCTTTCTCCTCTCTGCCCTCCCTTTCCAGCCCCTTGGCCTGGTCATTTTCCTTACACATGAGTGGCAGGTCTGTGGTGCATTATCAGAAATGGTTCCGGAGTGCCCCGGTGGTATGTTAGTGTCCGGACCATGGCATTTTGGCAGCTTTTAGGGGGCAAGGAGTCTTGAGGGAAGTGTTCATACAATGGGAATATATTTCTAGAACTGTCATGGATATATTTTTTTTTCTAAAAATAATATATATTTTTAACTTTGTTTATTTTTATTTATTTTTGGAGGAGAGGTTTTTGCTATAGGACACATGGGCTCACCAGAAAGAGAGAGAGAGAGACAGAGAGA
>NW_006159850.1:16537442-16547425 GCF_000334495.1 Tupaia belangeri chinensis | reverse complement strand
CCATTCTCCTCTCAGGATCTTGAGCATGCATGCACACATGCCTGTCATGAGTTTAAGCCACGGGGTCCAGGACTTGAACCGTGATCGACTACATGGGAGTCCAGCGACATAGCCATTACACTAACTGCTGGTCCCAACTTTATTTTTATTTTTAATTTGACCAGAGAGGGACAGAGTGAGAGTGAGAGAGAGATGGAAAGTGAGAAAGGAAGCTGCCAGGTCTGGAACTCGAACCAGGGTTGGCCATGTGGAGTCCAGCATCCTTAACCTCCATGCTACCTACCAGCCCTGTGGATACATTTTCTAATAGAAGTAGTGATAAGGGAAATGGCAACTCATGGGTGGGCCAGCCCTAATAGTATCAATTTGAACTACTATGTTTGGTTCTAAGTAAGGACCATAAAGGCATGTATATAGGTGATTGGACGCTAGATAATATCATACATTCCAGTACCTCAACACGTAAGATAAACATTTCTAGCAGATTCTTTATGTATATATGTACCCATGTGTACACACACACACACACACACACACACACACAATTACCAAGATTAACAATTAAGTGGTTTCACCCAAGTCTCAAGGATGATTTGCCGGATGAAGCCAGTTCTTTCCATAGTCAGCCAGCTCTGGGCACTGACTATAGACTTAGGGTCCTTGTCACCATATAAAGGTTGGGCAGAGATGGCAATTCAGATACTTCATGGAGCTGGGTCAGAGTTTGAGGTCCTCTACTGTACTATTAGTTGTACATACTCTTTGAGATGCTTTGATATTGGAGAAAGAGATCACGTTGTCAGAAGCTTCAAAGCATTGTTGGGGGACACTGCCTCTTCTGGTGCCTCTGGTTTAAAGCGACTAAGGCTTTGATTTTAAATTTGGTGTGTTTTGTGCAAGGTAAGCTAATATGCTTTCCTCTAAAGACAGTATATGAGTAGTGGAGGAAGCAGCTTCCTCTTTGGGCCTGGAGGGCAGCAGTCTGCTTCTTCTCCTTAACTGGAATTTAGCTGGTGCCCAGATTTTGTGTAAAGCACCTGAGTGACACCAGAAAAGGATGTCTCGCTGAGTTGGGTTCTTTATTTGCTTGCATTTGGGGCTGGCAGGTGGCATGGTAGTGGAAGCATTGGACTCTCACATGGCTGACCACGGTTCAAGTCCCAGACCTGGCAGCTGGCTTTTTCACTTTTCCTTTTTCTCTCTGTGTTTGTGTGTCTCTCTGGTCAAATTAAAAAATAATAAATAAATAAAATTAAATCATTCTTTTTAAAAATTCTGCTTGCATTCTTATTCCAGGGGAGGGTTAACTTAAATCTTAAGAACCTACCAGGGGATTTGTTATTAAAATGTTCTGTGTTAGGTGATGGTGCAGTGGTAATGTAACTGGACCCGTTTGGGCGAGGTCTTGGATTTGGGTGAGATCCTGGGATCTCCCTGAGCATGCTGGGATGTGCCAGTGAGCTAGGGGAACTGATAAGATGAGAGGTGGATCGCAGTGCAAAGACTCTGTTGGGGGTGCCTGTTAGTACGTCAGTCTCTTTTTCACTCTCTCATTGGAAAAAATAAATAGACTTAAAAGAAATTCAGTTTTCGCCAGTGAGCACAATGACTCGAGTGGCTCCTTATTCTGAGTAGGGCCTGTGTGCTGGACGACATGGCTGTGGAGAGAGGGCTGGTTTCCGGAGACAGCGTATCAGCCAGAGTGGAGACTTCTGGCTGCCAGCTCAGTCCTTTTATGAGGTGTCTCGAGTCAGCTCCCCTGAGAGGAGGAGGCTGAGATGAGGTAACCTGGTCTGCAGGTCAGCAGGGGAGGTTCTGGCCTGGGGCTGTGTGCCGAGTGCTCTGATAATGCAGCGTTTTCGCTTTAATGCATCTGAAATGTGGATTATACTATTAATTACTGCTGGACAGAAAGGATTAGTGCAGCTGGCCTGCTCTCCCCTCTGCACTTTTACACTTCCCCTTTGTTAGGGAAGGGCCAGAGGGCAGTAGGTCTTCCTGTCATCCGCCTTTTGTTTTAGCAGCACTGGCTGCTCAGCCTCTGTGCTCAGGAGGAGATCGGAGAGGAGCAGAGCGGTGCAGAGGCCTGAATCCCTGGGCACATGGGCGGTCGAGGTGGGGCAGTTTCCTTTTCTAAACTTGGGCATTCTTCACTGGGCTCTGAGGCCTCAGCAGGCCTCTAGGGATCAAAGGCCTTGCTCCCTGGGGGGAGCCAAGCGCTTCCTCCCAGTGGGACTTGCCAGCATGGGCGTGCTCTGCTGTGAACGGACGCCCCCAGGTGTTGCGTACCTGTATGAGTTTCTTAAATGGTCAAGTAAGGTACAAAAGAAGTGATTTCAGTAGCCACATGCTCATGACCCTGTATTTTGAGACAGTCTGGATTCCTAAGCTTTGGTCTTAACCACCTTATCGTTGTATAAAATATTATAGATTTTAAGTAACATATGATTGCATTTTCTATTTTTTCCCGTATTCGGGCTAGTGTACTCATTTTTCATCCATATGGAATGAATTTTTTTTAACTAGATGAGGCATTAAATAACCACATCTCACTAATAATACTCCCAGGAGTACATAACTTGGTAGTGTTTGCAATTACATACACTGTAATCTGTTGTGTGTGCAGGCGTGTGGATTTCTGTTTACTGGCATTCTTCATTATGTTGTAACATAATATACAGGATTTCCCAGTTGCAGAAATTAGAAAGTAGGAAACAGATTTTTTTTTCCAACATAAATTGGAAAACTGATTTGTGGAGTTGTTTTTTTTTTTCCTTTTTTATTTTTTACTTGACATTACAATTTGTGGGTAGAAGGAGAGTAGACATGGCCTAATGCTTATGATCAGAAGTTAATTTAGTTAATTGGGGATTGGAATTCATTTTAAGTAATAATGCAGGAGTCTGTAGCAACAAGGTGCACAATATGGAGAATTCATAAACTGGGAAAGGCTAGGTGAGGGAGGCAGAAGCAACTTCGAGGTATACCGTCTTCTTTTTTTACTTTTTTTTTTACTTTTTTTTTTTTTGAGAGATTTTCGCTATAGGGCGCGTGCGCTCACCAGACAGACAGAGAGAGACATAGAGACAGAAAGCGAGAAATCACCCCCCAGGGGGGATGGTCACGCCACAATCCCTTCTCCTCCATTCTCCTCTCGGGATCTTGGGCACGCACGCACACGCACCCGGCGTGAGTTCTAAGCCACCGGGTCCGGGACGCGAACTACGGTCGACTACGCGGGAGTCCAGCGACATAGCCATTACGCTAACTGCTGGTTCCCCGTCTTCTTAACTCTGTTCACAAGTTAGGTTTCACAATGGTAGCTTGGTAAAAGCTCGATTAAACTTTTGGGTTTTTTTTTTTTTTTTTGGTGGCATGGTGGTTAGGGGTGCCAGACTTCCACATGGCCGACAGTGATTCGAATCCTGGGCCTGGTGGCTTGCCTTCTCATTTTCTCTCTCTTCGACTCTGTCCCTCTCCAGTTAAAGTTCAAAAAAAATTTTTTTTTTTTTTAATAGCTGCCACAGTGATACCTGCCACAGAGCTCATGTGCATGCCAGGGAGAAGAGGGAGAGAGAAAGCATTCACCAACGGGGTCGTAGCCATGCCACAGTCCCATCTGTGCACACACACTCACCGGTCTGGGATTCGAACTGTGGTTAGCAATGTGGGATCTGGCTTATTTAACCACTAGGCTATCGGGCCAGCCCACAAACTTTTAGAAACTTTTAAAATACTTTTCCTTGAATCTCCTAGTTGTTCTGAACTTGGAAATGACAGAGGTAGAGAGCGCTTTCTTTCCTTCCTCCCTTCTCTAACCACACATATTTATCATCTTATAGCTAAGTCTTGCTCAAGAAAACCAGTCTCTGAATTGAAAGTATGAGGGCCAGCAGGTGATGTGATGGTTAAGGCACTGGACTCCCTCATGGCTGACTGTGCGATTTGAGTCCCAGACCTGGGAAGCTTGAGAATTCACATTGCTAGGAACATGCACATGTTTGTCCAAAATCCTGGGAGGAGAGGGGAAGAGAAGGGATTCCAGCAAGACCATTTCCCTGTGGGGGGGCGGGGTCATTTCTCACTTTCCCTTTCCCTCTTTGTCTCTCCAGAAGGTGCACATACCCCATATCAAAAAATTTTAAAACAAAGAGAAAGTACAGAAATTTACTTGGTGTATATATAGATAGTATATCTGGGATGGTTTTGGTCTGTTTATTGAGAGATGGCTTTGCTTTTTGAATTAATTTTTTAAGAGGCAATGTATACCTATGATAACATTTTCTGAAGGTACTAAAGTATCTTTCTTTCCTTTCTTTTTCCGTGCTGCTTACCTGTCAGCCGCTCAGTTTCCCACAATCAGATGTTGCTATACCCGTTTTATAAGGGATGTCCATGGATATGGCCATCACAGTGTTACATGAGTAGTTGTTTTACTACTTAAACATTAAATAGTGTTTTCTATTTAAAGGTTTTTTTGGTGTATGCTAGCTTTTTTTCATCTCCTTTCAGAGATGTTTTAATCCTCCATAGGATACTTAATATTAAACATGTTAATGAAATTAGGTTGCTAGAAAATTAGAAAGTATTCTCCATGGGACCAGCAGGTGGTGTGGTGGTTAAGGCACTGAACACTCCCACATAGGCGACCATGGTTCGAGTCCCAGACCTGGTGGCTTGCTTTCTTCTCTTTGTGTCTCTTTCTGGTCAAATTAAAATAAATAAATGAATAAATAAAACAAAAAATTCTTAAAAAAGTATTTTCCAGACTCACATTTTTGGGTAAAAGAGGAAATGAATTATCATTATAGAATTGTTAGGAAATATTGAAGCCTGCATGGGCTATTGCCAAAGTTATATTCAGGGGCACACTCATAGCTTTAAATTCTCTTATTATTAAATAAGAGGAAATGAAACCAATGAATTAAGTCAGCAGTTCAAAGTTGGAAAAAATAAAGCAAACCTAAAGATAGTGAAAGAAAAGAATTATAAGATATAAGTGATATTAATGAATTAGAAAAACAGACAAAACCGTTGAACTGATAAATCTGAAAGCTATTTATTTGGGGAAAAAAGATCAGGGAAATAGATCAAACCACTATTGTTTTAATGAAGAATTTAATGAAGAAAATAGAAAACCCAAATACGCAAAACTAAAAATAACTTACTGGGATCAGCAGATGGCACAATGGTTATATTTCTGGACTCCCATGTAGTCAGCTGCGGTTTGAGTCCCAGACCTGCAGCTTAAATTCACATTGGGCACCTGTGCGTGCACGCCCAAGATGTTGAGAGAAGGATGGAGGAGAAAGGATTGCAGCGCGGCCATCCCCCCTGGGGAGTGATTTTTCACTTCCTGTCTCCCTGTCTGTCTTTGTAGTGAGTGCATGCACCCTATAGCAAAAACTTCTTAAAAAAAAAAACAAAAAACTTATTATGATTAAAAAAAAAGTGAAACAAATTTAACTCAATATTCGAAGTGATTATTTTGCAATGTAAAATACAGTTCCTTAAAATACAACAGCTCAGAAAACTTCACTGATTTGGCTATTCTAGGGAAATGATTCAGGAGTCTGAAACCTTAAACCAGGAACTAAAGAAGTAATTGAACCTTTAAAAAAAAAATACTACTTTTAAAAAAGAGCTCTGGATGCAGGAAATTTAATTGGATGAGTTCTTTTAAACTTGGGGGACAATGAAATTGCCTGCCACGTAACTATTTCAGAGCACAGAAAAAGAGAACATCCCAGTTGATTTTATGAAGCTAGTACATCCTGAACACCAACACCAAAGATTGCAAAGATTCTATAAAACAAGTGCTGAAGACTGAGCTCAGACGCGAGGATGGATACAAAGATGCTAAGTAAAATCATTGCAGATTGATTTTAGCAGTATTTCTTTTTAAATCCTAGGCACAGCTTCAGTGGTGCAGGTCCTAGGTGACACTGCATAATACTAGGTCCCTGTGAAAGCCCTGGTTCAGGTACTGCGTTGATCCAAGCATGCTGGGTGGTAAATAGCACAAGTAACTCACATGAATCTAGCGCATCGGAAGAACCAAATGATACCTTGTTGTTTTAACTTACTTGATTATTAGTGAGGCAGTAGCGCAAGACTGTATTAAAGGTGTCTGCCTCTTTCTCATGAAAGAGAGCAATACATAGGCTTAAAAAAAGAAAGAATGATAACCACGTAGAGTTTATCCCAGAAATGTAAGAAGGGCTTAATGTTAGAAAATCTGCTCTGGAAATAATCATGTAAGTAAGTAGAGCAAAGAAAAGAAAAAACATATAACACAGTAGATCAGAAAAGGCATTTGGTAGTTTTCTACCCTTATTTTTAGTTTGCATAGATTTAAAAAACTCAAGCTACCGCAAGATTGTATTAACTTGTTGAAGAAAATCAGGAGCCAAGAGCTTCAGATTTAATAGTGAATCCTGTCAGGCAGCATTATGAAACTGAGAGCAAAACGACTGCCCAGTGTACTCATTTCTTTTTCTTGCCTTATTGAATTGGCTAGGTTATAAAAACCAAAGTCAAATAATGGTTAAAAAGAAACAATGCAAATTATTTGCAGATGTTATTATCACTTTAGAATATCCAAAATATGTTTAAATGGAATTAATAAGGAATTCAGTTGCAAAGTAAAAAAAATAAAAAGCAATTAGGTTCCCTATGTAGCAGGAAAAACTGATTAGAAAGTAATAGAGCCCACTCAATGAAAAGCAATGAAATAGAAACACGTCTGGTAAAGGTAATGTTTCAAATAAGTGAGAGGAACTACAATAACACCTCATATTTTCAGTACTTCTAAGTACCAAGCTTTATGCTGAACACTTTCACATGAGCCTGTCTCATTTAATCCTCATCAGAAGTGTAGAAAGTGAACACTATTAATAGTTCATTGTACAGACGAGGAAACTGACGCTCAGTTTTAAGTAACTTGCTCAAAAACCATTCAGACTTGAACACAGATTTAATGACACCAAGATCGGTGATTTCCATCACTGTGTGTTAGTGCCTCTAGTATTAATGCAATATTGCATATTCTGCAATTATGCAGTAAATAATCGTAGCATGGTTCGACAACAAATAGGGAAAAGATTAAGTTTGAACCATTCTCCGTTTCAGATACTACCGTAAATACCAGATGAGTTAGAGAGGTAAAAGTAAAACTGAAATCACAAAAGAGAAAAAAGTGTGGGTGAGGCCAGCAGGTGGAGTGGTGGTTGAGGTGTTGGACTCCCACATGGCTGCCTGCAGTTCAAGTCCCGGGCCTAGTGGCCCAAACATCACAACAAATAAATAGATTTTTTAAAGAGAGAGAGAGAGAACGTATGGGTTAATATTAATATGAATATGAGGAAGGGAGAGAAATTAGGCCAACACTTCTAGTGAAAAGATCATAACAGAAAAGATCGAATTATTTTACTTTGAAAAATGTCTGCATCCGTGTACCAATAGCAAACTTCAAAAGCACATGACAAACTGGGGGAAGATATTTCCAGCACATGTAGCTAACTCTTTGCCCTAAACATCCTTCCTATATAAAGAGTTCTTAAAATCAGTAATGGACAAGGATAGTGGAAAACTGAGCAAAGAACTTGAATGGGTAACTTATATAAAGAATAAGGTTAGGTTACCTGTTTTTTTTTTTTTTTGAGAATTTTTTTTTTTTTCCCGCTTTAGGTGGGGTTGTGCTCGCCAGACAGACAGAGAGAGACAGGACAGAAAGCAAGAACTCACAGGTGTTGGAGATGGTCATGCCGCAATCCCTTCTCCTCCATTCTCCTCTCGGGATCTTGGGCATGCACGCACACGCGCCTGGCGTGAGTTTTAAGCCACCGGGTCCGGCATGCGAACCGTGGTCGACTACATGGCAGTTCAGCGACATAGCCATTACACTAACTGCTGGTTCTCTAGGTTACCTGTTTGAAGAGCCTGGTGATACCTCAGGGTTGTAACTTGTTAGATTCCTAGTGAGGATGAGCTTTTTTTATGGTTTCGAACTAAGATTTTTAAAGTAAAGCGGTTGCCTTTTTCTGGTGAAGAGGCAGAAATACAGCCTTTCCAAAAGGTGGTTTGGCAGTGTCTCAAGAAAATAGGGCTTATTTAAATTTGTAGCTAGTCCCACCATGAATCTTTATTCTTCTTACTCTGTCCTACAATTTTTTTTTTTTTGATCATACTATCAGTCACCTTATAAAATACTATATAATTCAAACATTTATGAGCCTTGATTATTTGCCATGTTAGAGGGAACAGGTAGCTTCTGCAGGGCAGGGATGTCTGTTTCTCTGTTTTTGTTTCGTTTTTATTTTCACTAATATATCTCTAATGTTTGGATTAGGACTGGGTGACCCAGCAACTCAATTTTTAAGAAAGAAACGAGTCATCAGAATTTTGCAAAAAGAAATTAATAAAGATATTAATTATAGACATAACAGTAAAAATGGAAACAATTTAAAAAGCTCACAGGGAACTGATTTAAACTGTGGCACGTCCATGTGGCAGATTCTTGTGTAGCTGTTTAAACTCCTACCTCATGTTATGGATGTGGGAAAATGGGGATGTAAATTAAATGAAGGAGACTGTGTGTACTTCAGTTTAATTTTTTAAATATGCATAAAGGAGAGAGGAAAGAATACACATTAACTCAGTATTAACTGAGTGGTTATTTCCAGATGGCGAAAGTGTGGGTTACTTTTAATGGTTTTCCGAACTCTGTATAGTGAATATCTATTTTTTCTTATAGTTTAAGAAAACCCAAAAGGTGTGTTTGAAAGTTAGTGAGTAGCTGCTTGCATAGTCCTGGTCTGTGACTGTATCTGATCACCTTTTGGAGATTATTCAATCTTGTGAATGAACCTAATTTAAAATAAAACAGGAATAGCAAGATTGCTTCACAAAATGTCCGTCCCCTACTTAACCGTAATTATTTATGATATTTACTGTAAGTGTCTATGGTATGCGTTTGTAAAAATAATGGAAGTCCTAATAATGTACGAGCTTGTGAAATCTCCTTGACGGAAATGTTTGGATTGTCCCCTGATGTGTCATAGACTTTCAGAGTAGACTTAGATAACACCGCAGCCTAAACTGGGTGGGGGGTGTGCTGTTTGAAAATGAGGGTTTTTCGATGTTCATGTCAACCATGGATCAGACTCCCCATTAGGCCCAATCACTGTGCCAAAGGACTTAAGCAGACAGACTTAGGAGAGGCTGCCGTCCTAGAAGGGAAGTGTTCTAGAGTGGGAAGCTGGCTGCCCAGAACGCCAATGGTGGGGTGCCAGAAGAGATCAGAGTTCCTGATGGGATTGTCCTGGCCAGCAGATCAGAAGTATGTTCAGCATATTTGGCAAAAGTTTCTCAGATCCCTAAAGAGGCATATGTCAGGGCTGGCAGGTGGCTTGGTGGTTAAGGGCACTGGACTCCCACATGGCCAACTGCGGTTCGAGCACTGGACCTGGTGGCTTGCTTTCTCACGTTCTCTCTCTCTCACTCTGTCCCTCAGTAGTCAATAAAAATAAATAAATAAATAAATAAATGTTAAATAAAATAATTCTTAAGGAAAAAGAGGTGTATGTCGATATTGACTTTGGGTCTTAGCAGGTGGGGGACTGGATGGTGGTGCAGCAAAAGACTCGGCTCTGGAGGCTGACCCATTTGGGAAGGTTCTGGGTTCACATCCAGAGACCTCTTGGAGTATGGCAGGTGTGTGCCCGTGATCTGTGGTTGGCTAGGGATGGAGCGCAGAGTCAAGACTCTGTTGAGGATATTGCCTTTCTCTCTTACTCTTGGAAGAAATAAGTAAATAAAGGTCTGTTTTGTTTTTTCCTAATTATTTATTTATTATTATTTTTATTTAATTTGCTGTGGGTCACATGTACTCACCAGAGAGTGACAGAGAGAGAGCGAGGAAGTGAGAATAAACTGCCAGGTCCGGGATTTGAACCATGGTGGACTGTGTAGGAGTCCAGTGA
>NW_006159850.1:16531594-16537406 GCF_000334495.1 Tupaia belangeri chinensis | reverse complement strand
TTTTTTTTTTTTTTTTTTTTTTTTAATGGGGAAAAAAAAAGTCAGCTCTTGACTCTTTTTTTCCATCACAAGCATTCTGGAAGAATCTGGTGTCTTTTTAAGACATGAATTTTAGGTTTCTGTGTGTCATCTATGAGGATGGTGAAGCCCAGGGAGTTGTGTTACTTTATAGCTGTAGGGACCAAAATCGAAGTTTGACAACTGAAGACACAGAGGCCGCCCATTATGGATCGGAAGGATGGAGTAAAGTGACAAGTCAGTGCTTTAGATCAGAGCAGTGAGGTAGCCGCTCTCCAAACGTGGCTACTGGGGTGAAGTGTTGGGAACATCTTAGATGCTTACTGTCAGCCCCTGTTCCCACCCTCATCCCCAGTTTAAAAACTTTTTCATGTAAGGAGTTTGTGGGGTTTAGCAGAGACTCTAGGAGTGGGCCACAATGTGGAGGGGGTGTCTCGTCACATGATCTGACGCAAGTCCACTGTCCTGTCCCACTTTGGCCTTCCAGTGTGCGTTGACTGTTCTGTTAGACCTATGGCTCCCGCCTGCGTCTGCTGGGTGTGGCATGTCTAGCATAATTTGAGAGGGAGATGGGTGCTTGGCCTGTGAACACGTCCAGCGTATTTCTGTGAGTTAGGGAGCTACTCAGGGAGATACCCGGGAGCTCTTTGGGAGCCTGCGTTGAGACAGAAAAGCTTCCTGCAGTTGCCCCCTTTTTGTGTCTCAGTGCCACCACTCGTGAAGTCAAGGAGGAGGCCTGCCTGGCACATCCTCTGGTTAAGGGATACTCCAGCGGGTCGAGTTGGGTGCCAGACATCACCACAACCCTAGGAAATGAGTAAGAAAAAAAAAAAGGAAAGCGGAGTCCTCCCCCTAGAACAAGCTGAGCTTTGTGCAGAACAGGCTCCAAATATGAAAAGACCATTGTTCCCGGATGGCTTTTTAATTAATGCTCACCACTCACACCCATCAGCCAAGAAGAGCCGCCTCCTTCCTTCCTTTCTCTGCATGCTCTTAGTCCCCCACGCTTCTCCCCTGTGCCTTGGGGATAGGCTGCAGGACCCTTGGGATGGGAGAATGCCAAGGACAGTGTTGATGGACAGCAGTTCCTCCTCTTTTCTCCTGCCGGGACACCTAGTGGGGTGAGCCCTCCACCTGCTGGAAAGCAGCCTCCTGCATTTGTACGCTGTGGAGCCAGCCCTGTCCCCCATAGGGCTCTGGGAACAAAGCCCAGCCTCGGCCTGTTCCAGTCCTTTCCCCCAGAGCTCTATGCCCACCTTCTCTTGCCTGCAGCCAAAATGACGAGCCAGAAGAGAACTGTTTTTTGTGTTTCTGGTTGCCCTGCTCTGGTTGTCCAGCTGAATCTGCACTAATGAGTCTGCAAATGTCTTGAGCTTGCCAGTGTTGCTTTCTAGATGGAATCCTGTGCCCCTCTGGGTAGGATTGACACAAATGCAGAGAACAGAAAGCCAAGTGTATACATACTTATGATGTGAAGAAAACGGTCTGATTGAAGAGTTCCTGCCAAAGTGTGTGAGTGTCGTGGGCTCACCTGGGATCCCTGGCCTGTCCACCCTGGCATTAGAAGGCTGATCCTTATCTGAGTTGCACTGTGCTCACTAGAATGGGGTCCAGTCAGTGCTCAGGACAGATGGAATATTCCTGAGCCAAACCTACCCAGATCTGGACTAGGCTCCCAAAGTGTTCTACTTAGTAACTGCTGTGAGCATGCCTTAAAATTTTCTCTTCTGGAGATTTTCCTTCTGTTTATAATAGCTCTCAAGCGTGTGGATTTGCTGTGTATCTCTTTGTACCTTAAGATTCCGCAGATATGGGCCAGCAGGTGAGGTGGAGGTTAAGGTGCTTGTCAAACAAGCCAGGTGCATGTGCGTGCTCCAAATCCCAAGAGTGGAGAACAGAGAAGGGATTGCGGCATGGCCCTCCCCCAGAGGGTGATTTCTCACTTTCCCTCTCTGTCTCTCTCTGTTTCTCTCTAGCCCTATCATAAAAATCTTAAACAAACAAACAAAAATTCCATGAAGTTGGTGAATTTTCAAGTTACAGGGTTACAGAGAATTTAAATTAAGAAACCCCTAGGGTCTAGTTTAATGGTGGACAAGCCCTGGAGAGATGATCCGATGGATGAGATAAGTTATACACGATTCCTTGAAAATCTGTTAACTCCAGGATCAGCCAGCTTAACTTCTTGACATGTCACCCAGTTATAATTACAAATGCCGTGGGAAAGAATCTTGAAGGGAGCGAGTTCTGTAAAATCTGCTAGTAAGAATAACAAGCATGACTTACTGCACTGGGCCAGATCAGAGTTCTGGTTTAGGATCTTGTCGGTGGACGAAGCCAGTGCTTTAGATCAGAGCAGTGAGGTAGCCGCTCTCCAGACGTGGCTCCTGAGCACGAGAAATGCGGCTGCTTCATGTGGAGCTGTGCTGTGAGTGCGAGAGACATGCCAGATTTCCAAGGCTTAGTATAAAAGCCGGGGGAAGATACCCTAATACAATCTTGACTGACTACATTTGAAATACTATTTTACGTATTAGGTCATTGGGAAAGTCATGACAATTTTTTCTGTGCAAAAATGCATCATGACTTTCTGACAGACTAATATAATGGGTTAAATAAGATATACTACAGTTAATTTCACCTGTTTCCTCTCTTTTTGGATTTTTTGCCATAGGGTGTGTATGCTTGCCAGAGAGAGAGAGAGAGAGGGAGGGAGGGAGGGAGGGAATCACCCCATGGGATGGCCATGTCGCAGTTCCTTCTCCATTCCCCTTTTGGAATTTTGGGCATTCATTCACTTGTGCCCGGTGGATTCTCAAGCTGCCAGGTCTGGGATTCAGACTGTGCTTGGCCATATGGGAATCCAGCTTCTCAACCATCATGCTACCTGCTGGTCCCTCGCCTGTTTCCTTTTTTTGGAGAGGTTTTCGCTACAGGGTGCGTGGCTCGCCAGACAGACAAGAGAGAAACAGAGAGACAGAAAGCAAGAAATCACCCCCCGGGAGGGGATGGTCACACCGCAATCCCTCCTCCCCCATTCTCCTCTCGGGATCTTGGGCACGCACGCACACTCACCCAGCGTGAGTTTTAAGCCACTGAGTCTGGGACGCAAACCGCGGTTGACTACGTGGGAGTTCAGCAACATCGCCATTACGCCAACTGCTGGTTCCCTCGCCTGTTTCCTTTTTAAATGTGACTGCTGGGAATTTAAAATGACCACATGGCTCCCATTTTAAATGAAGGATTTGGATGAAGGATGGTCCGAGAAGGGAGACCCCAAGATGTACTTGTTCTGGTTCTTGGTCAGTGAGCTTGGTGGTAAGAAAAGCTTGGCTGTTGCTAAGAGGTACTATATGTTTAAGTCACTCTACAGTGTATTCTGGCTGGAAAATCACATTTTGTATGCTGTGGTGATGTCCAGTGAAAGTATGCAAAATAACAATAAATAAATAGATAAATAGAAAGAAAGAAAAAAAAAAGAGGTACTATGGCTGAGTCCACTGGAGATGATTCAAATTTGCTTTTGGATTAACCCACCGTAGATAGAAATTGGTCAGGTTGAGTCCTTCTGGCTGAGATCTGACTGCAAAATGATGATACAGATGTTGTACACAAAAGAATGAGTTGCCTCTCATATGTAGCAAGGCATGGTGCCACGAGGTGGGCAGAGGCCATGGGGCCTTAGCCTAGGGAGGCCAGGATGGGGAAACCCTCCAGGATAAAGAACTCGCTTGATTGCTCAACTTGTGAGACCTTTAAGGGAAGATAGCTATTTCTCAAATAGACCTCTGGACCCTCCGAATCCAGTCGTTCAAGTTACACAGGCTCACAAGCAGGGGAGCACCACTGAATTCTTTAGCGGTGTTAAGACTGCCATGCTGTGTAA
This sequence comes from Tupaia belangeri chinensis, assembly GCF_000334495.1. NCBI lineage: Eukaryota > Metazoa > Chordata > Mammalia > Scandentia > Tupaiidae > Tupaia > Tupaia belangeri. Next base: position 16,533,502 of record NW_006159850.1, on the reverse strand, counting down.
CACTAAACTCTTATCCATAACCACAGACACCAGTCAGGACACCTGAGCAGCTTCATATAGACCCTATTTATGAAGGTACAAGAATGCTTGTTTCATGGTGCGCTTTAACACAAAACAAAGTTAGGTTTCTGCTTGCGATTTCCTTTCTCAGAATTGGCTTAGAAAAATATTCTGGTTTTGAGCAGAACCCAATGGTTCAATCTCTTAAAAAAAAAAAAAAAAGCTATAGGGTGTTTGTGCTCACTGAGGGTTATGGGGAGAGAAAGCACTCCCCGTGGGGGATTGGCCATACCACAGTCAACGTTACGCCATTCTCCTTTCTTGATTTTGGGCACATACTTGGTGTAATTTTTAAGCCGCTGGGTCCAGGATTTGAACTGTGCCGTGGTCCATGTGGGATCCAATGCCTTAACCATCTTGCTGTTGGCTAGCCCACCCCAGTGGTTCTCTTTTAAGAGCACCAAGATCATGCTCCCTAGCACACCATGGAAGTAGTAGCTTTGTTGGTCACACTGAACACCTATCCTCATTCTCAGCTTTCGGCAGGTAAGGGGTCACAGGTTCACCATCCCAGTTGTCAGTTGTAATACTAACAGCCAAGATCGACCTTAAGCTTCTTTTAAGTTTATCTTTGTTGTGATCCTGCATCCAGATTACTGGTCAAACCAGTTTGTATCTGGCTGATTATTATCAATAAAGTAAACTTACCTCTGTGGCCAGAAACATTCTCTAGTATCCGGCTTACCAGGTGAAACTGCAGCAGTGACAATGGTTTGCATTTCAAGAGGAATACATGTGAGGAGTGGGTGCCCTTTCTGCATTGATGGGGAAGTCAGGCCTCTACCTGTCCCTGCCTAGTAGGCTCACAGCTGGTTGTGATCTTATCTCGTCACAAAGTTTGACTGTTGTCATAGAGTTGATGGATCGTGGTTAGGGTAATAAATGATCCCTGAGAATTAGTAAGTTGTAGACCCTTTATTGAGGACCTACTTGGTGATATTGGTCCTTAGACACTCTGCTTTACAAAGATGAAAAGCCACAGCCTCTGTCCTTAAGGAAACCGTGTCGAGACCAGCAGATGGCGTAGCAGTTATGTTGCTGGACTTCCATATGGGTGACTGCAGTTCGAGTCTTGGACTCAGTGGCTTGAAAATCACTCTGGGCATGTGTGTATGCATGCCCAAGATCCCGAGAGGAGAATAGACGAAACCGCGTCTAATCAGACTAATAAATACCCACACAAATAAGTACCTACTTTTGGGGAGTTAGGAGAAGAGGAAGGAAAGCCAGGATGGAATAATGCCTCTTGAGCAGAAAGTTGAGAAATTCCAGAGCCTAAGGGCCTGAATGACTGGAAGAATACTAATGTTTATTTGCATTTTTAGTTTGCACTATTCTCATACGTGTTCATTTGACCCTCTGAACAGCCTGAGAGGTTGTTTGTCCAGTCGATGGCCTTTCCTGTGTTCATGGGAAGTGTTGAGACCCCGTGAAATTGCATGATTTGCCCAATGTCCTGCAGGGGGTAGTAGGACTTGGTGTGAGGTTTGTGGGCTGACTGCTGTGTGCTTGCTGCATATCACACCACATCCCTGACTCACAGCTTCTGCAGGAGCATGGAGAGCTCTGAGAACTGACTGACAGCCTTTGTGTGTTTCGTATTAGAGGAATTTGGGGGCAGGCCTTGGGGAGAGGAATATGACAGCTCTACTTGTGGATGTGATCGAAGGGACAAAGAAGGTGTCCATCAGAGGGGTTTGTGCCAGCAGTTTAATTTCCTTTATTTCAGGACTGGAAGTTATTTAAATTACTTTATAGACTTCCTGTTTCCTTACAAGAGCTCATTAAGTCCCTGATGAACTGCTGTGTTGCCATAATGGAGAACCTGCTGGACCTGCAGTTCCCATT
>NW_006159850.1:16521451-16530928 GCF_000334495.1 Tupaia belangeri chinensis | reverse complement strand
GCCATAATGGAGCACCTGCTGGACCTGCAGTTCCCATTCCGTCCTCTAGGGCACCCAGATTGGAGAGGTAAGTGCTGAGACTAGAGGGCCGAGTTGGACAGCTTGTTTATGGTCCAACTTTTTTTTTTTTTTTTTTCCTTTCTTGAATGTGAGACACACACACAGCACGAGAGAGAGAGACAGACAGACAAGTACCCTCAACAGTTTCAGTTTCATACTGTGGGTACACTCTCCCACTCCCTACTCCCCTAACCTCTGCCTGCCCTGTTAGCCTCAATCATGGGCATAGGCATCTGGCATATGCACCTGGTGTGTAGGTCGCCCAGGGAACCAAACCCGTGATTTTCGTATGGATCCAGCATCCCTTGAGCAGTGCGTCATGCTGTACCTCCAGTGCACCTTTGATGACCCTTTTGATAGACTTTCAATTATGACTTTACATTAATGGTCTTCCTCTAGGATAAAAACACTGCCCTAATACTCAGTAGACCGTGTCCTGAAACTTGTTAATTTCACTCTTATGTTTTGGAGGAATGGCAAGCACATCTCACCAGCCTTATGAATGGGAATCCTCACCACATCGCTGGTGACCAGGGTACAGCTTTGAACTAAAGGGGGGCATTAGAAGCAGATGTGTGTCTTAGGAAGGCTGAAGATCTTCTAGTGATCAGGAAACTGTGTTAGCCTAACTATGGATTACATTAACCCTCTATTTTTCCCTGATGGGAACACTTTCAAACAGGGATTCCAGAACTGCACTCTAGCTTTTGAACACCGCCCAAAGGCTGTTCTTGAAGAGATGTGGATTCGAGTAGATGATTTACCTCTAAACTGTCAAGAAAATAATTCTAAAGGACCAGGAAACACCCCCACCCCGTACACATCTTTGAATTCTTTCATTAAGGGGGAACCTGCCCCAGTGCTCAGGGCTGAACCAGTTGTAGCGTGCTAATTAGGAATAATAGCTACGAAAAACAGGTGTCAGGTGGGAACATAAAGGGTGTCAAGATCCAAAAACTGTCTGGTTCCCTGTAGATGTGGGGCCAGCAGTGAGGCAGGGAGTCCTAGGCTGTTTAACTGCCATCCACCTAGGGACAGGTAGAGAAGGTAGAAAGTAGGTAGGCTGCCACCTCCAGGCTCCCTTGACTCAGTGACTTACTCCTTGGTTTGAGGTTCCATTAATACAGTATGTGTCCCATTGGTATTCAGTTCATGCTCAGTTTCAGCTGGTCCAGGAAATCATGGGGGAATCCCAGGAATTATCACACCTGGATATTGGGGGAGGCGTTAGGGGTGGCGTGCTGTCATTCCTTCCCAGTAGGCAGACAAGAATCTTTCTAAAGATGGAAGTAACACGGGAACTTAAATATAACCCGAGTCAGACTTGCATGTCTAAGTGGATGCTGAGCCTTAAATATTCATTTACAATGTTAAAGTCTGTAATTTCTTCATAAAGAATTCTAAAATAATAAAGATGACCTGGTAGGCAAAATTCACTTGTATTTTCTAAAAGCTTTTGATAAGGTCCCTCATAAAAGATTAAGAGAGAACAAAACCACAGTGTGGCGCAAAGACCTTGTTGTGGATTAAAAAATGATTAAGTGATAGGGAACAGAAGAATTCTGGTGGAGACCCACTGCTTATAGCAGGGAGAGGTTAATAGAGGGGTGTCTGAGGAGTCTGTCATCGGGGCCGGAGTTATTAAGTGTATTAATTGTTTGGAGAAGGAAATGGAGGGTGGGTAAGTGCATTCGGCTGCTGCTACCCTGGTTTTTGTAACTGGATTCAACCCAGAGAGTCTCTCTCTCCAGCCTTGAACGCACTGGGGGATTGGGCAGCACAGTGGCAGAGGAAACCAAGTTGGAAGGAGTCCATAGTAATTCAGATTGGCAGAAAGTCTCGTCCACCCGGGGCAGCTGCCGTGCCCTCTGAACTTGCCGACTCTCCTGAGGAAAGAGGTTCAGGAGTTCGTACAGGCAGCAGCAGTTCAGTGAAGTGGCTTTTTTAGTACAAAGCAGATGAAGGAAATTGGAGAGGGGGTGGGCTCAGAAATCCAGGGTTCCCTTTGGAAGAAACAAATGCTGGTGTGTCGTGGGTGTCTCTTACTGCCCCGTTAAGAGTAAGGAGGGACAGTTCTCTGTCCTTCGGTTTGTCCTGTGTGCCATCGCTTTTTTTTTTTTTAGAGTCATGCCAAGGGCTATCTGCTGTATATGGAGTGGTCCTCTCTTTATTTCCCAGCAAGGATTTTGCATGTTATTCTGAAACATGGTACATGCGTGTCAGCAGCTAGTGCAGGTGGCCTGTTGGATAGGTCCGGTGGGATTAGCAGATCATAGCTGACGGTTACAGGTCCCTTCGGTAGACCACCCAGCCTTGTGGCTAGAATCTTCTAAGAGTAAGCTACTTGGAGGCGGGAGCGGTTTTGAGTTTTGTGGGTGATGGGGGTGTTCTCTGGTGGAGCTACTGTGGTGCATCCTGCCTGTCTGCATTTCTCTTTGAGGCTTCCCCGAGGCTTCTTGCTGGGCTCCTGCCGTGGCTATGGTGAACGTTCCTTGTGCGTGGCCATCAACCTTGAGAGCTTGTACTTTCTTGAATGGACTCTTCCAGGCAAGCCATCGGTTTCTTTCCAAACCACTCTACTCACTAATTTCCTTTTTAGCTGTCTGTCTCCTGATTCAAGTCCCACTTTAATTAAAACCTGGAAAAGTGCTGGCCTTCCCCAGAAATGTTGCTGAGTCCCTCCTTCTGGCTGTGAGTAGATAGATGCCTCTGTATGGGTTGGGGACCCCCACAGCCGCTCCCCCCGCCAGGGAAATTTTGCAATCTTAGTGGAGCATAGTTAGAAGCTGCAATTACTACTTGGTCACTAATTATCCCGCCTAGCATTAGATCAGTTTACAGAGGGAGCTCAGAGCCTGTCAGCAAAGGTCAGCTGAAGGTCCCCTCACTAAACAGCCCTCTTGTGATGGCTGTACAAGGAGAAAGGCCTTAATAGGGGGGAGGCTGGGGAGCCAGCGTCAGGCTGAGGATCCCTGCTGGGGGCAGGAGGGAGAGGCAGAAATGCAGCTGATGACTGCAAAGGTCACGGGGGCTGATAACCCTTCCCATAACCTTTCTCAGAAAGCCTGGAGGAAGGGGGCGATCCCTTTAATGGGGGGGTAGGTTTTAGGGAAGAGGGAGATGGCTACATGGAAGAAGCCAGGACGTGCAGGTCAGTGACTTTTGAGGGTTGCAAGATCAGTTCAGCTATGCCTCTGAGAGGGGAAGAGAAGCCCCCCCACGCAGGGCATCCTTCTCGCTGTGTCTCTGCAGCACCTGCTCTGTGTTAACTTGCTTTACGTTTTTCTGTTAATGGGCTCCCCTGTTAAAACCATTAATCCTTGCTTATGCGTCATCCCGAGCTGTGCTATCTGAGGAATCGCAGATCTGTGCTAGTTATCCTGGTTCAAATAAACATTAAAAAGATAATGACTGGAATGTAAAATGTTCACCCACGAATCACCTAAAGCATCCAGCACATGACACACTGGAAAGTAATGGAAAAAGCCACGGACTGGAAGGCTGGTCCTCTGTCCAAGCCCAGCGTTGCCGTCTCCCGAGGCGCACGACCGCGTGCAGGTCTCTTTCTCTCCTCGGGGCCTCCAGAACGTGCATACGGTCTTCGCTGGGTTGTTAGGAAAATGAAACGAGAACGTGTTCTCTTTGTGTGTGCGCACTTCTGTGTATAAATATTAATAGCTAACACTTATTAAGCATCTACTGTGCTAAATACCCCACTGTCTCATTAATCCTTAACAACCGTATGGGGCAAATGTGATCCCTAGGCCCAGTGTGTGTCTGATGAACCTGACACCCACTGTTGGTTAAGAACGTGAAGCTCTTAAACGGTCTCTGTGCTAAGATGCCAAGAGGAGCATGTGCTGTCAGCCATTGCTGAGCCGACACCAGCACCAGCACCGTGGATGAGGAGGCTTTAGAACGTTTGTGGAAAAGTGAAATTCAGTTTTTAAAACGTTTTTCTTCTTCTTCTTTTTTTTTTTTTTTTTTAGTCCTTTTATTTATTCTATAAATGAGAGAGACAGAGGGAGGAAGAGAGAGACAGCAGCCATGACACAGTCTCCACATTGCTGTCCAGCCCCAGCCTCAGTTAGCCCAGGTCATGGACGCACATGTGCCAAGCTTATTAAGGGAGGTCTCCGGCTGTGACTGGCAACCTTCTGCAGTAGGTCTCCCTTACCGCGCATTGCATTTTACTGCCGTGCTACAGTCTGACCCTAGTATATGTTTATTTGGGTATAAACTAATTTTTAAAATCATGCTTGGTTTTTCATAATATGCATTTTCCATGTGCTTTTTGAAGGTCCTCATGTATAGGACTTCATTTTAAAAAAATATTTATTTAATTTTATTTATTATTAATATTTAACTTTCTATAGGGCCTGCATGTAAATTTGACCAGAGAGAGTCAGAGTGAACGAGAGAGAGAGAGAGAGCACCAGCTGCCAGGTCTGGGACTTGAATCATGGTTGACCATGTGTGAGTCCAGTGTCATCCTCGATCACCATGCCACCTGCTGGTCCCAGGACTTCATTGTTAAAGATAATATGTCAATGTATTAATTTTTTAAGAGAATTATTCGATTTTATTTATTTATTCATTTATTTTAATTTGACCAGAGAGAGAACAGGGAAAGTGGGAAAGCAAGCTACTGGATCCAGGACTTGAACCGTGGTCTGGCATGTGGGAGTGTCTAGCACCTTAACCACCATGTCGCCTGCTGGTCCCCTCAGGGTATTAATTGAGTGTCCCTCTGTTAATAGCCTGTTGAACACATTATTGGGGGGAAAAGTCATTTGAAGTGGGAAGGACTAGGGGCGAAAAGGGTGCTGTGCTCCTCGTGGATGGAGCTCCCCTAAGCGGTGTGAGCAGTGGTGGCAAGGTCCATGGTCTGCTCAGCCCACCAGTGGTTGTGACAGGCCTGGACTTCCCAGTAGCTCTCCCCCATCAGATCAGGGCAAGATCAGTATACTGTTGACGGGGCCTCAAGGCAGGGGTACGCCGATGCGTTATGTTGATAAAGTTCTTACGGTCTGAAACAGGTCCATGGTCTGCTCAGCCCACCAGTGGTTGTGACAGGCCTGGACTTCCCAGTAGCTCTCCCCCATCAGATCAGGGCAAGATCAGTATACTGTTGACGGGGCCTCAAGGCAGGGGTACGCCGATGCGTTGATAAAGTTCTTACAGTCTGAAACATGAGCTTCGGAGCAGCTTCAGAGCTCTGTACGATCTCTTGACAAGTACAACACGTTTGCCGGCATTAGAGACCAGGAGCCAGAAGAAAACTGTGCCTTCCTAATCCTGAACTTGTCAAGGGATAGGGCAGAAGCTTTAGCATTTTCCCCTCCATCACATCAGGGTGGGGAGGGGGACTGCTTGTCCCCACAGGGCTGCATTTGGGAGACAAGCCTCTGCCCTGACTAGCACAGTCTGAACTGGGCCAAGGCTTTGCAGTTTTTCAACTGTACAAAAAATGTACAGAAAGGAAACGAACCTGTGTCATAAGCTGAGAAAGTCTGGCTAGAGAGGGCCAATGAATCGGCTGCGGAAGCCCGGTTAGGGGAAGATTTGGCGAGATCACTGGGGCCTCTGACTCCTAATTCCTCCTCTTTTCCTGAGCCAGAGGAGCCCCGGGCCTATGTATGAAACATGCTTTACCCAACTAAATTTTTACTGAACTTCCACCCCCTGGGTGCTGACTCACCCCACTTCCCCTCATATAACTGCACATTCATGTAATTAGCATATAATTTGATACCTGGAAATTTGTGCTGGGTGGAGCTGGAAAGGATTACTCAGCTTTTAGCAATTCAGACTCTGGGTTATAGAACTCTATGTGCTGGTTCTCCTGTTACTGCTAACTTGTCTCGCCAGTATCCTTGCTACTTCCTTTTCTCCTGTTAAGTAGTGTTGGTATCATTTAACCACCAAAGGATTGTTGACTTGTACATGCCAACTGCCCAGTTAAATCTAGTTTGCTTGTTTTTAGCTTTTTTCCATCGGCTGGTGGAATTTGATGGTGCCAAAGTTTATTTCACTCCCTCCTCCTTCATCAAGGCAGTGGCATCAGTATTCAAAAATTCAGTAAGTAATTATCAGTGAAGAATAAAGATGAAAAATTATGATGATTTTGCAATTTAAATTTATAGTGTATACTGATGGTTATAAGTTTTGTTGGAGAAATTATTTATTGTGTTGACACATGTATTAATGTGGAGGAATCACAGTTCTTAATGTATATACCTTCCCATTTAAAGACATGAAGGCGAGGTGACTCTTTACCTGCACTTACCATAATTGAAAGCTAATCAGAGTACCTTGAAATGATCCGAATATCTGCATTCTTTGGAAGAAGATATGTACAGTGGTATACATGGCAAAATCCTGTAGGCTGAGCATCCCTAATCTGAAAGTTTGAAATAAAAAGTGCTCCAAAATCTGAAAGCATCAGTATGACACCACGAGTGGAAAAGTCTACACCTGACCTCATGGGATGGGTTGCAGTCAAAATGCTGCAATACAAAAATAACACGTAAAATTACTTCGAGGGTAGTATATAAAGTATATATGAAATATAAATGAATTTCCTGTTTCAGCTTGGATTCTATCCCCAAGATATCTCATTATGCATATGCAGATATCCCAAACACTTCTGGCCCCAAGCATTTTGGATAGGGATACTCAAACTTTGTATGGTGTGAGCTCAGAGGGAACAGAGTGAATCACTTTAAACAGCAGGAAAAATAAGTTCCAGTGTGTGTGCCGACTCCTGGTGGTCACAACTTCCTGATCCAGTCAGTTGAGAAGGTTCCCGAGTCTCTGTCCCAGCTGAACACGCTCCCTTCAGTCAGCTGTGGAAAAGGTGGGAACTAGAAGAAGTGCCCTAGGACTGGCCATTTGTTTTCTGCCCTCGATTGTACTTGCGAGTCTTTTAGGGTTTGAGAACTTGACTTTGGAGAGCTTCTAAATTTGTTCCTAGTGGGTTGATTTATTTTGTTGAGGTCAAATTAGAGCTAATGGCCCTAATGGTTTACAATGCTCCTAAATGGTTCTTAGCACTTAGGCAGGCTCGGCCAGCCATTGTGGGCGGGTTTCCAAGTATGGACCATTTCATTCTTTGGATATATTTTTTGTTGAAGTTATTGTTGAGAGTATAAGTTCTACATGCAAGTGAGGTTAAAAGGTAACAGCTGAATGAGTCACACTTAATAGTAAACCTTCTTTTGGTATCAAATCCTGGAGGTATTTGTTAACCTGGGCCCCATGGTCACAGGTGAGCGAGTAGGACATCCACCTGGGATTTTAGTAGATGGTGGTGGTTTGTCCTTTGCCACTTTGCCTAGGTGTATATTGTTCATGAAACAGTGATAGAAAAGCCACAGGTTTCCTCCGGCCATTCCTGGTTGCCAAACAGTTCCTGTAAGAGCAGGTAACCAGGTCAAACCAATCCCTGGTGCATCCCTTCCAGCCATGCTGTGCTGTATCTGTGAGTTCATGGCAAGGTCTTTGGCAAGGGGATTATACTCTTCATAAACCTGGCTCCAGTTTCCTGATTTCTGTGTGATTGGGAGTAGGTGGGGCATAGCCAGGAGTCTACAAAGGAGCTGCATGTCTCTACTGGCCCACAAATTAGACCGTGCATGTATATGCAGAGACACGCTCCACGGACAGTGACCTCTGGGCCTGCTGGGTGCAGCCGGAAAGGGGGAAAGTCGGTAGGTAGGGGCTGCCGTGCCTGGCTGGGGCAGTGGTGGCATGGTGCAGACAGGAGTATGAAAGATTTCTCATGCTTTGATGGGGTGAAAAATAGAGCTGCTGCCTCCAAATCATCAGTCTTCGGCCTGTCAACTCCAGGTCATGCCCAAGTTGCAAATGTGGTTTTGAAGGCCAAATCCAGCTGAATTTTATTTTGGGTAAAATCCTATTGGCTGCTATGGATTGAGAGGAAGCTGTTGAGGGTTGCATGAGGGATAAGGTTGTCTTCCAGTTGTCATTTAAATGGCTACTGCATTTTTCTTGACACTTGGGTTCTTTTCTTTCACACTGAAAACACACTCTCAGTTCATTGTATCTGCAGGACTTTGCATCCTTAGGCTACTAAATCTCAGAACTCAGTGGGGTTTCCCCTGGGCAGTTTGAAGAACTTCCATAGAGAAAACATTTCATTTTCCAGTTCATCTTGAGCATATCCCAGCTTGGGTGACCATCCTAGTAAGTGCTAGACTTGAGTCTCGAGGCCGATGGCCGTGTTCACAACCAGGAAGGAGTTAATTGGCACAGTTAAAAATTAAGCTGGTGCATCGGGCACGAAAGAACTGGAGACCAGAGCCCAGAGCCCAGTTCCGCAGCAAAAGCCTCCGTTGAGTTGTGTTGGGCGGAAATGCATTCTAGACTCGGTGACCGTGTTCAGTTAGTTCCACGGCCACCAAGTTCTCCAGAGAAGTTTTAATTACAAACCAAGGTGGTGTGGTTTCTTCAATGTGTTATGACAAATGGATGGCAGCCCAAGGAGCCCCAAGCAGCCCCCTCCGTCGATAAAACCCTGCAATTATCACATGGTGGGCTGTAAGGAGGAAATCTGAACGCCCTGAGTGTCTGGTCGGCTGTGCTTCCGTCCTCCCTTTCCTGAAGTTTGGGGGCAGGGCGAGAGCGGAGGACAGTCTGTTCCTTCGAGGCTCCAAGAGTGATACTCCACCCAGGACAAGCCATGGAGTGCTTGTCCCAGGGAGAAGAACATGTTAATGGCCCTGGAGTGAGACCTGCTTTTTGGCGATGAGAAAGGGGGTGGCAGCTTGGGGAGAGATGGGAGGGTGAAAATGGAAGACCTTGAAATGGCAAATCTTTATTAGTTTTGTAAACAGCTTTAGGAAGCGCTGGGAGCATCTTGCAGGGACCCTGCAATTATCATAATAAACAGTTTTATCATCTGCTTGGCAATCAATATTGTGGCTTATGCTGCTTTAGTATCTCAGTGGTATTGATTACCTTAACAACTGTGCTGCGGTCAGCTTCCATTAACCCTTGCTCTGCCGGCGGGGCCAGTGCCTCCCAGGGCCGAATGGAAGACTGGTCTGGTCTCAGCCAAAAGCAAGTGCCGGAATTTGACAGCTGGCCAGTGAGTCAAACGCAGCTTTTAGCTCAAAGTGCCCAGGAGAAAGGAGGTTTTAAACAGAGAATCTGGAAGCTAATGCAACTTTTTAAAGGCATCCTTTCTTGTGGAGAGTGTATAAAACAATTACAGCAGTGGGGTTTCAACTGTGACTCAAGGAATTTGAATGCTGAGAATGAAAATTCCATTTCTTCCCCATCTTGGGTCTGTCTACCGGTTCCTCTCAACTCCACCTCCACCCTCCCAGGGGGGAAACATTGGCGTGTGTGGAATTGAGACGAGGACTCCAGTTCTGATGCCCTTATGCAACA
>NW_006159850.1:16503651-16520886 GCF_000334495.1 Tupaia belangeri chinensis | reverse complement strand
GCATTCCTGGGACTCTTCTGGAATTTGTTTGGTGATCTACGTTTTACATTCAGAGAGAAACCACTTATTTGGGGACATCTAGTTCTAGGATGCATATTCCCCTGGGCCAGCAACTGTCTGAAGTTCGGCAGTTGCTCAGATGATGTCAGAGTGCTGGATAGAGATTGTGGTGCCACCTGAGATTCTATCAGCTTCGTGCGATGTCTCGTCTCCGGCCTGGTTAATGATTAACAGTTCCTTTCTCTCCCGATGAAATGAAGGTGACAAGGACATTTTGCAGCTGGAGTCCAGTCCCCAGCCAAGACAAGAGGCAGACCCTGTCATCTAGGGATTTGGTAGTATTAAGTGACAATCTTCCAGAAATGTCAGGGACATGATGTTGTCAGTGGGGTTGTAGTGGTGGTGGTGGTGGGGTGTGTGGGGCTTTCAGTGGTGTTTTTCCCCCTTGAATTGCTCTTTTATTGTTTTATACAAGAAGTGTGGTTTGTATGTGTGTGTGGATGTGTGTATATGTGGATATTTACACACATGTTTATGAATATAGGTATATATACACACATACCATGTATAGCTACATTTGAGGGGCCTTCACCAACTTCATGGAAAATGCAGATCATAAAACTGTGCATGAATTTAAAATATTTTGCACCAATATAAACTTATACTTCAGTTCTGTTTTCCATGAACCATGTGAAGTACCCTCATATTCGCATGTGCTCATGCATGTGTGTGTGTATGTAAAGTTTGAATGGGGCCAGTAGGTGGTGTGGTGGTTAAGGTGCTGGATCCTACATGGCTGACTTTGAGATTCTAGCCCCATACCCAGCAGTTTAAAAAACATGCCGGGCTTGGGACAAACAGCATAATGGCCATGTTGCTGGACTCCCATGTAGTCGACCACGGTTCACGTCCCGGACCCGGTGGCTTAAAACTCACGCCGGGGGGAACCAGCAGTTAGTGTAATGGCTATGTCGCTGGACTCCCATGTAATCGACCGCGGTTCGCGTCCTGGACCTGGTGGCTTAAAACTCACACCGGGCACGTGTGCGTGCATGCCCAAGATCCCGAGAGGAGAATGGAGAAGGGATTGCGGCGTGACCATCCCCCCTGGGGGGTGATTTCTCACTTTATGTCTCTCTGTCTCTCTCTGTCTGGCTGGCGAGCACACGTGCCCTATAGTGAAAAAACCTCTCAAAAAAAATTAAAAAAAAAAAATCTCACGCCGGGCACGTGTACATGCATGCCCAAGATCCCAGGAGGAGAATGGAGGAGAAGGGATTGTGGCATGGCCATCCCTCCTGGGGGGTGATTTCTTGCTTTCTGTCTCTCTGTCTGGCAAGGGCACGTCCCCTATAGCAAAAACCTCTATTAAAAAAAAAAAAAAAGATTAAAATAAAAAAACCATGCTGGGCTTGTGTACATGTGTGCCCCAAATCCAGAGAAGAGAATGGAGGAGAAGTGATTGCAATGTGGCCATTCCCCCAGGGGGTGATTTCTTGCCTTCTCTTCCTCTGTCTCCAGTGAGTGCATGCTCCCTATGGCAAAAATCTTATTTAAAAAAATGTAAACTGCTTACCTGTGTGTCTACATAGCTGAATAATTGACCCTTGAACAATGTAGGGAGTAGGAGTACCAACACTCTGAGCAGCTAAAAATTCACAGATAACTTTTGATTTCCCAAAAGCTTCATTACTAATAGCCTAAGGTTGAATAGAAGCCTTATCAATAACATAAACCATCAAGTAACATATATTTTGTATGTTATATGTACTGTGTACTGTATTCTTATAATAAAGTAAGCTAGAGAAGAGAAAATGTTATGAAAAATCATGAGAGAAAATGCACTTATAGTATTGTCCTGTATTCCCGAACACAGTTATTGAAAGACATCTGTGCGTAAATGGATCTGTGTTGCTGAAGGGTCCCGTATATGTATATACGCTTGAAACTTGGGGTGAGCTTGCACACCACACTTAGCCCCTTTGGCCTGGCTTTACTGAAGACTGTCATAGGGCTCCTCAGCATTGCAAGACTCAAAGACACAGATGCTTTTTAACCCCAGTGTCGTCGACCTTTCACAGGAAGTCATCTGCCACATCTCAGGAATGAGGTTTGAAAGTTGGTGAACATAAGTTTCGTGGAGTCCCTGGAGAGCGGAGGTGGAGGCGGAGGCAATAGCTGGACTAGGAGAAAGGTGAATCAGGTGGCACCTGCCATGTTCCTGCTCATCTTGCCAGACTGTAGCCCGTGGCTTCCTTATTCCTTGTGGCTGTCCAGGGGGAGCCTGGAGTGACACTTCATCAGGTGGAGAGGAAGTCAGCAGGGATGTGATTAGGGTAAGGGCTGAGGTCCGAGCATGGAGAAATGCAGGTAGGTATAGGGAAGGAGGCTGCAGGTGTATGGGATTCCCACACATTGGGTTGAGTCCCACCCGGTTAGGGGTCTGTGCAGAGGAGGGAGGGTCAGGAAGCCAGGCTGTGGAGTCCAGGTGGTGAGGGCTGGAAGCTGTAGCTAGAGAGGCCAGGGGAGTAATGACAGGACTTGATCTTGGTTAGTATCAGGCCCTGGTCCCGTACATGCTGCTGGAGGCAGTGAGTTGATAGACCTGTCTAAGTGAGGAAAGGGCCCCAGGGAGTAGTGGTGGGTTTCCTCCATCCAGGGGAGAAGCGGGTGAGAATGGTTATCCACATGGGCTGGAGAACTTGCATAAGGCCGTAGCTTATACAGGCCTTCCTTCTTGACCCCTACCTTATAAGGTCACCATCCTCAGACTCCGACGTCAAGGGATGCTGGGTACTGCTGTGGATGCTGGGCTTCCTCACTTCGGCTTTTCACCCTTCCTCTGCCCAGACTTCCTTAGTTCCAGAAACTGGAGAGTCTTATTTTGAGCATTGATGCCCTTTCTAAAAGTATCACTCAGGTCAGGGGAACCAGCAGTTAGCGTAATGGCTATGTCGCTGGACTCCCACGTAGTCGACCGCAGTTCGTGTCCCGGACCCGGTGGCTTAAAACTCACGCCGGGCGCGTGTGCGTGCGTGCCCAAGATCCCGAGAGGAGAATGGAGGAGAAGGGATTGCGGCGTGACCATCCCCCCTGGGGGGGGATTTCTCGCTTTCTGTCTCTATGTCTCTCTCTGTCTGTCTGGCGAGCACACGCGCCCTACAGTGAAAATCTCTCCAAAAAAAAAAAAAAAGTATCACTCAGGTCAGTAAGTTAGGCTTAGCGGACAGTCATTGGTTAAAACGTTGACCAGGAAGTCTTGGTTTTCCATCATGATCGGAGCAAGGATTCAGAGGACTCTGCCCAGATGGCAGAGGGCAGATTAAAGAAACTGCTCGTGCCCCTAGAAGAAGTGACATTTGAGATGGGATTGAAGCCGTTTTCCCTCCAGTTTCACGTAATTGTGTGCATTTGATTGGCTCACTTCAGAGTGATACTGTGGCCCAAATCCCCCTTTATGTTATGGTCTTAACTCGAACTCTGCACCAACACCGGCTCTTCCAAATCAGCCTCATCCATGAGGAGCTCCTAGACCCAGGCCACTTAGTACTTCTTTTAACACATAGTTTTTGAGCCAAGTGGTCAGACTGTTTTCAGCAGCAGCGGTCTCTGCTCAGCTGAGCGTATTTTAGAGGGAGTTGCTCTCATTCTGCTCATGTCTTGGACTTTTTTATAGGCAGAGATCCTTGCTTCAGCATTCGGCCCTTGATTGGATTAGTTTTCCAGGCTCTGCAGTGCTCTGATCTGTGCAAAAGTTTCCATCACAGTGTCTTTCCGGTTTGTCTGTGTGGAGCAACTCAGTATTTGGTGTTATTTGTAACTCTGGTGTTCTTTTTAGGGATGATCAGGGAAATACCTTTTTTGGTCTTTGATGCACTCTTATTTTCTCCTCTCCTTGAAGTGCAATGTGTATTTTTAAAATATTTATTTAATATTTTTTACTTGACCTGAGAGAGAGAAAGGGAAAGTGCAAAAACAAGCCACCAGGTGCAGGACTTGAACCGCAGTTGGTCATGTGGACATCCAGCATCTTTAACCACCATGCCATCTGCCAGCCCTGTGTATTTTTGTTTTTAAAGTTAATTTCCTTTATTTTTAAAAAGAGGTTTTTGCTATAGGACGCATGTGCTCACTGGAAAGACAGAAAGAGAAAAAACACCCCGGGGTGGGGAGGGGATGGCCATGCCACAATCCTTTCTCCTCTTGAGATTTTGGGCACACATGCACACGCACCTGGTGTGAGTTTAAGTCTGGGACTCAAACCTCAGTCCACCACATGGGAGTCCAGTAACATAATCATTCCATATGCAGGTTCCTAAAGTTTATTTCTTTCATTAATGAAAGAGAGAGAAACAGACAAACAAAGACAAGCATTCCAAACAGGGTCTCCATGCTGTCATTCACATCTGCTTTAGCTGGCCCTGAATCATGGGCATGTATGTATCTGACTTGTTCAGGAGGGTTTCCAGATGTGAATCTGGAACCCTCCCTTGTGGGCAAGACTTGGGGAGCATGCTGTAACTGCTGCATCACTGTCCACGACAAATAAAATGTGTTTTGGAAGTATTTGGAAGCTTGGGGTTTTCTCTATACAGCAACGGGATCTCTGTCTTTATTCTTTGTGTTTCTCTGAGAACTGGTAATTCTCTTTGGGGAATTGATATCTTCATAGAGTAAGGAACACCAGAATAGAAACATGAAGGCTGGATCCTGGTCCCTGCCTTGCTACCAGTCACCTGTGTGACCTTAAAAAAAATGACTCAAAGTGGTCACTCTAATGTTTGAATGAACTTTTTTTAAAATCTGTAAGGTCTGAAGTATGATTCTCATTCTCTTTTAAAAGATTTTTGGAGGTCAACTGAGAAATGCATATAAGAGTGTTTAAAAATGTATTACCGGCTATATACATCGGAGGAAGCTTGTTGCTTGGGAGCTTGGCGTGACTATGCTCTTGGTCAGATAGTGTTGCTGCTATGAAAATGTCCATTGCAGGAGACCATTTTCCAGTAGCCCGTGGCATAGCGATGGGCATGGTGAAGTTGGAGGGAGGATGTGCTGAGCAATGGGTCTTGTGGGCCCACATATGGCATGAAGCCTGCTCACCATTGGGCTATTTACCTACAGATCAACACCCAAGAACCAGTCCAATGGGAAGCAGCTCATTTCAGAGTTTGCAGAGCAACTAAAGTGGCTTATAAAACATTCATGCTGAGATAGACAAAAGGAAAAGAGCTCAGAAACAATGGTTAGTGAACATCTCCTTATTTTGTAAACTTACTGAAAGCGTTAAAAAATATTTTTGAACTCATTAAATCAACAAACGGAGGCTTTTAACTTACCAGTGGATTTCATTTTCCTTTCTCTTCTTAGACTTGGCACCAGACTCTAGATCAAGCTCTTACTTAATCTTACTTTGTGAACAGGTTGGTTTTTGCTCAGTAATGATAGCGATAGCTACTGTTTACGAGTGTGTCTAGTACAGTGCCCAGGGCATGATGCATTGTCTCTCCCTGTGTTCTAAACACAAGAAGCATGGTGGTGCTTGCACCTCCTAAGGGTAGGCGTAGGAGTGGGATCAGATGGTGATTTCAAGTTAGCTGAAACCTGAGACAGTTCTCAGGAAGGGAAGAAGCCCTTCCTAAGAAAGGAGAACCCGTATTTCCTTGAAAACAGATTTAACTTGCCCTGGACATGTCAACTCAAGACTGAGTAGCTTGGTTCTGGCCAGTGTGGTTCTTTCAGAAGATGTCTCTGATTAGCTAATAGTAACTTTTAAGGAGAAACAAGTTATTGTGGGGACCAGCAGGTGGTGTAATGGTTATGTCACTGGACTCTCACATAGTTGATCACGGCTTGAGTCCCAAGCCCGATGGCCTAAAACTCAACTGGGCACGTGTGTGTGTGCCCAAGATCTCAAGATGAGAACAGAGGAGAAGGGACTGCGGCATGGCCATCCCCCCTAAGGGGTGATTTCTCTCTTTCTGTCTCTCTTGCGAATGCATGCACCCTATAGCAAAAATCTCTTGTTAAAAAAAAGTTATTGTGTAAAAGTAAAAGAAATCAAATAATGAACCCTCCTTGCTAGATTTGTTTAATCTTTTTGTGTGTTCATTGCTGAATTATTTTAAAGCTAATCAAAGATGTTAGGATGCCTCATCATTTTCTCTGTGAACCTAATATCATTATTCTCTAACAATATTAATGACTTTGTTTTTTGGCTCTAGGGTGTGTGCATCTGCCAGAGAGAGAGAGAGAACGAGAGACCCCTCAAGGGGATGACTGCACTGCAATCCCTTCTTCTACATTATTCTCTTGGGATTTGGGGCACTCACATACTTGCCTGGCATGATTGTCAAGTCACAGGGTCTGGTACTTGAACCACCCAGCTGGCCATGTGGGATTCGGCACCTTAACTTCCACACCACCTGCCGGCCCACATTGAGAACTTCTTAACATCATCTAATCCCAAATTGTGATTCAGGTTATCTGATCATCCTCGCATGGCTGTTTACAGTGGGTTGACTAGCACTGGTATCCAGATGAAATCTACACGGTACATTTAGTTATTTGGTTCTTAAGTGTCCTTCAATCTAGAGCAGCCTACTCCCAGC
The DNA here is from genome assembly GCF_000334495.1 of Tupaia belangeri chinensis. Taxonomy (NCBI): domain Eukaryota; kingdom Metazoa; phylum Chordata; class Mammalia; order Scandentia; family Tupaiidae; genus Tupaia; species Tupaia belangeri. Next base: position 16,514,275 of record NW_006159850.1, on the reverse strand, counting down.
CTTCGTGTGTGGGCCCCTCTCCTCAGTGTAGCCAGCCTGTGGGTTTAGAGGATGAATGGAGAGTGGATACCTGTTAGTGTGGTGAGGATGGTTAGGTTCTTGTCTGAGCTCTGCCACTGCCCAGCCGTCTGACCTCTGGAAAACCACCAACACCCTCTGGGGTCATTATTCTCATCTGTCAAAGGAAAGATTTTTTTTTCTAGATGGCCTCAAGCTCAAGCATTCTCATTAATGCCTCTCACAAGAGACCAGGGAGATGGAGATAGGCACTTCTTATTGTGAGATTTTTTTTTTTTTTTTAAGGAGAGATTTTTTGCTATAGGGTGCATGGCGCTTAGAGAAACAGAGAGACAGAAAGTGAGAAATCACCCCCTGGGGGGTTGGCCACATTGCAGTTCCTTCTCCTCCATTCTCCTCTTGGGATTTTGGGCACACAAGCACACGTGGCCTGCATGATTTTCAAGCCACTGGATCTGGGACTCGAATTGTGGTCAGCCATGTAGGAGTCCAGCAACTTAACCATTATGCCATCTGCTGGTCCCCTTGCTGCCAGGTTTATCCCATATTTGGCAATGGACAAATTACTAGAGCTAAATAATCCTTACCCTTTGGCTTGTTCTTTTTTTTGTTGGACATTGTGAATAGTGTGCCTAAAATACATTTGGTATGCTTCTCTTCCTGCCTTTCAGAAGGTTTGGAGCCAAATTTATTGCATTTGAAGTTTCTTTTTTGGCTCAAATATTTCCTCCATTCTTGTTTTTTCTTTCTTTTGCCAGAGACTCGATTTATGCAGTGATGTATCGAATTTTGTAACCTATATCAGTAAATGATTGTGCGCTGTGTGTTCTTATGTGATTCTCACCTAGACGGTAGGCTCATTGTGTCAAAAGTCCATGTTTTGTTTATTCTTGCTTTGTTAAGCTATTCTACACATTCTCCAGAGAAGATTAAGTGCTTAATAAAGTTTACTGATAGATTTTGATTTGATACATTGTTAACACGTAAGCTTTTCAGGTGTTCCACATCTTTTTTTAAGAATTATTTTTTTATTTAATTCATTTATTTCAATTTGGCCAGAGAGAGACAGAACAGGAGAGGTTGGGGGGTGGGGGGAGTGAGAAAGCAAACCACCAGGTCCGGGACTCGAACCATGGTCACTCATGTGGGAGTCCAGCACCCTTAACAACCGTGCCACCTGCTGGTCCCCAGGTTTTTCATGTTAATGATGAGGAGTTGCTTGGAACAGGATTAGTTTCATGCCTGCATCCTGGTTCTGCTCTGATTCACATTTTACGTGGCAGAATAGCCAGTGCAGGGCTGGTGAGCCACCAGGCTGGTGGTGGTTTGTAGAATTTCTCTCATTGAGTCACTCCTTGCTGTTTTTTTTTTTTTTTTTTTCTCTGTAGGCCTTTGGTGAGTGAAGCAATATTTGCTGGGCAAACAGTTGGAGGGGATCTTAACTGCTAAAACCGTAGCCATTCTACCTATTCCAAAGAGAAGTTCTCTTGTGGTTTCAGCCTTAGGCACAAGGAGTGCAGTCATTGGGGAGCTGAGGATGATGGAGGTGGATGGATCACTATCATTTACTGTATCTGGAAAAAAAAAATAAAAAACAGATGTGTCAATCAGAAATGCTTCGTTTTCTCTTAAGACTCAAGTGTGTGCACTCTCGTGTCCTCACTACAGTCATTTTTCCTTTGCTATTTGTGCAAAGTGGAGCTTCCACAGTAAGACATTGGTACCCACTGGCTCTGTCTGTCTTACTTTCTTGGATATCAGCCTCCTGCCTGTCTGGGAGATAGAGACAACGCTTATCCTGGAGAGTTAGGGAAAGGCTCCAGAGTTTGAGCAAGTAGCACAGAGCCAGGCACATAGAAAGTGTTCAGTAACTGGTAGGTGCCTCAGGGTCATCTCTCTGAGTGGTTGGGAGTGTATTTACATCAGTTACTTAGCAGTCTACTATTTCCTTGTTCATTGACACTTGGTAAGGGGTCCTGTAGGCCCTGGTATTGAAGGCTGCTGTGATTGGTTGTAAGGGATCCCATTCTGGATCCCTAGAAAACTGTAGTCTTCAGACAAGAGCTGAGGTGGCCAGGCCGGTTCAAGGAGTCTGGCAGATGTGCCCACAGCATGGCATTTGTCCAGTTGGTGCCCTTTGGAGGACAGTTTGTCTCATCATCTGCTCCCTGGACTAAGTCCAGAGGAAGGCGAGACCTCTGGGGGTCCTGGGTGTGTCTAGGAAGTTGAGGCTCATGGCTCGTGAGTTTTCTCCTAATGGAATTTCCCATCACTTACTGCCCTGCTGATTTCTGATCAATGAAAATGAAATTGCATCACCTCCTCAGAGGCTCCACGTATGCCTGCCGCTTCCAGCTGTGTCAGTTCCGGTAAAATAATCTCATCAGGCGTGCGAGAGGGTAATAGGAAATAAAAATAAAAACCCACAATTAGCAGGAGGCCTTGCAGCTGAGTAACGCTTTCCAGTCCAGAGGCGGAAAGGGCTGGGCAGAGAATGCTTAGGAAAGAGTCCTGCAAGAAAAAAAAAAAAAAAAGAAAGAAAGAAAGAAAGAAAAGAGATCCCTGGAAAAAAAAAAAGAAAGAAAGAAAGAAAAGAGATCCCTGATCCTTTTCATCCTTCTTTTTCTCCTCACCTCTCCGGAATTCCATCACACCACACCCCTTACCAAACGCATGGGCGGTATAAGACACATTTACAATTTCAGTGTTCAGTTTCTCCTTACAAGGTCCGTGGACTTTCCATGGGATAAGCAACCCCCAGGGTGACTTCTGTGTTTTCTTTCTCCTGAATCCTCTGCATTTGGTGTTTATACCAAAGGAACTCTAGAGATTGCAGCATCTCCTGTTGACCTTTGTGAAGAATGACTTCTCCCACTGATGTGTGACAAGGAACCTGTGATTGGAGGACACGTTAAATCCTAGCTGAGACTGCTGAATAGACTTCTTGGAGGTGGTTCATTTTAACTTAGACTTGATGCTTCATTTCAAAGTCCATTAAGATCAAGACTCTCGGGGCCACCAGATGGCATAGCAGTTACATCGCTAGACTCTCACGTGGGCAAGTATGGTTCAAGTCCCAGACCCGGTGACTTGAAAATTATGCCAGCTTGTGTGGGTACATGGAGAAAAAGGGACTGGGGGGTGATTTCTCACTTTCCCTCTCACTGTCTCTCTCTCTGTGTCTCTTCAGCAAGTGCACATGCCTTAAGACAGAAAAACCTCTTTTTTAAAAAAGAAAGATGAAGACCCTCCCCTTGGCACTGTTCACCATAACTCCCAATAGGTGGCAGGAGTGTGAGGCCCTGTGTGAGGTCACTGTTTGGTCACATGAAAGTGAGGCCGAGTTACCTCTTCATGGCCTGAATGTGTGGACACGCCAGCCCCAGCACCTCCTGATAAGACTTGAGAAAGCCGGACTCTTCCTGGAGAACATTCTGCTCTCTCCGTGTGTGGCGCCCATAGAGTCATGAGGCGCAATTTAAAGAGGAACCAAGGCCAGAGAAACCAGCCTAGGGGTCGAGAGGGTGGGAGAGGATGCAGGGAACCTGTTAGATCAGAGAAAGGAAATCATATCCTCTCTTGTCAATGAAACGACATGGGAAGAGAAATGATACTTGTCTGGAGGCACTGTGGTTCTGGCCACTTCTCACCAGTATTTGTAGGACAGCATGCCTTTGTCTCGGGGTAAAAACACTGGGCTATCAAAAAAATGTTCAACCTCAAACATCCCTAACGTTTCTGTGATCAGTGTCTCTGTGTAGACTGAGGGTGGGTCCCCCTACCCCCGTCCCTGAAAGGGATGAGAATTTCTGGGAAACCAGCTTTGGTGGCACAGCAGTAACACACCACTCAAAGGAAGCTAGATCCGTAAGGACAATCCTAGGTTCAATTCCCTGGTTGACCTGTAAATGGTGGCCACATGCACCCACCATCCTGGCTGGCTAGGAAGATGGGAGGGGAAATTGTAGTATGAGAGCTTACTGGAGGTGCTTTTCTTTTTCTGTCCTTCTCGTTAAAGAAAGGAAGAAACTTAGGGTGTGGGGAAGACTCTTTAGGGGACTGGTCGAGATGAATCTAAGCCTAGGGCCTCAGTGTTCCCAGCACTGTAGGGTCTCAGAGCAGTCATTCAACTTGCCTATGTGTTGGAATAGTCAAACCCTGTTTTAAACTCAGTGGGTGTCAGATCCCTGTGATCACCACTGTTCCCCTGCTTGAAGAAGGATGGGTTCTGTCAGAGCAAGACGACTCTAACTAAAATGGGGGTGCAATGACCCAGATAACTATGTCTTTTTTCTTTATAATTTTTTTAGTTTTGTATGCACTTGAAGGAGAGAGACAGAGACAGAGAAAGAAATGAGCCCCCCGGGGGATGGCCACACTATAACCCCTTCTCCTCTATTTTCCTTTCAGGATTTTGGGAATGCACACACATGCACACTTGGTGTGTTTTTTAAGCTTCCAGGTCTGGTACTCAAACTGTGCAGTGAGCCATGTGGGATCCAGCCACCTTAACCTTCTTACCACCTGCTAGCCCAGTAACTGTGTAAACGTAGTGAACGCCAGTGGCCATGGGAAGGCCGGTCCATTCCTACTGGCATCCTGATCAGTGCTTTCCAGGTTCTTTTCCGTGCCTGGACTCTAATGACAGCAAGGTAGTTGGAGTCTGTATTGACCGGAGGGACGCTGTGTGTGTTGTAGGCACTCAATAAATATTTGTTGTGTGAATGAATAAAAATCATTAGAGCAGCCAGAGAGATTTTGAAGATAAGCATTGTGCAAAGGAGCTTAGAACTGAGATCACTAGGGCTAGAACCCTAAAGAAATTGGCTCTATTAACTCCCGTGGCTTAACATGGCAGTCTTTCTGGGTCACAGGAGTGCTTTTTGAAATTCTCTCTGTTCTGAAGATTAGAACTGCTGACTGGAAGTTTTGGTGGGATGAGCAGAGCTCTGGGGGTGAAAGGAGAGAGGGTGCAGCTTCGGGGCGGAAGCCAAGTTCTTTATGTCAACATGCATTTTTCATATGTTTGTGCGTTTGCACAACTACGTTTCTTCTTTCTCGTTCTAGACACTTAGCACAGGGTCTTGATCTACATTGATCACATTTTATGACTTGAACTGGCAATCTCCCCCCCGGGACCAGACCTAACAGGGTGTTCAGGAAGCCATTAAGGAAAAATATGTAAACCACACTCATTCCCAAACTCCATTGTTCGGTCTTAGCTGTGTGCGGGTAAGAGACTTCAAGCGTAATTAATCTGAGTACTCTTTAACATGGCCTCGGTGATTCTTCATCGCAGCTGTGGCCCCCAAACCATCATTCGGAGCAAAGACGGGAGAAGGACCAGCTGTGCCGTTTTTGCCGCGTCCGTGAGGGCATAATTGCGCCTCACAGTTCGTTGGCTCTTTGGGTGGCTTCTGGAAGGTCGAGGAAGTAGGAGCTCCTGGATTATTACACTTTCAGAAGAAATTTTCCTTTGTTGTTTTCACTAATCACCAGGGCCACTCTTTGAAGTGGCCAATGGCAAATATGCCTCAATATGTTCTTCTTGATTAAAAGTAACAGTTGAATAATGGGCTTCATAATTACCATGTGGGATGGAGTAGGGGCCGTGGAGAACAGGACATTAATTAAGTTTCCTTACCACCACCTCCTTCCTCGCACACCTCACACCCCTCTCCTGCCCGGTTGGTGGGTTTTTTGTCGTTGTTCTGTTTTAAACACAACAGGGTCTTGGTGTATTGCAACGCCCCTGCCTCAGCGTCTGGAGTAGCTGGGACTGCAGGCACATGCCACCCTGGAAATCTAACTGTCCTGCACCCCCAGCCTGCTGAGAGGTGGGAACAGCAGCACACACACCATGGCTGGGCTTTAAGCTTCATAATTTGGAAGCTGTCTACACACTCAGAGGGCAGAGTCTATGCCGCTTGCAGAAGCCCTCAGGTCTTGGTGGTGGTTCTTGCTGCCATTCCACTTTGCCATAAGTGGGAAGTGAACCTGGAATTCACTCCTTAGGCTACTGCGATTTGAGAACTAACCCATATGGTGTATGCTTCCCAGGTCTTCCTCTTAAAATGAGCGATTAAGGGGGAGCCCTGTGATGGCCCCGCTCTTCAGTGTACCACCTCTTCAGTGTACCACGGATAGGAAATTGGAGTGGGGGGAGAGTAGTACACACAACCCCAAAGGGGCTCTAGGGTGCCCAGTCCAAGGATAGCCCTCCGGGCCCAGGGAAGGCCTGCCTGTGTGGTTTCGCCTCTGCAGAAGCCATGCTGTCCTCGTGCCCTGGCCAGTGGCCCCACCTTCCAGCTTCTGTTCCCGCTGTGTGCCTGGCCCCATTGCCCCCTACTGCTGGAAAAGCTGTCTGTGCTAACGAGCCAGGGGTGATCTGACAAACTTGCTGTGCCCGTGCAGTTGAGAGGCCGTGTGTGTGCATGTGCGAGCGTGTGTTGCCCTATTAACGAGTCTTCAGAGGGCAGCCCTTGTTTGGTTTGTCATGATGCCAATTCCGGAGCCTTGTGCCAGAGCGAGCTGCCGATGGTGAGCCCACCGTGTGGCGGCTTCCTGCAGAGGAGAGCACACTCCATTTCTCAGAGTCCTCTCCGAGAGGCCTGCAGAGGGACGCTTTCTCTCGCTCAAGGCCACCTCCCAGCTCACGCTCCTGTCATTCAGGGAATGCCAGTTGGCGCAGGTATTGGAGAGGACAGATCTGCCCCATCCAACTTCCTTGGATTAGATGGGGTTTCCCAGGTGCCAGATGCAGCTGCCACAGATCCAGGGCATAGTGACTGTAGCGTGGTACTCATTTGTTCTCACGTACATCTAATCTCTAGGCAGGAAAGCTGTAGGCCACGGCTGCTTTTCTAGGACCTTGTTCCCCAAACCGGAAGTGCAGAGAATCAGCCCAAGTTGATTACTCCTGGCTTTGTGCCGCTTTGAGTAGTAGTTACTTCTTCTTTTCCAACTAGTATTGCGCTGATTGAGAACTGCCGAAGACGACTTCAGGAACTCTTATAGACCCCTCTTTCTACTGAAGCATTGAGGAAGGCTTTGCTAACCCTTTCCAAGAGGCAGAAACCCTGGGGGTTCAATTGTATATAGCACAGACCTGATTTTCTTCCCCTTTAAACTGAATAGCAGTTTGGAGTTCACTTTGCTTCCTGGGCTGCTGTTTCATTGACCATGTCTTTAAGATAGCTGGAAGTTGGTGTAGTGGGGAAGTGGTTCTGTAGACTTTCGGACCTTCAGTAATTTTGGAATAGGAAGTAATAAATCTAATGCTATAGGGACCAGCAGTTGGTGAAATAGCTATGTCGCTGGACTCTCACGTAGTCAACTGCAGTTCGAGTCCTAGACCTGTTGGCTTAAACTCACGCCGGGCATGTGTGCATGCGTGCCCAAGATCCCGAGAGGAGAATGGAGGACAAGGGATTGTGGCATGGCCATCCCCCCTGGGGGGTGATTTCTCACTTTCTGTCTCTCTGTCTCTCTAGCAAGCGCAAGCACCCTATAGCAAAAACCTCTCTGCCACCCCGCCCCCCCAAAAAAACCCCAAAACAACAACAACTAATGCTATAACCACAACCTTCTCGGCACCATGGATTGGCCTTGTGGAAGACAATCCCTCCGTGGATCATGGAGGAGGAGGGTGGTGGTGGTTCAGAGATGACCCAGGTGTACCCCATTACCACCACTGCTAACGTACAGTGAAGCAATCACACAGCGGTAGGGTTCGTGCTCTCATGACAATCTGTACCTCCACTGATCCAAAAGAAGGTGGGGCCCACGCAGCAGTGAGAGCGATGGGGAGCGGCCGCAGTCACAGACAAAGCCCCGCTCGCTCGCCCGCCCACTCCCGCTGCGTAGCCCGGCAGATCAGCACTGTTCTGTGGCCCATAGGATGGGGACCCCTGCTATAAAGCACGAGGTACTGAAATAGTATAGTATACCTGAGCTTCAGAATTAGGATTACTGGATCTTTTCTGATTAGTCAGTACACTCTTACTAACGTCATTTAAGATGTCTCCTGGAGGGGCCAGCAGATGGCATTCTCACATGGCCTACTGTGATTTGAGTCCCAGACCCAGAGGCTTGAAACTCACACCAGGCACATATATGTACGTGCCCAAAATCCCGAGAGGAGAATGTTGGAGAAGGGATGAAAGCCTGGCCATCCCCCCTAGAGGTGGTGATTTCTTGCTCTCTGTCTGCCTCTCTGGCAAGTGCATGCACCCTGTAGCAAAAGTCTGTTCTTTCTTTCTTTCTTTCTTTCTTTCTTTCTTTCTTTCTTTCTTTCTATCTTTCTTTCTTTTTTTTTAGATGTTTCCTAGAAAGAGAATGCATGTTATTAATTAAAATACAGTTTTTATCCATATTGTATGCTCAACACTGCTAGGAGATAAACAGAAATACAAACTGATTTTTCCCCTCAAGCAGTTTCTAGTCAAGTTAAAGAGATTAAAAACAATAAGAAGAAACAAGGAGAGATTGTCTAAGTGACAATATGATGACAATTACTGTAGGAATGCACAGAGGGGAAAGATTTTTTCTGTGGACTCAGGAAAGAGGAGAGGATTTGATTTCCTAAGCAGAACTTGAGCTAATGGTCATTAAGGGATGTCCTAGGTTTGGATGAGGGTTGGGGAAAAGAAAGGGCACTTAAAAGGTGTAGGTCTGCAGGAACAGAGATGAGGAAACCTAAGCATGGGAGATGATGGGGAGGAGAGAGACCTTCCTCGTTGGAGAGAAGGAGGGAGGATTGAGTTGTCGTGTAAGGTAGATCTTCGAGCGTTTTGAAACTAGTCCAGAGGGTATAAGCTGGAATTTTTTAGCAGTGACTATTGGATGGGGAAGGCACCTGAGGAACATGGCCTTGGGAAGCCTAGGCTGAGTTTTTGCTTCCCGTGTCCTGCAGTGGAATGTGGTACCACAAGTGCTGTCCAGAGAGACCACGGCAGTCAGTGATGGGCACTTCCCTTTGGACATGCCTGGCCACGCTAAGTTTCGAGTGATGGGAAGCCAGCCACTTACAGACATCTTGTGGTCTGCTGAAAGTATGAGACGCATACTCAAACAATACGTCAGGAATGGAAATTTTTGTTTGGGGAGTCACGCATAATTTCAGTAATTGAAACCACCGAAGTAGTTAAGGTAGTTGATGTCCAGAGATAAGAGCGGAGAGCTGAGGGGAAAAAGGATGATGATGCTTCAGTACAGTAGGAGAACAGAGAGGAGAGATTCTGTGGGTTGAAATGATAGAGAACTTTAGTGAATGTGGGAAAGCCTATCCGTGGAGAGGTGTGGAGTGGGAAGAGGGCAGGCAATACAGAGATCAGAGGGAGGAGGAGGGCCAGGAAAGTATGCCAGAGAAGCAAAGCTGGACAGCACTTCAAAGGGCCATGTTCAGTAGTTTTGAATGCAAGGGAGATTGAAGACGATGAAAGTAGAAAAGGAGAAGCCATTGACCAAGAGTAGAAGGGCACTGGTGTCCTTGGAGAGAGGACCGAATCAGCGACTGAAGAATCCTCAAACCAGCTGAAGCAGATGGCCAGCCTTGGTTTCAGAGGCCTGATCCTGTGCTCTGGATGGGGCCTCACATCTGTGTGTATTTTCATTAAGTCCCACAGTTGGTTCCACTGCTCAGCACAGCTGGACAGTTGTTGATGAGCATAGCTCTCTAGACTCACATGAGGGAGGGGGAAAGCATCCGATCAGAAAGGCTAGTGCTGAGAAGGTGCAGCAGCAGGCCCAGTACACTTGATGGAGGGAGTCGAGGTCCCAAAGAAGGGCAAGGAACAGGTGGGACACTCCCTCACCCAGAAACTCATGGTACATTGGATGATGGTAGCGGGTTAGGCAGGAGGGATCACCCTTAAAATCCCATAGAGCCCTCTCATTAATCACTAACGCAAGGACAACATACCCTTTCTGTTGCAATAACAGGAAATTCTCAAAAGAAATATAACTTGCCAGTAAATATCTGCAAATGGAGTCCGACTTACTAGGGAAAAAAAAGGTGAGTCGAAGTACCATTTTTTTGCCTGTCAAATTAACTTTTTTGTTTGTTTTTTAAAACAAAGGAATACCTACTATGAAGGGTGCAGGAAAATTGATGTTCTTGTGCCAGTGCAAATGGATGTTGGGAGGACTTTCTTGGAGGAGAGTTTGGCACATACCACAGTCTTAAATGTTCCTAACTTTTGAGGAAGCAATTCTCCTTCTGGAAATGTGTCCCATGGAAATGAAGAAGAATGTCATGGGTAAGAGCCTGGCTTTTAGTAGTAGTAAAGGAGGCTTACCGGGTTTCAAGGGCTGACCAAACTAGTGCACAACCTGTGGAAAGTAATGAACCCTCTCAGCCTCAATTTGCTCATCTGTACGATGGGCTGTTGTAAGGACCAAATGGAATAGCATGTTCAAAAATGTAGTGCTTAGAGCTATACCTGACCCTTCTAGATGGTTAGTGATGGATCTGCTACTTATTTTTACTATTTTTTCATTACTTGGGTACACAGATTTAGGAGCATTTATTGCAGAATCAATATCAAAATACTGGGAATTATTGGGACCAGCAGTTAGCATAATAGCTATGTCGCTGAACTCCCAT
>NW_006159850.1:16494470-16503618 GCF_000334495.1 Tupaia belangeri chinensis | reverse complement strand
GAAACTCAATGCCGGGCGCGTGTGCATGTGTGCCCAGGGTCCCCAGGGGAGAACGGAAGAGAGGGGATTGCAGCATGGCCATCCCCCCTGGGGGGTGATTTCTCGCTTTCTGTCTCTCTGTCTCTCTCTCTCTCTGTCTGGCGAGCACACGCGCCCTATACGAAAACCTCTCCAAAAAAAAAAAAAATACCGAGAATTGTTTAAATGTCTAGTAATAGCACTGGGTAAAAAATTATTCTGTGTCCATAGAATGTGATATCTATACAGATATTAGTTTTAGTTTAAGAAGAATATCCAATGTCTAGGAAAAATTTAAATTAAGGTAAAAAGGTACCCCACATAAAGAGTATTGCAACCTAAACTTGGTAAAGAAAATTTGTACAAACATGCAGAAGACAACAACTTAAAAACCTGTCGGTGCCCAGTGGCTCTCTGGCTCTCGGGCTGGTGAAATTGTATGTGATTGTTACTTTAGCTGTTGAGTGTTTTTGTACATTTCTCATTGTTTTTTAATGGACTCACATAGTTTGATCAGAAGTTATTTACAAGAGATTTTTGCTCTAGGACACATGTGCTTGCCTGAGAGAGACAGAGACAGAGAGGCGTGTGTGTGCATGACAGAGACAGAGAGACAGAAGGTGAGAAAACTTGAGCATGCACACACATGTCCCCGGCATGAGTTTTAAGTCATCAGGTCTGGGACTCGAACTGCACTTGACTACGTGGAAGTCCAGCGACATAGCCATTTTGGCAGCTGCTGGTCCCAATCAGAAGTTGTTTAAAATAAATGGAACCTCACGAAATGCCAGATTGAAACTGTAATGGGCCAGATGGCGTGTTTTCACATGGACTGCTAGGTTTTGCTCTTCAACCCCCACAGCAAGAATGAAGAGATCAGAAATGGAATCCTGTGAGAAAAACTTTGAGGGAATTTGGAAGAGATGAAAAAGTTTTGGGTGCTGGCAAAGGAAGCATTTAAATATTGGTTACTGGGACGAGCAGATGGCATAATGGTTACATTGCTGCACTCCCATGTAGTCTACCACAGTTCAAGTCCCAGACTTGGTGGCTCAAAAGCCATGCCAGGCATATGTGCATGCATGCCCAAAATCCTGAATGGAGGAGAAGAGATTACAGCGTGGCCATTCCCCTTGGAGGGGGTGATTTCTCGCATTCTCTTTCTCTCTCTCTCTCTCTGTCTCTCTCTGTCTCTCTCTGGTGAACATACATGCCCTATAGCAAAAAGATCTCTCTTTTAAAAATTAAATAAATAAATGTTGGTTACAGCGAGTGTGGGAAGGTGTTGGATTTAGCTGGAAAGATGCTAGGGGTGAGTGAAGACTGGACTGGACCGGAGAGCTATGGACCTGCAGGATGGGAGGAGTGGGTGGTGCAGTAGGGTAGTTATAGCTACCGTGTTTGGTGTAAAGAGGTTTTGCTTCTAATCTAGGCGAAGATCGGTGCTTTATGGTGATTTGGTACAGGCCAGGAGCAACTTCAGGATGGTAAGGGGCAAAGGATGCTGGTCTTCCATCTTTAGAATATGGCAGAAAGTCTCACGTGACCCGGGATGGATGTTTCAGTAAGTTCCCAAGGGCTGGGCTGAAAATACTGAACAGGTCGTTACGTTGCCCCAAATCCTGTTGTAAGACAAGGTTGAGTAGAAGTTGGTTTTGCCGGCTTGTTTTGCTTGGTATCATTGTTCATGGGATTGGAAGTTGTTGAACTGTGGGTGTACAGGAATTAAAATTACGGCCCAGAGTACCAGCACACCTCTCCCCCGTGCTCCCAACAGGGGCTCCTAAACTCGGTTCGGCCTTGGATCTCGCGAGTCTCTCCTCCCCTCCGTGACTCCACAGTAAACAGAATATCACGGTGGTTGTGGAGTCCCTGCAGAATGGACTGAGCTAGCAGTTTTCGCTTCCAGGCTGATTTATGTTCCCGCTGGAAATAGCACAGATGCACTTATTAGCAAACATGAAGCCCAGGGCCTGGGCGATGCTCTGGGCCTTCCGGGCAGTGGACTTTTGGAAGCACGGGAGGCCTGCTCAAGCACGTGAGTGTTCTGTGACCTGGCCACAGTTACAGAATAATACCTAAGGCTGCTGGGAAACCGCTACCAAGCGATGGAATCTCACCTCCGTATGGTTTTACACGTACTGACTTATCTGCAGCAGCAATAAAGAAATACTATTGTAAAAAGCACAGAATGGAATTAGACTTGCTTCTTCCATAGATTCCAAGCTAAAGGGATGCGGGTATTATTTCGTTGCCCCTTGAGCAAGGTTTGTGCTTATCTTACAATCTGGGTTGCCTTTGGGTTTTCTCTTTGTTTTCTGAGGAAGTGGCTAGTGAGAGGATCATGTATTCCTTGCTCTATAGTTATTTTCTCTAACATGTTTTAATCAAGATTTAGCAGTGCTTACGCTTTGGAGATGGCTGGAGTTTTTTTTCTAGAGTGGCTGCCCTTGTCTTTATTTTCACCATTAGGGAAATCTGTCCTGAGTCAGGGTCATGGGTGTCTTAGGTCATGCCTCACTGACATACTCCTTGAATTCTGCTGAGGTTCGGATGGCCACTCGTGGCCTTCCACCAGTGAGCTCTACCTAGAAGCCTTTTGGCTGGAGGAAGGGAGGCCATTTTCCTGTTCTTGTCTGTCTCTACCTCCCTGTCCAGTCTCACAGCCTCCTCCCTTTCGGGAAGTTGTGCCAGGAACATAGGGCTATGAGTGTCGGGGTGGTTTGGCTCGTCATGTAGTATTTTTGGAGCTTCACTAGGTAGAGTTTTTACTCTGAGTGGTTTCTTTTTCTGTTGACATAATTCCAGGTATACAGGAGAGTTGCAAGAATAAAACAGAGTGCTGCACCCTTCATCCAGATCCCCTCTATGTGAACAGTATCTCAGTCACCCCCATACATAACAGGGGGCTTCAAAATGTTCTTGGAGACTGACTATTATGAAAAAACTATGCAAGAATTTTAGGTGTTTTTTTTTTTTTTTTTGGCTCCCAAGTAAACTCGTTTTAAATTCCATTCTTTGATGAACTTTTTGAAATCCCCTCACATATAATACATTTATTTGATCATTCACAGACATAGCTTCCCCTGAGCCATCTGGGAATTGAGCCATCATGCCCCTTCACCTCAGCATATGTCAGTGTGTGTTGCTTAAAAACAAAGACGTTCTTTTTTTCTTTCTTTTTTATTTTTAAAGGTTTTTGCTATAGGGTGTGTGTGCTCGCCAGAAAGACAGAGAGAGGCAGAGAGACGAAGGCGAGAAATCACCCCCCAGGGAGGATGGCCACACTGCAATCCCTTCTCCATTCTCTTCTCAGGATCTTGGGCACACACACACACATATGTGCCCAGCATGAGTTTAAGCCACTGGGTCTGGGACTCAAACTGTGGTCAGCTACGTGGGAGTCCAGCGACACAGCCATGATGCCAGCTGCTGGTCTCTTATTTATTTTTTCTTTTTTAAGAGAGATATTTGTATAGGGCATGTATGCTCACTGGAGAGACAGAAACCAAGAAATCACACCCCCCCAGAAGGGATGGCCATGCCGCAATCCCTTCTTTATTCTCCTCTCAGAGGGCACACATGCATGCAAATTCACCCAACGTGAGTTTCAAGCCTCCAAGTCTAGGAGGCCATGTGGGAGTCCATTGACATAACATTACTCCATTTGCTGGTCCCCAAAGATATTCTTTTATGTAACCCCACTACAGTTAACAAAATGTGGAAATTAGCATTTGTATACAGTTATCAGCCCAGTTATAGATCTACTCACATTTTGTCAGTTATCTCAATTGTGTCCTGCATAGGAAAAGAAAATCTCAGATTCGGGCTGGCAGGTGGCATGGTGGTTGCGGTGCTGGACTCACATGTGGCTGACCGTAGTTTGAGTCCCGGACCTAGTGACTTGCTTTCTCACTTTCCCTTTCTCTCTCTCTGGCCAAAATTAGAATAAGAATATTAATAACAGCAAATTAAATAAGTAAATCTCAAAAGGCTCAGATTATACATTAGGTTTATTGGTCATGTCTGTCTAGTCTCTTTTCAGTGGAAATAGTCCTTCAGTCTGTCTTCCTGTTTCATGGTTCTGACATTTCTGAAGGCGGTAGGATATTTTCTAGACTGGCATCTGTCTGATCTCCTCACTGTTCGATGTAGGTCTTGCATACCAAGGAAGGGATGTCATGGTCTCAGTGGATACTCTGAGGAGGCCCATGATGTCTGTGTGTCTCATTGCTGGTGAGTGAGCTTTGATCACTTGGACGAGGTGGTGCCTGGTATGTTTCTCTACCACAAAGCTATTGTATTTCCTTCTGCAATTAATAAGTATCTGCTAGGAGATACTTTGAATCTATAACCATCCTGTTACTTTTTTTTTTTTTTTTGAGAGGTTTTTGCTATAGGGTGCATGAGCTCACCAGACAGACAGAGATAGAGAGACAGAAAGCGAGAAATCAACCCCCAGGGGGGATGGCCATGCCACAATCCCTTCTCCTCCATTCTCCTCTTGGGATCTTGGGCATGCACGCACACGTACCCAGCGCGAGTTTTAAGCCGCCGGGTCCAGGACGCAAACCACAGTCGACTACATGGGAGTCCAGCAACATAGCCATTACGCTAACTGATGGTCCCAAGTTTTTAAATATATATTTTTTAAAATTATTTAACTTTATTTATTCATTTATATTAATTTGACCAGAGATGGACAGAGAGCGAGAGAGAAAGTGAGAAGGCAAGCTGCCAGGTCTAGGGTGCAAACTGCAGTTGGCCATGTGGGAATCGAGCGCCCTTATCCACCACGCCACCTGCCTCCACCCCCCGAATGAGTTTTAAGCCACCGTCTCCAGGACTCGAATTGCAGTTGACTACATGGGAGTCCAGTGACATAACCTTTCTGCCATCTGCTGGTCCCATCATACAGTGCTTTTCTAGCTGTAATTTCTTCCATGTTTATTGGTTGGGTGTCCTGCCTAAGAACTTTCCCTTCTCCTACATTTTTTTTTATGAAGTATGGAATTACAGAGTCTTATCTTATACATTGGGTTGCAGACCTTGTTTGGTTAAGCACCTATTACGTCGGATATGGAGGATACAGCGATGACTGTCTCATGGGCCGAACCTCAGGCCCCACACAGTCTGTGGCAGAGACAGACAAGTCAGCAGATCATCACAGCGTTGTGACAACCCCAGAATTGGAGTGTCTCACCACGTGCAGAAAGAAACAGAGAAAGTTCAAGCTGGCTGAGTAACTCAGTCCATCACCCAGGAATGAGAAGAATCTTCACCTTTCAAGAGGTGCCTGATAAAAGCTGCTGACTACAGCAAAATCTTCTAGTTCTCCATTTGTGATGCCAGGGAGTTTAGTATTTCACAGCGTGAACACTCTGTTTAGGAACTCCGATAATGTTGAGGAAGAGTTTCGGTTTTGTTGGTCTGAACTCTAATTCCTTATCAATTCCCCACAGGTCTCCTAAAGCTGGATAGCAAACGCATAAATAATCGTCCTTGTATAATCAGCTGGTAGGGTTTCGTGTCATTGAGGATAGCTGTCTTGTCTGTTTTCTGTACATGGGAGCTGTTCCTGGTCGGCCTTTCTGGTGATGCTCCAGTTTGTCAGTTCCCCTCTCGCGAGATTACACAGAGTGGCTCACAATGTCCTTCTGTGGACAGAGAAAGTGATGGAACTGTAAACCTGCCGAGTTCTAACAGCTTGTCATGAAAGATCACATTTCATCTTCAGCCACCATGTCAGCTTTGGGCTTCAGCTAAATTTGTGGTCGATAAAACTCTTAGGTATTTATTATTATTTTGTGCATGAACCTCTGTTTTCTTTTGTTTCGTTTGTTTTTAAAAGAGAGACTTTTGTTATGGGGCACACGCGCTCACCAGAAACAGAAAGCAAAAAACCACCCTCTGGTGGATGGCCGCAACGCAATCCCTTCTCCTCCATTCTCCTCTTGGGATTTTGGGTGCATACTCATGCATGCATGCGCGCGCACCCAGCCTGAGTTCTTAAGCCGCTGGGTCCAGGACTCAAACCACAGTCAATTCTGAAGGAGTCCAGTGATGTAACCATTACGCCATCTGCTGGTCCCTGTGTGAATCTCTATTAATCGAAGTCTCTCGCATCTTCTGTTAGTGTAGCTGACTGCCTGAACTTCACATTTATCCTTGTTTAAAGTTCAGTCTTGTTATTTAGGGCCCGTTGTTCCAACATGGTAAGATTTTGTTTCCGCATTGACCCTGCCACCTAGCACAGTCGCTACTCCTCTGAGCTTGCCGTGCTCAGCAATGGATGTGTATGCCTGGTCTTGTCTCTCATGCTGATTTAAATGAACAGAATAGGGGACATGACAGAGCCCTGTGGCATGTCACTAGACACAGTGACAGTGATAAATTTGGGGGTATCTTATTAAAATATTTTTTAAAAGTACTCTCCTGTATTTCTCAGACCAGTGGGTGGACCAGCAGTTAGCGTAAATGAGGCTGTATTTTAGTTTACTGAATGTGAATTTTCTTACTAGACCCACAGCTAATGGATAATTCCTCGGGATCACCTCTCCCCTCCAGATGCATTTCCAGGAAGTATGGCTTCTGTTCGCAACTATGAGCACCTCGTAATAGATAATCCACAATCTATCCTTTTAACTCTAATGTCATTACTGTATCCAACATCATGCAAGCACACATACATTTTCTTCTTCTCTTGCCTTCTATTACTTCTGAGTGCTTTTTACCACTTAGTGTTGTATTTGTTTGTGTGTGGTCTTTCTCCTCCACAAGAATGTAAGCTGAGATCCGATCGTCATAGATTCCCTCGCATCTGATGCATGGCTGGTTCATAATGAATACTGAGTAGATGAATGAATGGCTGAATAAATGCATTTCCTGATACGTAGTTTCTGTAATCTGCCTTTCATTCTTTTTTAAAAAAATCAAGTTATTCCAGTTTTCTGCAACAGCTTCTGCTGTCCCCCCTTCCCTGTCTGAGGATATTCAAGTAAACAAGTCAGCTTTGAACTCTCTCCCACCACTCTCGGGCAAGAGCAGGGTGTTCAGGGAAAGTATTTACATTAACAGTCCCAAGGTTCTAGACCCTGGCTATGAAAAGATCGAATGTAAATGTTAGGTGTAGGGACAGTCTGGTGTTCTCTTGGAGAAACAACATTTAAAAAAAAAAGCACACAGGAGAGTGGTAAGAGTGCAGATGCTGCAGCTGGATGGTCTGGTTATGTCATTTAGGCCGCATGACCTTGAGGGACCTCGGTCGTCCCATCTTTAAAGTGGAGGTAAGAACAGCACCCATCTCCTGGGATGTTTATGAGGGTCAACATGATGCCCGTACTCACAGGCCCAACTCGCTAAGTCATAGCTCCCGTGACGACCATCTTATTTTTTTTTTAAAGATGTTGGGAAATAAAGGCAGAAAGGAAGACTGAAGTCACCCATTACCTTATCACCTCGAAATCAACATTGGACATTTTGGGGTATAAATCTCGGCTTTTTGAAATGCATACCTGTGTGTACTCTATTTATTTAACATCCGCGTGATCATTTCTTGTGCTTGAGCATAGTTTCCGTAAAGAAATGTTCCGAACAACACCTGGAGCCAGCTCTGTAATTTAGGCGGAGTCCCTGCTTTTGCCCAATTAGTCTCATCGTTGCCCTCCCCGCCCCCCACCCGCAGTTATAAATGTGACTAGTCATACGTCTGTATTTTTTCGAGCATCTCTTGGGTTATTTCCATAGGATCAACTCCTAGGATGGAGGAATTGCTGAGTCAAAAAAGGCATGTGCCTGTTTTGAGGCTCTCGATACGATACTGCCTGGTTGCCCAAAGGGGGGCTGGTGCCTGGACCCGCCGCTGCTCCCTCTGGCCTGGCCGAGCAGAGGGCGTCAGAGAAGCAGGCCTCCACCCCCGCCCTGCCTCCCTGAGGTTGCCGCCTGGGTTATTCGCAGAGGCAACAGTTTCTCACTGTCTCTATCCTCTCTGTTTTTCTTTTCTTCCTCTTTTGTTTCCCTTCTTGGTTTTCTGCCAAACAGCCTCTTGTGAAAGGACCGCCTAATTAACCCTGTGCTAATTAACAATTTAAAATTACACAGTGCGACTGTTCATGTTTAATTCTCCAGGAGCCGGAGCAACAGCGGGAGCCCCCCTCTCCTCCCTCTGAGCCGCACCTCCCACCCCGGCCTCCCGGAACTGTTGCGTCTTACTCAGTCCAGTCTCCTTAGAGGAACACGTCAAACTGTCAGAGCACATCTTTATAAAGGAGATGGACGCCCAGATTGATGGGTGCCACAGGGTGATGTGGTGGGGTTTTATCACTTTAAACTATCTTTGAAAAGTAAAGGCTGATATTCGCAAAGATGCAGGGCGCTTTGCAGTGGCTTCCAAGGCAACTATCATGTGGGAGATTGAGGAGGGGTTGAGGATTTTTTTATGAAGGCCTCGGCATTTTTCTGAGCAAGATTGAGCATGGTATTGGGGCTTGGGACACCCGGACTTTTAAGGGAATCTGAGGCTGTAGCCAGCAGAAGAGAAGCCGGCTGCAGGAAGGGATGAGGGCACGGGAGTGTGCGCGTGCGTTCACGTGTGCGTGCACTGGCCCTGGAGCACATGAGGGTCCTCGGAGCCCTGGGGACCTGCAGTGGACGTGGGCACACGAGCTGGCAGAGCAGCCTGTGAAAGCGGGGACCTACTGGGCTCCCAGGCTGCCCTCTGTAACTGAAGATCATTGATTTTACGGGAAACCGTGTTTACAGACAGTGCTCATCGACCTGCCGAGTTGACTTCTGCCTCCTTAAGTAAGAACTACCTTTTTCTTATTGACTGGTTGATAAACAGAGCGAGTGAAATGGCAGGCTGGGTGGGAGAGTGGTGGATGCCCTGAGGTCCTTGAGTTGAAGGTTGGGCAGGTTGAAGAGATTTCTCGTCTGTGCTCTGGTCCTCTCTTGTCCACCTCCACCACTGCACCGGCCCTCCCTCGTTACCTAGCAATCCAGGTACCAGTGCAGGCGAGCTGGCCGTGTGCCGTGAAGCTGAGGGTGTCTTGGGTATTAATGCCAGTTCCCTGGGGTTGGAGTGAAAATGCAGATTCTTCTTTGGGGCTGGGCACTGAGAGTTGTATTTCTC
>NW_006159850.1:16481103-16494439 GCF_000334495.1 Tupaia belangeri chinensis | reverse complement strand
CTGCTGAAGACATGGGACTTATACTTTGCTTAGCAACATAGTAAAATAATTCTGTTTATCATGGTCAGTAGGCTTGCAAAGGGCACTCCAAGCAGGCAGTGTGGATCCTGAAGTCAGATCCTTCTTTTCCTCTAGTGTCTATTTTTTTCAAGTGTATTTACTTATTTCTTCCATGAGAGAGAGAGAGACTGGCACCCCCAACAGGACCCCCACACCATAATTCACTCCCAGCGTCAGCCTGCCCACATCACAACCTTGTGACGTGAACCCAAGGCCTTCCCTAGAGGACCCAGCACTGCAGAGCTTCGCATTATCACTGAGCCATGTAGATGCTCCCCTTCTGTGTCTTAATGGGGGGCCACCACCTCCTGTGCATCCCCACTGTGGGATCACCTGTTTTTCAGAGGTGGTGGTAGAGTCATCCTTTCGTGACACCATTTGCTTTGGAGTAGAAAATAAAGGAAAGGACATTTGTAAAGTCCCAGCCCCCTTAACTGGATAGTTCATGGAGGAGGAGGAAAGGGAGAGCAAAGCAAGAAAAGCCCACCAATTAATTGGTAAATGCTCGCAGGCTTCTTGGGCCCAGCCCAGGCTGGAGAGGAGATTGGCTTTGCTGTCGATAAACAAGTCCCTGGTGCAGCATCAAAGCTGTTCTCCTTTATCAATCGTGGCCTCCCCTTCCCGCGTGTTCCTGTAACTTACCAAGCATTTATGACATTGATTTTACAATCGGGCTGTTAACCCTCCCACCCCTTCAGGACTGCCAACCTTTTTGGCCCAAGCTGTCAATCAGATGTCATTCAGCCAATCAGGAGCATCCCTTAAGAAGCTCTACCTTGAATTCTCACCTATACCCAGCTAAGCCTTGTAAGGAAGTCCTATTGAATTGGCTATTAGGGTAGTCATCTCTTTTGAATGGGTTTGTACTCTTTAAGACACACAGAAATTTGTTGTTACAGAGTTTGAGGTTATAAGAGGGGTGTGTGTGTGTGTATTTTAAATAAAACAGCATCTTCTCCCTTAAAACTGTTTATCCTGAGACTTCTGGTAAACCTGCCTTCCCCGTCTTTTCCCGAGGGGGAGCTGTTGGCTCACTGTGCAGTCGAGAATCAAGAAATGAAAAAGGAATGAGAAGATGGGGGTTGGGGAGAAGGAAGGAGATCAAACCCAGCCCAAACCTTCATCTGCGGCTTCTGAATGAAATTGTGGGTGGAGCAGCAGGCACGTGTCCTCCAGGAGGGAGAAGCAGGGAAGGGGTAGCTGGAGACCTGCAGGTGAATGATGAGGGCCTCACGAGGTGCTGGGCTGCCCGTAGGAACAGTGCTGGGACCAAATAATTGCCCTTGCAATGATGTCGCCACAGGGGCAGAGCGGCTGGTGGTCTGATGCCTCCCTCCCCCGAGGGACCTAAGGTCTCAGAGGGCAAATTGAGCTCAGTGGCACTTTGGAGTCGGAAACGGAAAAGCCCCAGGGCTGAAGGACAGCTGCTTGGGTAGCAACTAATAACTGAGAGGCAGGTGTGGAACCAGCTTGCAGGCCCAGCTGCCGTCTCGGCTTGCTGCTATGATCATTGATATCGAAACCCACCGAGCCCGTGGTGAATGGCTCCCTCCGGACGGCACGAGATAGATGCCGCCGCTGGAGGGGAGTCTGCAGGCTGAGAGTCTCAGCTCATACTGGAAATACCAGATTCTCCTTTCGCACCTACATTTTTTCAGTCTGCAGCCAGCTGAGACACAGGCCGGGCAGCTCTCCTGGTTAGGGTAGAGGATTCGGAATTGAGGGGCTTGCCTCCTCTGTTTCACTATGATCAGAGTGGCTGTTGGGCTGAGACTTAAATTTAGCTCCTCACTCTTCCTGCCTGTCCGGTGGAACTGTTGCTTCCCAGACCCGAAAAAGAAGGGTGTGGCCATTGGCCCTCGAAGGGACTTCCAGGGCTGTGTGCTTGCCCTGTGAGCATCCCCATCCTCTGACTGCTACTTGATCTTCTCAAACGAGAAATGCCAAAGCAGCTGCTGCCTCCTCCCTAACCCTGAGCACATGCCGATGCACCATCCTTTCTCCTCCGGGGCTGCCGGACCTTCTTGCTATCTTCTCTCCCTGGTTTTCCACTGGCCCGCAGATTGTGCGGCTGTGGGGTGACTTTCTGTGCTGGCCGCCTGTGTGTAGTAAGAGCCTTGATTTTCTGTGATTCATGGGGGGCTGGAGGGACAGCACAGTCCTCCGCTGTGGTCCGTCCTCCGCTGTGGCTCCTTCTCCACTCTTTGCCCAGCCTGACTCGAAGACTTGCTGGTAAAGAAATGCAAATGTGGGGGGGGAACCAGCAGTTAGTGTAATGGCTATGTCGCTGGACTCCCACGTAGTCGATCGTGGTTCGCGTCCTGGACTCGGTGGCTTAAAACTCACGCCGGGCGCGTGTGCGTGGCCATATTGGAGTCCAGTACCTTAACCACCATGCCACCTGCTAGCCCTGAATTTCCCAGTGACCTTGTTGCTTTGTTTTGGCTAAATGGGGAAACAAACACCAAAAAGAATCCCTTTTAGAAATGCGACTTCTTAGGGCCAGCTATTGGCGTAATGGCTATGTCTCTGGACTCCCATGTAGTCGACCATGGTTTGAGCCCCATGGTTTGAGCTCCAGACTGGGTGGCTTAAACTCACACTGGGCGCGTGTGTGTGCATGCCCAAGATCCCGAGAGGAGAATGGAGGAGAAGGGATTGTGGCGTGGGCATTCCCCTAGGGGGGGAGATTTCTCACTTTCTGTCTCTTTCTGACTTTTCGGTGTGTGCACACATCCTATAGCAAAAACCTCTTAACAAAAAAAAAAAAAAAAAAAAAAAAAAAAAAAGAAATGCGAATGGCCTCCGGGGTAGAGCAGCCAAATCTCTGAAGTCAAAAGAGGCATGTGCTGGGTCCCTATCCCCATGCCCGCCCCGGCTCATGCCATGGACCCGGCCGTGTCGCCCACAGGCACAGGACGGTGCGGGGTGCTGTCCCCGGGCTGCCCTCTGCCCCACGTTTGGTCTGTGTGTTGTGGGTGTGGACAGAAGCCTCCTAGAGGGCTCCGTGCGTGCGGGACCTTAGCCTCGGCCCTCCTAACCTCTTTCCTTTCTCTCTCTCTTCCCCCTCTCTCCCTCCTCCCCCTTGCCTCCGCCCTTCAGGTCCGATCCGTACTGGGTGCAATGAAAGCTCCACGCGGGCCTTACCATGGAAGGCTGTGACTCGCCCGTCGTCTCGGGGAAGGACAATGGGTGCGGTATCCCTCAGCACCAGCAATGGACTGAACTCGGCAGCGCCCACCTCCCTGACAAACCCAGTAGCATGGAGCAGCCCGCGGGCGAGAGCCACGGGCCCCTGGACGGCCTGAGGGCCCCGTTCAATGAGCACCTCGCCGAGAGCACCGCCTCGGCCGGGCCGCCCGCCGAGCCCGCCAGCAAGGAGGTCAGCTGCAACGAGTGCTCGGCCTCCTTCGCCAGCCTCCAGACCTACATGGAGCACCCCTGCACCGGCGCGCGCCCCCCGCCGCCCCTGCGAGAGGAGAGCGCCAGCGACACCAGTGAGGAGGGCGAGGAGGAGAGTGACGTGGAGAACCTGGCCGGGGAGATCGTCTACCAGCCGGACGGCTCGGCCTACATAGTGGAGAGCCTGAGCCAGCTGACCCAAAGCGGGGGCGCCTGTGGCAGCGGGCCTCTCCCTTCGCTCTTTCTGAACTCTCTCCCCGGGCCGGGGGGCAAACAAGGGGACCCTTCCTGTGCTGCACCAGTGTACCCGCAGATCATCAACACTTTCCACATAGCCTCATCCTTCGGGAAATGGTTTGAGGGCTCAGACCAGGCTTTCCCGAATACCTCAGCCCTGGCGGGGCTCAGCCCCGTCCTGCACAGCTTCCGCGTGTTTGACGTGCGACACAAAAGCAACAAGGATTACCTGAACAGCGACGGTTCTGCCAAAAGCTCCTGCGTATCCAAAGATGTTCCCAACAATGTGGACCTGTCCAAATTCGATGGCTTTGTGCTCTACGGCAAGAGGAAGCCCATCCTGATGTGTTTCTTGTGCAAACTCTCCTTCGGGTACGTCCGTTCGTTTGTGACCCACGCGGTGCACGACCATCGAATGACCCTGAGCGAAGACGAGCGGAAAATTCTTAGCAATAAGAACATCTCCGCTATCATCCAAGGGATCGGCAAAGACAAGGAACCCCTTGTAAGTTTTCTGGAACCAAAAAACAAAAACTTTCAACACCCTTTAGTTTCCACAGCTAACCTCATAGGCCCCGGACACAGTTTTTATGGTAAATTTAGTGGCATTCGGATGGAAGGGGAGGAGGCGCTCCCAGCCGGCTCTGCTGCCGGCCCTGAGCAGCCCCAGGCTGGTCTCCTGACACCCAGCACCCTCTTGAACCTTGGCGGGCTCACCAGCTCGGTCCTGAAGACCCCCATTACCTCAGTCCCCCTGGGGCCTCTGGCTTCCAGCCCTACCAAATCCTCAGAGGGCAAGGACTCTGGGGCAGCAGAAGGGGAGAAGCAAGAAGTGGGTGACCCGGATTGCTTCTCCGAGAAAGCAGAGCCAGCCGAGGAGGAGGCGGAGGAGGAAGAGGAGGAAGAAGAGGCGGAGGAGGAGGAGGAAGAGGAGGAGGAGGAAGAAGAGGAGGAGGAAGACGAGGGTTGCAAAGGACTCTTTGCAAGCGAGTTGGACGACGAACTGGAGGACAGGCCCCACGAGGAGTCTGGGGCCGCAGCAGGTAGTAGCAGCAAAAAGGACCTTGCTCTCTCAAACCAAAGCATTTCTAACTCCCCCTTAATGCCTAATGTGCTCCAGACCCTGTCGCGGGGCACAGCTTCTACTAGTTCTAATTCTGCTTCTTCCTTTGTTGTCTTTGATGGTGCGAACAGGAGGAATCGTTTAAGCTTTAACAGTGAGGGCGTCAGGGCCAATGTGGCAGAGGGCGGCAGGAGGCTGGACTTCGCTGACGAAAGTGCCAATAAAGACAATGCCACAGCACCAGAACCAAATGAAAGCACAGAGGGCGACGATGGGGGCTTTGTCCCCCATCACCAGCACGCTGGCTCCCTCTGCGAGCTTGGGGTCGGGGAGTGCCCCTCGGGGAGTGGCGTGGAGTGCCCCAAATGCGACACGGTCCTGGGCTCCTCCCGCTCGCTGGGCGGCCACATGACCATGATGCATTCTCGTAACTCGTGTAAGACACTCAAGTGCCCCAAGTGCAACTGGCACTATAAGTACCAGCAGACGCTGGAGGCACACATGAAGGAGAAGCACCCCGAGCCGGGGGGCTCCTGTGTCTACTGCAAGAGTGGGCAGCCCCACCCCCGGCTGGCACGAGGCGAGAGCTACACGTGTGGTTACAAGCCTTTCCGCTGCGAGGTGTGTAACTACTCCACAACTACCAAAGGCAACCTCAGTATTCATATGCAGTCCGACAAGCATCTCAACAACATGCAGAACCTGCAGAACGGAGGGGGGGAGCAGGTCTTCAGCCACACTGCCGGGGCGGCGGCGGCCGCTGCGGATGACGCGGCGCGGCCAATATCAGTAGCTCCTGCGGGGCCCCCTCACCCACCAAACCAAAAACCAAACCCACCTGGCGGTGTGAGGTGTGTGATTACGAGACCAACGTGGCCAGGAACCTCCGCATTCACATGACCAGCGAGAAGCACATGCACAACATGATGTTGCTGCAGCAGAACATGACGCAGATCCAACACAACCGCCACCTGGGCCTTGGCAGCCTGCCCTCGCCCGCCGAGGCCGAGCTGTACCAGTACTACCTGGCCCAGAACATGAACCTGCCCAACCTGAAGATGGACAGTGCTGCCTCGGATGCCCAGTTCATGATGAGCGGCTTCCAGCTGGATCCCACCGGGCCCATGGCCGCCATGACGCCTGCTCTAGGTGAGGCTGACCCTGTGTGTGTTCGTGCTGACCGTGGGCTGAGCGAGGCCCGTTGATTCAGTTGGTTCTCTTTGTCTTGCATTGTTTTGTGTGAACTGATGTGTCTTCCAATCAGACCTTTTTTTTTTTTTCTCCCTCAAGAAACTCTGAGCGTGTGTATGGAAGATTTTATTAACAGATAGGGCTGTGCTCTGGCTACAACAGGGCTGGGATTAGCATTTAAGTGTTTCCTCTAATTTTTGGCTTGTGGTCAATCCTCCTTCCTGTTTCCATTCTCTCCTTTTCTCTCTCTTTCCCAATTTGAAAAATCACCCAAAACATTTGGGTTCCATTCAATATTTATGGAAATGTACAGGGAACTGTAGCTGGGACAGTCATTTCAATAAAAGGAATAGAGACAATTATCTCAATAATTCCAATAGGGAGAGTCATCCTCATAAGGGGATTTCGAAACTGTAGCATACTTTACTCAACCCATGCCAGGGTCTGTGCTGGGCTGGGATACGCCCAAGTCGTTTTCTCAGAGTTCTCTGTGTGTTTATTAGGATTCCAATGAAAGAAATGCATTCTTCTTCTTTTTTGTTTTTTTTAATTTGGATGAATTGTTGATGATTAGAATAGTTGGGAATTGATTGGGAATTACATTGCCTGAGGAGGGGCCAGCTCATGGAATGGTAGTTAAGGAGACTAGATCCCACATGGCCTATAGCTTAGTTTGAGTCCTAGACCCATTGACTTAAGAAACATGCAGGTGTGTGCTCCAAAGGGGATTGTGGTGTAACCCTTTCCAGCCAGGGGTGGGGGGAAGGAGGGGAGTACTTTTTCACTTTCCTTAAAAAGAAAAATTGTCCAACGGCACCATAGTGAGTGGTGTGATTGATGAAATCTTTGATTGTCCATCAAAGAAAGCAAAGGTTTTTTTTAAAAAGAATTGCTTAATTCTTCATCATCATCATTATTATTTTAATTTGACCAGAGGGAGACAGAGACACACAGAGAGAGGGAAAGTGAGTAAAGCAAGCTATCAGATCCCGGGACTTGAACCATGGTTGGCTCTGTGGGAGCCCAGTGCACTTAACCACTGCACCAACTGCTGGCCCCCAAAGCAAAGTTTTAACGTCCCCTAAATCCTGGTTCATGGAGCCGTCGTAGCTGTGAACCGTACGTAGCCTGTGCTTCAGAGAAGTTGAGTTGACTGCGTCCAGACACCAGGTCTTACCAACTGGCTTAATATATCCAGAATAGGACCAAGACCACAGGGTTGGCACTTTGACAACTAGGGGACTTTACAGAGACAGATCATGGCCACTCTGACAGAGCTGCTGCAATAAGAAAGAACATCTCCAGGTTGGTTTCGTGAGGACCTGTGTGATGGGTAGGCTACTTCTGCCCTTAGTTCTCGTGCCTCTGGTGAGACCCTGCCTGTCTATTCCCTGACCCTGCCTGCCAGCCAACCTCTTGGGACCACCTCCGGGACCAGAGGTGGCAGCCTGAACTAAGTAGTATCCCGTTACTGACATGGGAATCAGTTGTTCTCGGCAGGGAGGCGTGAGCAAGTACCCCCTTTCTGGGACAGTTTAGGTGAATGCCAGGGCGCCGGCCATGTGAGTTTGCAAGTTTTTGTGTGGTGTTTTAGTGCTACTTGAAGCAGATGAGTTAATATATTTCAAAGCATTTAATTTGTTTTTCTCGGTATGTATTTAACTGAATCCTTGATACTTTAATCTTGTTTTCCATTTTGAAACATTTGCCTGTTGGTCCTTTTTATGATTTCTTTAAAAAAAAATTTTCACTAGAGGACACGTGTGCTTGCTAAAAAAGTCAAAGAAAGGAAGAGAGGGAAAGTGAGAAATCACCCCCCAGGGGATGGCCCCACCACAATTCCTTCTCCTCCATTTCTTGTCTGAGGATTTAGGGCATGCTCACGTACATGCCTGGTATGTTTTTCAAGCCATCTGGTCTAGGACTTGAACTACCCTGTGGGCCATGTGGGATCCAGCTGCCTCAGCCACCACACCGCCAGCTGGCCTGGTCCTCTATATGATTTGAAGATGTTTTACCCTAATCGTGGCTGCATAGGAATCAGTCCTCTTATCTGTCCCCAGAGCAAGCCTTTTTTTTTGGATGAGCATCAACACTCTAAGACTTCTTTTTTTTTTTTTTTTTCCTATATCATCAGTAGGAGTTGAAATTTTCTAGTTTGGAGACTTGAAATCTTGGGAGGCAGCTTGTGGAGAAAATAGAACAAAATGTAGCAGGATGAAGACAACGTAGATGGGTTCATTTTGGGTCAGAGTGGGATTTTTAAAATAATGGCCTTCTAAACAGGTCACGGAGGCTTGAATCGAAGAGAGGAATGTTTTGCTTTCACACTGAGCGTCTCTGAGTCTCTAGGCATTATGTACTTTCCTGGGAGTTGTGTGACAGTTGGAAAAGAAACAGAAGAATGAATTTCCGTGTCCTAGACACACACAGAAGATTCATACCTCGTTTCTTAGTGAGAATAGAGGTCTGTCTTCTAAGGACTCTATCCAGCTCAGTCGGAAGGGCCCTTGAATTTGCCGGACGACCCCTCGTCGGTGGACCTGTGCCTTCCACAGGCCATCAGAGACATGGATGTGGCGTGAACACCAAATGTACCGTGTGCTGAGAGCCTGACCCGTGGGATGATGGGAAGCATCCAGAGACTTATCATTTGTGTGCTAAACCAACGTGTGTCCGTGAAAAGCCACACTGTCCAGTTCTGTCTGCAGCTCTGCCTATTCCTTCCTTAGACCATAGATATTATTAGACCTGATGGGTTTTGCCGGGATGGTGGTGGAGTTTTTGTAAAATACAGTGTACTCCTACTTAACAGAAAACTGTGCTCGCACTTCCGTCCACTGAGCCTTCTCTGTAGCATTATCAGACACTGGTTCTGGGGATGCCTTTCTGGAGGCCTGTAAGGAGAGGGCCAGGGCTCCTCAGTTTACTGCAATTGGATTTGCCGCCATTCAAAGACAGCCTGTTGGACTCGAGACCATATGAACATCCTCACAAACATTCCTCACAACTCTAACATTTACCAACACATCAAGAAAGGAGTTATGGTTCCTAGAATCATTGTGTGGTTCCCTGCAGCCAGCCAGCCAGTTGCAGGATCCCTTTGTGGGGTTAAATAGCTCCTTTGCCTCTACCTTTGATTCTGGGACATGTCTTTTAACCCATGTACCTCTCTGAGAATGTGTTTATGGGTGGGCTCACATGCTAGGGTATAATTCCCAGTATTAGAGTTGGGTCCGGGGGCTAGCAGATGGCACAGTGATTAAGGCATTGGGAACCCACATGACATACCATGCAGTTCAAGTCTTGGACCCGGCAGCTGGAAAAACACAATGGGTATGTGTGTGTATGCCCAAAATCCCCAGAGGAGAAAGGAGGAAAAGGGATTGTGGCATGGCCATCCCTCTGGGGGATGATTTCTCACTTTCTCTTTTTGCCTGTCTCTCTGTAGGGAACACACAAGTTCTATAGTAAAAACTAAAAGTTAGGTCTGTGTGGAAGGTGGGACCTACTGCTTTCCCAGGCTTCATGTCCTAATGGCTTAGAGTGAAGACCTACTAAGATCTTACATATCTGGACTCTCCTCCTAACTCCTCCATTTTGGGGAGGCTGAATTAGTTCTTACTAGCCTTATGGATTTGCAGGATTTGAAGTCCCGGTTTGTTTCTCTGAGTACTGGACTCAAAGGCAACTCCGACTGCCCGTTGTCCTGACTCATTTCACCACTTCTTTGCTCTGCCTTGATTTGCATTTCATCCCAGGAGCTCAGAACAGGAACAGGGACTGACTTCCTCTGCTTGTTTCGAGGCCTTCTAATTTTCACTCAGGTATCCAGCAAGTGACAGCTGAAATTCTCTTCAGAGTGATATTGATGTGCCGAGGTCAAATTTAAAAAGTGGAGAAGATCTGATGCTTCAGGTGGTTGGCATCAGAAACAAATATGTGTTTGCTCCTTGTCTTACCCTCCGGGCAGTTTCTGCTTTGACTGAACACCGACTCTTGTTTCCTGGATGTTGCCTGGCCTGCGTCCCCATTAAGGGATAGAGCTTTAAGGCTTCTATTTTCTTTTCTCTCTTTTTCTCTCTTGTCCTAAAAAGAATGTCATAGTTATGGCTCTTCTCACCAGGGGAGATGGCAAGAGAGACAACAAGCAAAAAGCTTCCTAAGCCTTGTGGAATGCACACGCAGATTGCTGTGGCTGGCTAGACTGTCCACAGGCTTCAAACGCAGTCGGTCTGCTAAGTAGAGCCTGTACTGATCTTTTCACTTGAGGTGCCTCGTGTAGTGTAAATAAGAAAATCATTAAAAAAAAAAAATCTTTTCTTTGATGAGCCACTAACTTGGATTCTAATCAGTCATAAAAAAAAATAATAATAACCTCAGCCCAACCACATGTAAAAGGTCAAGCTTAAATATCAGTTGGGGGCGGGGGCAGACCTAATAGCTCAAGTGTGTGTGTGTGTGTGTGTGTGTTTAGGGGAGAGGCAGAAAATAGAAGCCGACGCTCAGCTTTCTATTTGACTGTACGCTTTGAGGTAATGGAGGGGCGGCTGCTCTTTCCAAGCCCTTCTGCTAATATAAATAAGACCGTACTGTATTAACTTACCCTCGCAGCATGAAGCTGTCCCCGGTTTATGCAGGGCGGTGTGGAGGGGAGAGGAGATTGTTCTTGAACCATTTCTGCAAGACTGGGAGCTGGTGCTTGAGTTTCATGGTTCACCTCGATCCACTTTCTGAGCATGTAATATTTGGGCCTTATTATTATTTTTTTTATAAAAACCTTGTCTGGCCCAGCAAACATTTGGACCTCTGTGCAATGGGCTCGACACTTTGGAGAGCATCAGCGAGGGTCGGGCCGGATCCTGGCCCCAGACAGGCTGCCCGAATAGACTGGCTGTGGGGTGGTGTTGGACATGGTCGCTAGGACAGAGAAAGTGATATGACATGTGTAGACCTATGTTTCACTCTGTGGAGGTGCAGGAAAGGCAAGAGATGGTCTTCCTGGGGAGACTTGTGAGGGGCGAGCACACTGACAGGCAGGGTGTTGACTAGATTGTGGCGAGGTGTAGAGAGATGCTTCCTTATATCTCTGATGCAGAGCTGGCCGTCCACTCGTGGCTATCTATATTGAGATTAGTTAAAATTAAAAATGCACTTTCTCAGCCCGGCTTATGGCCTAGTGGTTAAGGCTGCTGGATCCCACATAGCCGACCACACGGTTCCAGCTTTGGACCCAGCAGCTTAAAAAAAAAATACAGCAGACACATACGTGTGTATGTGTTTCTATTATATTCAGTGGATGCTGCTGCTTTCTATCTGTTCTTCCATCTGAGAGGGGGTGAACTGAAATACCCAAGAGCTTGTTCTAGGTGTTATTTTTCATTATAAAGACAAATCTAATGCCGTCCATAAGTCTCCGATGTCCAGAGGAAGATGCAGGCATGCCAGGTTGACGCCGTGTGTTTGTTTCCAGCTAGTAACCCTTGCAACACTTGGATGTGATTCTTTTCTCCTTGACCTGGATTGAGGGTAGTGGGGGACCGGGTTGTGTCTCAGCTGTGACAGGCCTATGGGCCTGGCCTCTGACTCTCTTCCATGTTCTTTCCCTGCAGTGGGCGGTGAGATCCCCCTAGACATGCGGCTGGGGGGCGGGCAGCTGGTGTCGGAGGAGCTGATGAACTTGGGCGAGAGCTTCATCCAGACCAACGACCCGTCACTCAAGCTCTTCCAGTGTGCCGTCTGCAACAAGTTCACGACCGACAACCTGGACATGCTGGGGCTGCACATGAACGTGGAGCGCAACCTCTCGGAGGACGAGTGGAAAGCGGTGATGGGGGACTCGTACCAGTGCAAGCTCTGCCGCTACAACACTCAGCTCAAGGCCAACTTCCAGCTGCACTGCAAGACGGACAAGCACGTGCAGAAGTACCAGCTGGTGGCCCACATCAAGGAGGGCGGCAAGGCCAACGAGTGGAGGCTCAAGTGTGTTGCCATCGGCAACCCTGTGCACCTCAAGTGCAACGCCTGTGACTACTACACCAACAGCCTGGAGAAGCTGCGGTTGCACACGGTCAACTCCAGGCACGAGGCCAGCCTGAAGCTGTACAAGGTAAGATCCGGCTCCTCGGGGCCCAGGCTGTCTCTGAAAGGAGCAGATCAGGTACCCCAGAGATGGGGAGGACCAGAGAGGAGACAGACAGTCTCTGTTGTAACCTGTAGTCCGCTGGATGGTAATGTGGCATTGGAAGGGGAGGTGACATTCCCTGCATCATGAAGCAGTTCACAGTGTGGAGACAGCTTCCCCTGGGAGATGAAGGGGATCTTCTTGGGGTTTGGGGACAGCTTGATACTGTCATGTCGTTCCCTTCACTCCTGACCACCTTCCCTGTGGGCATCTCCCTGACTCTGCTGGCTTTGTGCACCTTCATGCTCCTGAATTTTCCCTCCGTCCTTCAGGCCCTCTGTTCACTCCTTTTCCATTTCTTTACTCTTTTTTTGTTGTTGTTACTGATGCCCCTGTGTTCCAGCCACTGTTCTGGACATATACCTGTACCGGTGCATAAAATAGAAAGAAGAAACGCCTGTCCCCACAGAGCTTCCATTCTCTTGTGATGGAGATAGGTGGGCCACTCAGCAAACAAACTGCTCAGTAGGCCGGTAGGCGGGCAGGGCCACGGGCCACCGAGGAGGCTCCTCCTTCCGTTTCTCCCTTTGCCTTCTGTGTCCTCTGTCTCCTTGCTCTTCTTAGGCTGGCCTCTTCCCTTCCTTTTTCGAGGGTCCTCCCGTTCTCTTCTCTTGCTTCTTTTCTCTGTCCCCTTCCTTTCCATTTCTCTCTGCCCGCCCTGGCCAGTCCTTCTCTCAGCCCCATAAACGATAACGGGGAGGAGGGCTCCGGATACTGAGAATTGTCCTTTCCCTTGCACGGCAGAATTGCTCCAGACGCTTCTATTGATTTTCACTGGACTTAAAGCCTCACCTTTTTCTCTGATCATCCCATAATGGCTTTAGTATGAACAGTCAGGTACAAATCTCCATAAATCCAGCCTCATCCCTCCCACGCCCTCACCCTCTTTCCATTTTCCCTGCTTCTATTATCAGTCTCTCCTTGTTCCTTTCACACTCTTTTTTTTTTTCTCACACCTTTGGGCCAACCAGGCATTGGTTTCTGCTGACCCTGAGCTACTTTAGTCCCCTTTACACACATCACAATTCTAAGCAGAGACTCCAAATACAAATATGGAGACTTCTAAGCCTTTCCGCATATTGGTCTCTGCTGAGATTGAGCACCCTCCCTTCATTTTACAGCTCCTCTTCCCTGGGTGGTGAGGTGGTGGGAGACCTGGGTAACGTGGGTGAGAAACTGTTTCAGGAAGAGAAAGCAGG
>NW_006159850.1:16458848-16479896 GCF_000334495.1 Tupaia belangeri chinensis | reverse complement strand
AGGAATGAGATAATGAGATGGAATGTTCTGGAATTGCCTGCTGACCCTAATGCTGGTTTAGTCGGGACAAGGACTGGTTGACACACAGCCAACCCCTTTACCTCTGATGAGCCACTGCCTTGTTGGACTGGCTTTGTGCCATTGCTACTGCGGAAAGAAAAGACTTTCTGTTAGTCATTTTAAGTTGGAGGTCGGACTGGCCGCAGGAGGGTGCCAACATGGTCAAGAAAACCTGAGGGCAAAATAATAGTAGGAAAAGGCATTTTCAGAGGCCCTGACAGAGTAAAATGTGCACAGAGGACTCAGTGTGGCCACTGCAGGTTGTGCACAACTTTGAGAAAGGTTATTCAGAGGTGACGCAAAGCGGAGGGGTAGAAAAGGCACTTTAAGTTACAGAATGCACACGGCGGTAGTTCCCTCTCACGCCATATCTTCCACGTGGCCAGTCTTGAATAAGAGCGTATCAGGTCGTTGACTTTGCTTCTAAAGGGCCCGGCACCTGGAGGGCTCACTGAGAATATCTTTTTGGCCCTCAAACCACTTCTATTCATGGATCCCACCTGGAGAGTCAGGGTGGCTGTGAGGGAAGCAGTTTGTCTCTGCACTGCTTGCTGAGGTCAGTTGTCTCAGGATTTAATTTTCTTCTTTGTTTTTTAAAGATAGAGGAAATTCTTGCCCAAGATACTGAGAAGGTAGAGGGTCTTAAGTATTGGGATTTGGGCTGTGGGCTAGAACATTGGGGCCAACTCCTGGAGGGGGTGCTGAAATAATGAGTCTGGCCAGCACATCCTTTGGGGTAACCAGGTCCCACAATTTAGGGCGGAATTCCCTGCATCGGGAGCCTGAAGTCGTTCATCTGTCTCGTTAGTCCTTGGGTGGGGAGAGTCCCTTTGCTGGGGACTCTGCTGCAGCAGTGGAGAGCTCACCCACCCCCTCCTCTCCTTTATGACACACCTGGGATAATCATTCCAACACTCACCCTGGGCTGTTTGGTTCCTGAGTGTGACTAAGATAAACTTCTCTCTCTACCGATGGGGGTCCCTCTCAGAGACTTCCGCCAGCCCGTGGATTTGGGGTGGGGACTAGAGGTGGTTCAAGAGTCAGTTTTTCTCTAGGCCTTGGTGTGGCCTATAGTAAATGGAGATTGATTGCATGTTATTTTTCCTCTTGCTAATGTAATCCATTAGCCCGGCACATGCATAATCTGTTTAGAGCACAGTTAACTGGATGTAATCGAGTTCTTTACTGTCTGCTAGAGAAACGTCTCCAGATGCAGCTGACCCGGGGAGGGCACCAGGCTTCTCACACAGCCCTCCTCACTCACCCCTTCCCCACCCTGTCCTGGCTCCCTGGCAAATTGTCCGTGATCCGTCAGGGAGACTCCTCCAGCTGCCTTCTGCTGCACCAGCCGAAGTGACCATGATGTATTTGGCTTCCTGGTGGGCCTCCTGTGCCGCCTGCGGCTGAGGCTTTCATTCCCCTCCTCTTCCTCTTTGACTGGGAGGAGGTAGTAGATGCAAGCAGTGGCCTCGCTTTCTGATTTGACCTCACAAGGACAGAGTCACTGTCCTTGATGTCACAAATGTGGGACACATGTTGCTATATTAGGATTGAACTTTCAGAAAGCAGATCATTTCTAATTCAGACGTGAGAGGTTTTTGGGCTCATCTGCAAAGACTCGGTGATACTATCTCTGTTGACTGGAATTGTCTAGTTTGGGTTATTGTGTGAAACCAGTTAGTAAGTCGAGATGAACGTGCTTTTCCTCCTCTGTCCCGCACCCCCACTGGAAGTAGGGCTGGGGGAGGATGGAGGGCCCAAGGCACCCTCCCTCCCTTTTCTCCTGACCCTCACTCCCATACTACTGCTGCAAAGCGCTCATGCTCGAATTCCTTGGGTATATTTTGCATCTTCAACAAGGGCCGGCTCTAGTCCAGCTCGTAGGGGTCACGTATCTGTATCCCGACACTCACCAGATGGGGTCGCCCAGGTTGGCTGACACAGAGAAAGGCCAGAGGCTCCAGCGAAGCCCAGAAGCTGGGTTGTAGGTTTCTGGCCTCTGTGGTTCCTCTGAGCCAGAATGGAAGCAGGATGTAGAAAAGGTACTTGTCTCTTACCAGGGCTGAGCTCCAAGACCTTCATTCCTTTTTTTTTTTTTTGTTATTTTTACCTGAAAATATGTTACTCCTTTATTCCTGTCCCCTTCCATTTATAGAAATGTGGGGTGCTCTGGCTTGTCTTAATCAGGGGAGTGGCTGATACTGCCAGGCACCTGCCCTCTGTGCTCTCCTGTGGCCAGCTCAGACCCCAAGTCACAGCGTGTGGGCCCACAGCTGGCACGTGCTGCTCTGTGATGTCCGCAGTCAGCTCTCTGAAACTGGTGGTGGTTTCCGCCCAGGGGAGTAGGGGTGCAGAAAGAGCAGCTGGAAATCAGTGCACACCTGCCAGCTATCAGAACCTGGTGTTCACTTTGATGTTTTTCTTCACCTGAGAGTCATTGGAATGGAAATCCATCAACTTGAGCAGATAGATTAAGACCTCACCAGAGTCTATTACTCAAACAGCTCCCAGCTGAGGTCCCTTTGATTGGGCCAAGACTGAAGGTTTCGCATTAATCTTAAATTACTCACCAAGAGGGTTGTGTACCAAGACGTTGGGTCTGCGCCACATGTGAGCTGCCCTGGGCCAGTTAGGTACACAGGGATGAGGAGCCAGCCTCTTAGCCAACTCAGGTTGGCTTTGAGTAGGAGGTAGCGTATGGCACTGGTTTATTAAAACAGGCATACCCACCCCGCCACAGTCTGCGTGTAGTGAGCTTTTACTTTCGCCATAAGGTGAGGATTGCACGGTTTGGAGGGATGCAAGAAACCCACCACTGGCCGCTGTGTTAATTTGGATCCGTCTTCTCAGTTTTTCCCCTAATGCGTGAGAATCTCATCAGGGCTCCCTCCCCATCAGAGCCATGAAGTCATATGGCAAATAGACACATTAGAGGAGGTGGGGAGTAGGGAAGGGCGGAGGAAGATTTGGTTTGAAGCCTCCATTCTCTGGCTCCTTTACGCTCCAGGGGCAGCAGGGGCCTTAGGGTCAGAGGGCCCTTAGGCAATCACGCAGCCTTTGTCCAGCTCTGAGAGCCAAGGGTATAAATCCTACGGGGCCTCCTTCCCTCCGTGTTCTCCTGCCTGTCTGCATGTCGGAAGCTCCGATGCACGTGTTATCTGGTTTAGGTTGGGATTCTGGAACCAGTTTCCTCGAGCCTTGTTTTCTCATTAGGTAGACTTTGTTTTATTTTGTTTTAAATGCTGACTTCAGCCGCCTTCTCCCCTTACCTGGGTGCCTTCAACCAGAAAATGAAAGGTGGGGAATGTTTTCCTGTAGGTGATTTAGAAGGTGTGAAAGGCCAGATGTTTTGGTAAATTTTAGCACGTGTAGCTTCCTGCCCTCCCTCTCCTGAACGGCTGTAGGTCTGAAGTTCATTTCCCTTACTGGATGACTGGGACGTCCACTCCTCAGCTGGTCGATGGGCCCAACAGGTCTGAGCTGGAGAGTCCAGGCTGGTGCCAGTTCTTCTGGGCAGCTTTCAGCTTCAAGGGACTCTAGGAAGGTTGAAAGACCAAAGCTTTGGGGGGAAAGGCTCATGCCAGGGCCCAGTTCATCATCACTGCTGTAGGAACATGTGGTCAGCATATTGCCAGGATGTCCACTGTGAAGGGTTCTTCTCTCACTGGGGACGCTCCTTGCCTTCTCCTCCCTCCAAAAGCATCCCACCCCCCTTGTCGGAGCCCCTCCCCACCCAGTGGTATTATTTCAGCACAGAGCTTTAGGCACAGCTTTGTCTGATCTCATACACACCCTTATGTCAAGAAAGTTGAGTTGGGGACAGATGTTCGTGCAGCCGTAAAGCAGAACGCTCTGTAAGTCTGACCTGCACGGAAAGGTTCTGGGTTCACGTCTAGAGACCTCCCTGAGTACCCTGGCTGTGTTCGTGCCTGTGATCAGGTGGCAGCTGAAGCTGGGAGTTGGATAGGGCATCATGACCCCACCAGGGGTACTGTCTATCTCTTTTTCTCTTTCTCTCTCAGTCTTAGAAGAAATAAATAAACCAAGAAAAGGGAAGTAGAGTCAGTTTTATCCACACTTTAGATATGCCACATAATAGGACTGAAATCTTATCAGACGTGCCTTTTTTTTCTTTTTTGAAGTTCAGTATTTAACATGTCACCTGTCGAAAAACCAGTTTTACAGCTCTTAACCATAGCACTTTCATTTTCTCTTTCTTTTGGTAATTGCCGTTAGTATTTTTGTTCTCTTTCCTGAATCTTTTTCATGGATAGTAAAGAACTGATCAGGCCCTTTTAGAATATTACTGTATTCTTAATTATTTCTTAAAAGGTTAGTGCTTCATGTTTACTCAAGTGTAAGCTAATAATAAAATGTGGACTCACTTTTTATGGTAAAAGCAATATGAACTGTGCCTGTTCACTAGAAAATCTGGAAATGCAGGCGTACAGGGTAAGTATCTGCTCAACCCTACCACACAGACATACTCTTATTTCCTTCTTTTTCCATATAACACAGGCATTTAATAAAATTGGGTTCATACTGTATATATGCAGTATTACACCTGAGCCCTTTTTTATGTCTAAGTATTTGTCAATAGTTTTTTTGTTTTGTTTTGTTTTTCTTTTTGGAGATGTTTTTGCTATAGGATGTGTGTACTCGCCAGAAGGAGAGAGAGACAGAAAGCGAGAAGTCACCCCCCAGGGGGGATGGTCATGCCACAATCCCTTCTCCTCCATTCTCCTCTCAGGATCTTGGGCACGGACGCACACACGCCCAGCTTGAGGTTAAGCACCCGGGTCTGGGACTCGAACCATGGTCTACTACATGGGAGTCCAGCGACATAGCCATTATACCAACTGCTGGTCCCTGTCAGTAGATTTTTAAAAGAAATATTTATTTATTTATATTCCGTTTGTTGTTATTTTTTTAAAATTTGACCATTGAGAGAGAAAGGGAAAGTAAGAAAGTAAGCTGTCAGGTCTGACACTCAAACCTTGGTCGGCCATGTGAGAATCTAGCACCTTTAATCACCACACCGCCTGTCATCCCCTTGTCAATAGTTTTAAAAATGGAAGTCCTTTTTTCACTCTGACTTCATTGTCCAGAAGCAACTGCTAATATGCTTAGTTTCTATCCTCTTGGGCTTTTTCCCTTGATAAATGTGTGTGTGTGTGTGTGTGTGTGTGTGTTTGTGTGTACTGTTGACATAGACACTTGCTATACTTCCATCTTGCCTTTTTTCATACAGCTTTTCATCTTGAAAATCATTTCAGGTCATTACTTACATTAGGTCTAGTGAACTTTTCGTTTAAGCGTGTTTATTATTTGGACGAGAGAGAAACAGGTACCCTTGATAGAATATTGCCATGATGTGACGCTCCCCAGCCAGGACCATGGACACATGTGTGTGCACGCGGTGGATTTCAGGCTGACCTGGGATCTGAATCGCCATCTCCCATGGAACCTTCATGTTTCAGATCCGCACCCACCATTGCTGGATCTAGTTCTTGCTTCCTGATGGCTGTGCAGTACTGTTTATTAACCAGTCCCTTATTGGTGTACCTTGAAGTTATTTGCAGTGTTTTGATATGACAGATAATGAAATGGAGAACACAATCTCTAAACACCCGAGCTGTTGCATGAAGTCAGATTGTGGGGCCTCGTGGTATAATGCTGATAGACATGTCACTTTCCAGTGAAATGTCACTTTCCAGTGATCCTTCTTCAGAAGGAAGGCAACCATTTCATCATCACCCTGGGGTGGGAAGATGGCCTCCCCACAGTCTCTTCCATCCCCCTCCTGGGAGTTTAGGCATGCACACACATAATACACTTGGTATGAATTTCAAGCCACTGGGTCTGTGACGTGAACCACAGTAGTTGACCTCAACCCCCATGCCACCTGCTGACTCCTCTAATGTAGGTCTCTTTCATTGTCAGATGGGATGAACTTTTTTTTGCGTTCTCTGTTGGTTATTTGTATTTCTTTAGTGACTCTCCTATTGAAAGCTTTTGCCCTTCGTTCTTCTTGATTCGTTCCTTTTCCTGATTGATTTGTAATAGGTCTTGGTTTGTCAGGACCAATAATCATGTGTGTGCTATGGATGTTGCAATCATTTCTCTCAGTCTTTTCTTGTTGTTAACTTTGCTTGTGGAGCATTTTGATGTGTAGAAACTCTGTATTCTTCTGTGTGACGGCCAACCTGTTGATCTTTTTCATTATGCTTCTAAATTTTCTCTTTTCCTAAGGGGGCTTTTTCTTTGCTAAGATTATAAAATAATAAACATAATACCTAATACCTGAATGGCGTGTATTATAAACCTTGTCTGTGCGCTTTACATGTATTAACTGATTCCTCTTTTGTTGTTTTACCTGCTTGCAGATGGGGAAACAGAGGCATGGCAGGTCAGACAGGTCATGAGCCAGAGGGTGTTGTGGAGTCAGTGTTCCAGCCCAAGCTGGCTGTCACTGATATTTTCTTCAGTACTTCCTCCCATTTATGTCTCTAATCTCTGAGTAATATGGTTTGTGTATGGTGCATGGTAGAACTTTATTTTTGTGTATGGTGTGATTTAGGACTCTTTATTTTCTTTCGAATTGGGCCATTAATTGTCCAGCAGTTTCTTAAATAACCATCCTTTCCTACCAGATGTGAAACACTGTGTTTATCGCCTCCCTCTCTTCTCTAAATCTTGCAGATTTAAATCAGAATTAGTTAGAACTTATTTATAGAGTGTGGTTTGTCAGAGGTTCTTGGGAGCCAGAAGGAGGGACGAGAAGGCCCAGTTCTCCTTTCAAGGCATTTAAAGTCTTGCAGACCAAATGCCTTTCTTGTATCTTTTCGTATTCCCCAAAGGTAAATTTCAGGGATTCATTGCCTTCATCAAACTCTCCAGGATGAGGGGATTTCTAGGAGATGCAGGGGCTCGGAAAAGGGGCTCCCCCCCCACCACCACCAATTTGATTTATTTATTCCACGAAGAGAGAGAGAAAGTGCAGAGGGCCTCGAACTCCACGATCCATCCCCAGCTTAGACAGTCCAAGGCATAGTCACTTGCATGCCCAGGTATTCAGGGAGGTCTGTGGAAATGAGCGGTTCAATAGCAACCTATAATCTTGCTCTCTCTCTTTTTAAGATTTTTGCTGTAGTGTGCATGTACTCGCTGGAGAGAGACAGAGGGAAAGCAGGAGATTACCCCTCAGGGCAGATAGTCGCACCGAAATCCCTTCCCTTCCATTCTCCTCTAGGGATTCTAGGCATGCACATGCAGACGCCTAGTGTGATTTTCAAGCTGCCAGCTCTGGGACTTGAACCATGGAGTCTACCATGTGGGATCTACCCGCCTTAACCTCCATGTAGTCTGCTGGCCCCCCAGAGTGTCTTAATGGAGATTGTGAACCCACCATTTTATCTTACAGAAAGGGCCAGGAACAAATTTGGAAAGTCACAGAGGTTCTCTTTTTGCAGTTCTTATTCAGATAGCACAAAGCTGCTGTACATTCCCAGTGTAGACTGTTTTCAGGCTCCAGTTATAAATCTCCCTTTGGATTCCAGAGGTGTAGCATGGCCCCAGACTTAAGCTGAGGAGCAAGGAGGTCTAATTTCAGAAACTCTTAACTAGCATTTTGTCAGAAATACTTGAAATACCCCCAAGTCTTCAGGCTAAAAAACCCTAGACCCTCTTGTGAGAGAAGAAAGTCTCCAATGTTGAGTCCCTCCACCCTTCCCCACGCAGACGTACAGTAAGTAACACTGGAGGAATTCTTTGCATGAATGACACCTGCTGTCTTAGGGGTGGTCTTAGGAGAATTCCTCTGTGAATATCCCACTGCCTCTGCATTCCAGAATTACCCCATGTGTTGCAGTTGTTCTAGGTGAACCCCGTCTGGCAGGAAAGCCAACATGGCAGGTGCCACATAATGAGGCCAAGGCGTGAACTCAATTTTGAATCCTTTCAACATGCTGAGGACTTGGACCGAAAGGGCAAATTTGAATACATATAGTCCCAACAGGTGTTTCTGGTTTTTTGTTTTGAAAGGGAAATTGTAAGGGAACAATTAGGCATTGTCAGGAACCTTGTCAGGAAAAGGCAAGAATTTTTAAATAATACACCTGAACCATATTCTTCATTCTGTTTTAAACATAACTTGAAACTATAAATACGATTTAAGTGTTGTGAGAAAGGCTGTTACTACGAAAACCATTTTGGGTGGTACTGAGTAATTTCGTACTTTAATCGAATTAGGTTGCAAGCCCCCTTTTAAACATTTCTTTAAAGAAACCAGGATGTAGAATAAAAGTTTAAAAATGTTCATGACAGAAAATGTGTTGCTCTCAGAAATGATAGAGTATGGAGGCAAGTTTTGGGAGCCGACCTGGTCCAAAGATGCTGCAGAAGAGACCTTGGGGTAGGACTGCCCAACATAACAAAGAAATGTGGAATGCCCTGTTAAATGTGCATCTCAGAGAAGTAACAAATCACTTTTTTTAGTGTAAGTACATCCCATGAGCTTGAATTTCAATCCAGAAATAAGAATCTGAGATTCTGAGATTTACATGTAACTGGGCAGCCTCATTTTTTTTTTTTTTTTTTTTTTTGACTACCCTACCCCTGGGTGGTGAAGAAATTCTTTCACAGTGAGCTCCCATCAGGTTCTCCAGGAACATAGAGATAAGTGACTTCCTCAGTTGTAGACCTCTTTTTTCCCATGGTTCCCAACAAAAGAAGAAAATTGCAAATGCCTCTAATGGTTTTGTAGAAAACTTGTCCTACCAGATTTTCACATTTTCTGTGTTAGGTAAATAAAATGCTTTTTCTATAATGAAATCTGAAATTTTCTCCAGAGCTGTTTGTTAAAATTTACTTTTCAGTGTTTTTTTTTTTTTTTTTCATTATGGCCTTTTATCAAAATGCTGTCACATCTCACAGCATGGTGACGTCAGGATGCCCGGATCAGTCCTCTGCAGCTTAGTGTGCAGCTCAGCCACCCTTGGGCCCACTTGGCGGCCCTGAGCTGGCCCCTGTGGTTGATGGCTGTGTATGGACCGTACACATCCACAGCGCTGGAGCAGTGGTTACTGTCCCTGGAAGACCCTAAGTACCTACGCCATGAAGGTCTCTAATAGAATACACAGACAGGAGGTTTGAATTGGGACTCGTCATCAGGAATGATTAGGGAGCCTTCTCTAGGGCCTGCGTCCTTGTCCTATAAAAGGCAAACTAGTTAGAAGGTTAGGACCGTTTATCGACTGATAGTGTTTGATGTGTCACCTGTTAATTAGCGGGGCAGGTTCCCACACTCAGGATGAGTGCCTCCGGAGCACAGCTGGTCTCTTAGGTCAACAGTCTCACCAGCCTTTCCTTTGCTGGTGCATCTTGGACTTGGACTTGCTACAGGAATTCCTCCCCTGCTTGCTGCCCCAGCTGAGTCTCTCTTCTCTGTCTCTGTTCTCCCTGGCAAGAGACTCCTCTTTGAGGATTATTGGGCCTGTTAAACCACTTTTTGTTTTCATAAGAGATTTTTGCTGCAAGGCATATGTGCTCGCTGGAGAGACAGAGACAGACCGAAAGAGAGAAATCACCCCCATTGGGGGATGGCCATGCCATAATACCTTCTGCTCCGTTCTCCTCTGGGGTTTTTGGGTGCACATGCACATGTGCCCAGTGTGAATTTTAAGCCATTGAGTCCAGGACTTGAACTGCGATAGACTATGTGGGAGTCTAGCGACGTAACCATTATGCTATCTGCTGGTCCCTAAACCACTTCTGAGCTGACATCTGTGGACTTGGTGGAGTGGCACCTGTCATATCAGGGAGTCCTTGTCTCCCTGGCCCTCTAGAGGTCGGACACGGGGAACAAGGAATCTGCGATAGAAGGCGCCGTGCTCCCACACCTGGTTTCTCTGCTGGTTCAGACCTCAGCTCGTAGGAGCCAGGCCGACTGGATCCTGGGCAGTCCCAGACCGTCCCCCTGGGTGGCCTCTGGGAAGCAAAGATAAGAGAAGGGACTTTCTACCCTGGCTCAACAGCATTTGTTGAGTGCAGGTTTTACGCTGAGCGCTGGAGTACGATTTTATGGAGACTTGGCCCATGAACACGTAGCATGCCATTTAAAAGCCTGTGGGGAGGGTAGTCCTGGCTAGCAGCATGTCCCAGGACTGTGCTCCTCCTCAGTGTCCACAGCCTGTGATGTAAATCCCCAGGCCTGCACGTTCTCTACTTGACTTTTCTGTTTCTCTTTCTTCAGAACCTTAGTTCTGCTTCAGGAGTGCCTTTTGGCCAGAGGGAGGTGCAGGTGTCAGGTTTGGTTCTGAGTTAAGAGATGATGGTTTTTCTTCTTTTTCTTTTTTTTTTTTTTAAGAGGTTTTTGCTATAGGTTGCATGCACTTGCCAGAAAGAGAGAGACAGAGAGAAAGAAAACGAGAAATCACTCCCTGGGGGGATGACCACGCCGCAATCCCTTCTT
Organism: Tupaia belangeri chinensis; assembly: GCF_000334495.1. NCBI lineage: Eukaryota > Metazoa > Chordata > Mammalia > Scandentia > Tupaiidae > Tupaia > Tupaia belangeri. The sequence continues at coordinate 16,469,365 of NW_006159850.1, read as the reverse complement.
CTCCATTCTCCTCTTGGGATCTGGGGCACACACGCACACATGCCCGGCGTGAGTTTAAGCCACAGGGTCTGGGACTCGAACCGCAGTCGACTACGTGAGAGTCCAGCAACATAGCCATTACTCTAACTGCTGGTCCCAAAAGGTGATGGTTTTTCTAAAAGCTTGGAGCAAACAAGTCATGCCAGGGTGGGACTGAACCTTTCCTCTCCTCAAAAAAAAATATCTTTTATTATTATTAGTTTTAATCATATTTACTTATTTATTTATTTTATTTGATGAGAGAGAGAGAAAGAGAGCAAGCTGCCAGGGCTGGAACTCGAACTGTAGTCAGCCATGTGGAAGTGCAGCGCTTCAAGCACTGTGCCACCTGCTGGCCCCTGGACTGAACCTCTCTTACCAGTATACCCTTCTCTTATTCCTTCTCCCAGCTAAAATGCCAGAAAGATCACACAACCAAGCACACGACATGGACATCTGAGGTCTTTTTTTTTTTATTAAAGGTTTTGCCATAGGGCATGTGCGCTCATCAGATAGAGACAGAAAGATGGAAAGTAAGAAATCACCCCCCCCCCCCCGGGGCGGGGGGATGGCCATACCATAATCCTTTCTCTTCCATTCTTCTCTCGGGATTTTGGAGACACACACACACACACACACACACACACACCCACCCCAGGGTGATTTTCAAGTCACAGGATATGGGATGCAAACCCTGGTTGGCCATGTGGGAATCCAATGCCTTAACCATCACACCACCTGCTCGCCCCCATCTGTGGTCCTTTGACTATAAAGGGGGGAACAAATCCTGAATGACCTCATGGCTTTTCCAACAGATTTCCGCCCCCTCAATTGTCAGAGAGCACAGGTATCCCCAGGCTGTGGTCGGTCACAGGATCCTGATGACCACACGTAGTTTTACGCAGTTTTCTTTTTGCCTTTCTCTAGGTAGATACATCTTCAGGCCTGTGGGACTGCAGGAATCATCCTGTCAGCGTTTGGTGTTTCCTCCCCAGGCCCCTGGGGCCCCTGGGAGGGTCTTGGGTGGGAGTCTGTCTCTGTAGCGGTCACGAAGATCTAGGAAATGCTCTGATTTTGTTTCGAGCGGGGTCGGTCCTAGTGGAATAACCACATGGAGCTTTAGAACACGTTCTGTTGATTCCTTTACCACGGCTGTTTGGAATGGAATGTGTCATGTTCCAGACTCTTTATGGAGTATCTGTTGTCACGGGCCAGGAAAGTTCTCTGAGTAGCATCAGATGTTCTCCTTCTGCCGAGGCCACTCTGTGCTTTGTATGGGGGAGAAAAAGCGTTCACCTCCAAGGTCACCTCCAGCTAAGCCCTGCTCCCAAATGGCTTTTGGTTTAACCTCTCTGCGTCTGCTGGGCTTTCACATCCTGCATTTCCCCCTCGGCACCACCACCCTTCTTCTCTAAAATAATTACAGATAGAGGGAGTTTGGGGAACAAGCTCGCCTCTCTCAGTCAGGCTGCCAAGTGGCGCTGGTCCCAGGACTGTGATTTCCTCGCCGTCCTAGACATTAGTCAGCGAGGGTGACTCCCGAGCCAGCTGTGGTTTAGGAAGCACTGTGGGGAGCGATTTGGCCGGACGCATCTGTTTGTGTGTGCTTGCTCACTTTCTGGTTCTTGGATTAGGCTCTGACCGTTTTCATTATTATTATTATTTTGCCCAGACTGGGCTCCTGTCAGTGATGGCCGCAGCTGTCAATGGAGGAATGACCACGCAATTTCTCTGGGGACGTGAGCTCTGGCCTTCATCCAGTCTCCTTGTGTCCTGCGTCGAATCCTTACTCTGCTCTCTCCATCTCTGTCACCCTGCTGTCTCCATCTCTGTCATCCTGCTGCCATCATCCTCATCTCTAAGCCTTGGGTGCTCAGACTTCAAAGTCCAGACTTGGGTGTCTTTAGGTTTGCTCGCGGTGGTGAGGTCTTGAAGGTTCCTCTGTTAATGACTTTTCTTCTCTAATGTTCTAGTTCTCAGAGGACCCCCAAATTCTACCTCCCCCGCACACAGTCGGATTCTCTGCCTCTATGCAGGGCCTGCTCTTTATTCCTCTTGGAATGTGGCATTTGGAATAAACTCTCACCTGGGGAGGTTTCAGACAGCAGCGACAAAGCCCAACTCCACCGAGGGGAGACTAATTACACAGCTAATTAATCCAACAGATGTCGCTTCAAGTGCTCATTTCTTTGTGATTTGGTTGCATGCCTCTCACATTGCTGAGATAGGCTTTGGGTCCTATTGGGAAGTGTCTTATTTATTTAATTTTTTAGCAGACTTTAAGGACGAGCCCGTGTCCTGTCTACTCTGTACGCTCCAGTGACACATTCCTGGTTTTCCAGGAAGCTCTGTATAGCTCCCGTGCCCAAAAATGGCATCTCTGCCCCGAATGCGCATCGGGCCACTGGGCCCCTCTCTGGTCTCCGCCTCGTGCTTGTTTGTCTTGCCCGGCTGGTTTGTAAACCTCCTGGGAGTGGGGCCGGCCTTCCGCATCACGGGTGTCTCTCCATAGCACAGCACAAGTAGACACCAGCCACTGGGTGCCAGATTCCCCTCCTCCACTTGTCTTCGCTGAAAGCAAGTTTGTTTGCAAGGACAGTGGTTGAGGTGCCCTTCCGACAGCAGATGGCCAAGAGGGACAGGACGCCAGTGAGGCTGTCTGCCAGTGGATCGGAGCTGCTCATTCCTAGGAAACAAATGCTTCTTGGAGATAAAGGAGGCAGAAGGTGATGCCATTTTCCTTCCCTCCCTTTTTAGTGGGAGAAATGGAACAGAAAGGATAGACAGCTGCTGTCCTCCACAGAGGACCTGGGGGCAGCCGTGCAGTGTGGATGGTGGCCATGGACCTGAAGTGGCTGCCCAAGCTTGTAGAGGTCAAGCTGGTCCTCGGTGGGGGTGGTGGCACCTGCCCGAGACCGCCTTTACTGAGTTCTCCTTGACCAACAACCCCAGTGCACAAACTCGTCTTATGGCTGAACTCACAACGTCCCCTGCCAGTCACTGGATCTAGAAGTGACACTTTTCACCACTCACGTGAGAGGTCACTAGTGGTGGCCCTGCCTCATCCCATGTGACCTTTCAGCAGCCTCTTCCTCCTTGTCCCCTTCTCCACTTCGGTGCTGGCTTCTCTTCTGTTCCTCACAGGAAGTGTTAGGAGGCCCCCAGGGCTTGCTCCAGGCCCCCATTTTTTTTCCTCTCTCTAGCTCTCCCAGGTATCTCATTTAATCTGTCATCTACCTTCTGGTCACGTTTCGATCTACTTTTCCAGCCCTCAGAATTCCATGTCCAGTTCCCTGCTGGCTCTTTCCATTTCATTATCTGATGACCAACTGCACGGTCTTAGCATGGTAAGTAGAGAGCGCTCTTAGCATAGAGAGAGCTCTCGATGGTCAAAACACGCCAACTCCTACTTTCTTTCCTGGGCTCCTCCCCTCTCTCATTCAGGGCCAGCCCCCAATCTATCATTTGTTTTAAACAAAAAGCCGGAAACCACCTTGGGATTCTCCTCTTGTCACTGGTCTGCCTCCAAGCCATTACTCAGTTCTGTGGGTCTGACTTCAGAGTAGGTGTCCACCAGCCTCCCCGACTGACCGTGCTCCGTCTCCCTGCATCTGGCTGACCAAGCTCACATCGTCGTAGGGATGCTTTGCCCGTTTTAGTTCGAATCACTGTCCAGACTTTTAGTGATCTCTCCTCTGCCCTGTTGTTGCAACCTTAACATTAGGATCTGTTTGTTCGTCTCCAACTTTGTATCCTTCCCAGTGTCTTGTTGATGTTAAATAGACTGTCAGCAAGTGTCACCTGAAGACTTGATGTCAAAAGAAGGAATCTTGGGGCCAGCAGATGGCATAATGGCCATGTTGCTGGACTCCCACGTAGTTGACCGTGTTCATGCATGCACGTGGTCGCTTACTCGCTCGCTCAATCTCTGGCAAGCACATATGCCTTCTGGCAGTTAAAAAAGAAAAGTACAGGGCCAGCAGATGGTCTGGTGGTTAAGGCGTTAGACTTCCACATGGCTGACCATGGTTCAAGTCCTGGACTTGGCAGCTTGCTTTTCTCACTTTCTCTCTGTCTCTCTGTGGGTGATAATGCATACCCTATAGCAAATTAAATAATACTAATAATGATAAATAAAATTAATGGGTTCTTTAAAAAATTAAATATAAATTTTTTAAATACATTTTACATTGGTGACCTATTACGTACATACAGACAGATACTTTGTATACATAATTGAAACAAAAGTTGTACAAAACAATTTTACCTGGAACCAGCAGATGGTGTAATGGCTACTTTGCTAGACTCCCATGTAGTTGACTGCGATTCGTGTCCGGGACCTGGTGGCTTAAACTCACACCGGGCACATGTGCGTGTGTGCCCAAGATCCCGAGAAGAGAAAAGGGAGGAGAAGGGATTGGGACGTGGCCATCCCCCTGGGGGGCAATTTCTTGCTTTCTGTCTCTTTCTCTCTCTCTGGAAAGCACATGTGCCCTATAGCAAAAACTTTTTACAGATGTAGGTTGTGCTTGTATTGATTTCATGATCCACAGAGACAGTGACTCTTAAACCAGGGAGCCCTACAAAAAAACTGTATGTGCACCCCAGCCCACCTTCAGGGGCTCTGATTTAATTTGCTATGGGATCTGATGTGCAGCTGCAGGTTGAGAAGTATTGCACAAACAGGTTGAAAGCCACAATTTGAGAAATATTGCTCTAAGGGGTACAAGGAAGAATTGGTTGTTGAGTAAAGGCCGTCATTTGTGGACACAGTTATCCAAGTCTGCAGTGGGGCTCAGGGAGGGAAAAATCACACCTCTTTGGCTGGATCAGAAAAGACTTCCAGGGGCTAGCAGGAGGCATTGTGGATGAGATGCTGGACCCCCAGATGGCCGACTGTGGTTCAAGTCCTGGACCCAGTGGCTTGAGAATCATGCTGGGCGCATGTGTCTATGTACCCAAGATCCTGAGAGGGTAATGGAGGAGAAAGGATTATGGTGTGGCCATTCCCCCCTGGGGGGAGATTTCTCACATTCCCTCTCTGTCTGTCTCTCTCTGCAAGTGCATATGCCCTACGACAATAATCTTGAAGAAGAAAAAAAAGGCCTCTGAAAGGTGGAAGCTGGAGTTAGAGCAAGATTGGAGAGAAAACGGCATGAGGCAGCAAGCTGGGCAGGAGGCAAGGGCAGACTCATTTTTCTGTTTACTGAACCTGAGGCTGTATTAAAGTGGTCTTTATAACTACGGTGTCCTTTCTTTTCTTTTATTTTTTAAAGCGTTATTTTATTTATATTTATTTATCAATTCTAATTGACCAGAGAGGGGGAGAGAGAGAGAAAGTGAGAAAGCAAGCTGCCAGACCCAGGATTCCAACCGCAGTCGGCCATGTATAAGTCCAGGACCCTTAACCACTGCGCTACCTGCCGCCCCCACTCCCCACCCCCCAGCGTCCTTTGATGCATTTCTGGCTACTCTAACTTTTAAAAGAAAATCAGTCATGAGCTAAACAGTTCATAGTAGCGCTGGAGCATGGGCCTTTTTAGTATTTTGCTAGTAAGGAGATCTGCTTAGATTTGTTAAAATAATAAAACTATAAAGAAACCACCGTAGTATTAAACCATAGTTAATACCATGCATGTAGGACTATTCGCGGGGAGGGAGTAAAGTGTACGGATGTCTGCAGTTTATGCTGGAATGCATCAAAACTGTAAGATGCACTGATTGTCAGATAAAGAGATGGATAGAGCTATAGCCAAGTATTACTTTTCGCACCTGGATTTGAGATACTTAAGTGGCTACTGTTTGATTTTTTTCCCCCCAACTCATAGCCATAATTGAAGACTTTCATACTACAAAGTGGGGATAAAATGCCTAATGGTTGGAACCAGCAGGTGGCATGGTGGTTAAGGTGCTGGACACTTCCACATGACTGACCATGGTTCAAGTCCCTAACCTGGTGGTTAGCTTTTTCAGCCCTTCCCACCCCTATGTGTCTCTCTCTGGTCCAATTAAAAAATAAAATGAATGAATAAATGAAAATAAATAAAAATAATTCTTAAAAAAAAAGCCTAATGGTTATTCTTTCTGCTCAACACCGCCGCGGAGAAGCCGCGTGTTTGATGCCAGGGCTCTCCTTCCCACATCTGTCCTGCCCCCGCCTTCCCACTCCCTGGAGACAGTAATGAAGATGGTCTGTTGTGTCTCTGAAGACAGGGTTCAGGTGAGATATTTCTGTTTTCGCAGACAAGGGCATACATTTCACTGGAGGCAGAAGCATGCCCAATTAAGAGTTCTCAAACCCCTGAAGGAGGGGCATTGGAAGTCTGGCTGGCTCTTGGTCGTTCAAGAGGTGCCCACTAGATGCCAGGCACTGTGTGTGTGTGGGGTGGGGAAGAAAGCACAGACTAGAAAACTTTCAGACAGGAGGCCCATGGTCTTAAGAGAGACCAAAGTAGCTCTAGAGTTTTAAAGAGGGGGAAAAATTCTCCGATGTCAGGCTGCCTAGCTTTGATTCCTAGTTCCCAGGACTTGCATAGCTCAGTTCTTCTCCTCATCATCTGTGAAATGGGTTAGTAAAAACCTGCCCGACAGAACTGGTGAACAGGTTAAATGAGATAATATGTGGAACGTACCTACAACATAGTGTATTGTTCAAGCCTGTGTCACTCTTTAAGAACACCACTTTTCTGCATTAGATTTTCCATTGTCTTATATAGACAGTATAAATGAAGTTACTTCATTATTATTTATTTATTTATTTTTGGGTCATAGGGCAAGCGTGCTCACCAGAGAGAGACAGAGATGAGGAAAGTGAGAAATCACCCCCTGCGGGGATGGCCATGCCACAATCCCTTCTCCGTTTTCTTCTCTCGGTGTTTTGGGCACACATGCACAAGTGTCCTGTGTGATTTTCAAGTTGCCAGGTCTGGGACTCAAACCATGGTCAGCCATGTGGGAATCCAACACCTTAACCAGCACGCCACCTGCTGGTCCCTTAATTTGATTTTATTAGCTTTCAGCTTGACACACAGTTGATTTGAACAGAAAGGCCAGGGATGCTTTTTGTTTTTGTTTTTGGGTTTTTTTTTTTTTTTTTTTTGATGTGGCGGAGGAGGGAAAAGGAATTTCCCTTAAAAGAAATGTGACCAATGTTTTGTGAAATGATTTTGAGCCAATAATTCAACCATGGCCAGTCTGTAGTGGCACCGTCAGAAGGATAAGGAGCTTGCATACACGACTGAGTTCTTGTCCAGTGTAAAGAGTATGCATTTGTAGGATTTTTCTTTTCTTTTTTTTTCTTTTTGTAGAGGGATACCTCCATCTCTTCTCCTAATTATGGAATAAGAAATGATCCAGGGAAGAACTTAGGAAATAATACAAGTCCAGCCTTATTTTTGCTATTTATTTGACCCTTTCTCTGAGGAGTATCTACAAAGTGAGCATCTAGGAAGTGAGAGCAACGTTTCTTTTTATAGTACAGTTTTTTTTTTTAAAGAATTAGTATTTTAATTAAATTTTATTTATTATTATTTTCCAATTTGATAAGTGAAAAGGAGAGAGAAGGAAAGAGAGAAAGCAAGCTCTAGGTCTGGGACTTGAACCATGTTCGGCCATGTGGGAGTCTAGCGCCTTTAGCCACCATGCCACCTGCTGGCTCAACATAGGTTTATGATACTATCCTGCATACCGTGAAAGATTTCAGTATTTTGGTATTTGTAAGTTTTTTTTCTTTCTTTCATGGGGATGGCATCTTCACCCGGGTCTCATGCCATAATCCAGCCTCCAGCCTCAACCAGCTACGATCATAGGTACACATTTACACACATGCCTGGCACGCAGAGAGATACTTCAGGACTCGAACCCAAGAGCTTCCTGTATAGCTCCATCATGGCACAATGACTCATTACTACTGCACCACTGTCTGACCTTCTAATATTTTTTTAATTTTTAAAACAGGAGTTCTCCACAATGAAGCACACCTGTATTTCCCTTCTATGACCAAAATTAGATGCAAATGAGAAAGGGTCTGGAAAGTTTTCAGAGCTGTTTACTTTTTTTTTTTTTTAAGAATTATTTAATTTTATTTGTCATTATATTGTTTTTTATTTGCTACAGGGCACACGTGCTCACCAGAGAGACAGAAAAAGAAAAAGTAGGCTGCTAGGTTCAGGACTCCAACCGCAGTTGGGTTAAGAATTATTTAATTTTATTTGTCATTATATTGTTTTTTATTTGCTACAGGGCACACGTGCTCACCAGAGAGACAGAAAAAGAAAAAGTAGGCTGCTAGGTTCAGGACTCCAACCGCAGTTGGGCTTGTGGGAGTCTAGTGCCTTAACCACCACGCCACCTGCAGGCCCCAATTCGTCTTTCTTTTTATTCCCTTGCATATGTACTTTTCTCATAGAAGCTCTTTTCTAGTCACTCCAAGAAGCAAACCAGTACACAAAACAATCTCAGAAATGCAGAGAATATTGAAAAAAATGAAAGTTAAATTCTAATTCAGCTCGAATCTAAGTATCTTTGACATTGGTGTCTTTTTGTGTTTTGTGTTTGTGTGTGTTTCTGTTTTGTTACCGTGGCAATACCATAATGTCATAAAGGGGGAAGAGCTTCTGAACACAGGCAGAGGGCTGGCTGGTGCTACAGAGCAGCCATGCCCACCCTGCCCGAGGAAGTTCACCTCTATTGGAAACCACGTGTTGGTGGCACAGGTGACTTCACCTCACCTTTGGAGTCTTCCTTTTGTGTTTATGTTTGGGTCCCTGCTCCTGGCTGTACCATCCAGATCTCCACTCACTGTGGGAACACCTGCAGTCAAGTATGCAAAACCGTTTCCATGGTAACCCTTTGTTATCCATTAATTAAAAATATTCCAAAGTTTTTTTTCAGCTGAAACTTTTTTTTTTTTAACCTGTACATCTCTCCTCTTCCCTATTTGTGCACTAATCTCCTTGGTTACCCAGTTATGGATGTTTTCTCTTTTACCCCACCTCTTTGGAAAGCTGAGTTTTTTTCCCCTTCTAACGAAATAAGTAGCTAACCTTTGGATCTCTGGTAACAGCTCTGAGTCAACAAGTGGGAGGAGATGGCTCCCTTCTTGCTTTGAAAGAAGCAGAATTAAATGCGAAACAGTCTTTAATGTCTGAGACGATGTGCTAAGTTAGTGCAGCAGAAAGATCTCACCAAGTTCGGTGCCTGCCTGATGATCAGAGCCGCGTAAGCAGCGCCTGTCCCTGAGGAACTGAGCTGCCTTCTGCAGTCTGAATGGTGAATTGAGGGGTTACTAGGAGGACTCCTGGACAATTTAAGGCTCATGCTAGTGTCGAGAAATGTGTAAGGGACATGTCTACAACTTTTAGTTGAAAAATGCTTGTGAAATGAAATGCAAATCAATGGCAATACTGTCTTGAGGTTGCAAATTTAAACGCAAATCAAGAAATGGAAAAGCAGGTTTTGCATCGTGACACTCATTTCACATGTGGTAAGGATCGCTATCAAATATGGTATTGTGATGTGCAGGATGTGGGGTATGGCTCAGTGATCACTCCTTGTACCGATTTTTACATTTCATAGCTGTGGTGCGCATGCCTTTTGCATTTCTTACTCACGTGTAGGCAACGATTCTGTCACTTAACTTCAGCATAACCATTATCTTCCTTATTTGGAAAAGCACAGAGGATATCTGTGCTTTCTTCCAGCGTAGATTTTCTGAATTTTTTCTTTTTTTAAAGTTTTGCCATAGAGTGGCAAAACTCACTGAAGAGAGACGGAGAGAGGGAAAGTGAGAAATCACCCCCAGAAGGAGGTAACCATGCCACAACCCCTTTTCCTTAGTTCTCCTCTCAGGATTCTGGGCACACACACACACACCTGCTTGGCATGATTCTCAAGTCTCTGGGTCCGGGACTCAAACTGTGGTTGGCCCTGTGGGAGTCCAGCACCCTAGCCACCATGCCGCCCACCAGCCCCTGGCATGATTTTCAAGCTGCCAGGTCTGGGATTCAAAACGTGGTCAGATGTGGGAGTCCAGCACCTTATGCTGGCCCCAGTGTTCTGAGTACTTCTAAACATAAAGTTTCTGATCCGTTAACGTTGGCAGTGGCTCAGAGTCAAGCGCTAGTGTGGTTTTAGAGCTGCATGGCTTCCAGTTACTGTTGTCTCCTTTGCTGTTTAGTTTTTCAGGCACTCTCACTGTTCCCGGGGTAGCGCGTATCCTGGTCATGTGGAATCTTAGGACCCTGAGCCGAGGCCTGAGCCGAGGCCTGCGCCGAGGCCTGCTTTGACATGCTCCACCCTTAGGAGAGGAGATCACAGCCAACCCATTGTCTGCTTCTCCCGCTCTTTTTCTTTTTTTTCTTTCTTTTTCCAAAGTATTACTTTCATTTTTCTTTTTTCCCGTCAATTCTAAATAGTTTGGCAGAGATTTTTGTGTGCAGGAGAACCTGAAAGGAGTATTTTCATCAGATGTCACTCCTCGCCCTTGGGATGAAGGAAAG
>NW_006159850.1:16457461-16458760 GCF_000334495.1 Tupaia belangeri chinensis | reverse complement strand
CCTCGCCCTTGGGATGAAGGAAAGAGTGGCCGGGAAGCCCTGTACGGCGAGCACGTTTGTGAATTCTGTTGTTATGCTTTTGTCTCACTTTTTCTTTTCCTCTCGTCCCCCTGTCCATATCGGGGGTTTGGGCACCAGCGCATCCCTCTGACTGCAGTTGATTCAGCATAATTGATGCGGTCTCATTTCCCACAGCTGATGAGGATTATATCAGCTTGGTTTAACAGTCTCATTTTCTGCTCCCAGTGCACACTTGTTTTAATGTGTTTCAGTTAATGAGGTAGAAGGAGAATGAGGTGTTACTGTTTACACACAGACAGCTTGTGCGGAGGGCCCTGTTGGCGCTCACGTGGCCCTGGGCGTCCACGGGGGGCCGAGTCCCACAGAACAAGGCCACGTTTTCAGAACACGGTTTTTGGTGGCTAGTGCCAATTGATGTCGTTTATACTATTTCTCTTTTCTGATGCGTCTTTCATACTTCTTAACAGAAAATTGAAACTTGGCTCAGATTGGGGTGCAGTTGGGAGTTGATAGACATCCCCCAGAGTTTTTTCACATGCTTCATTCCTTTTGCCAGCATCTCACCGCTGCATGATCCCTTCCCCAAGTAGCATCAGTTAATTTGAAGTAACACAAGTAAAACCAGCTTTAGAACTCCGAAAGGACCCACTCCCATGTGTGGAGTACTGGGCGTCTGGAGCAGACAGAGGGATTTGTCTTTCATGTCTGTGGGTCGGAACAGTGATCTAGACGGAAGTAGACGAGACTTCCAGGGGGAACTGCAGATGAAACGGGGGTCCGGCTGGGGCCTTGCTTTGCTTTTGCTCATTTGCAGAGTTGGAGCTTGGGCAGGTGCACCCTATCGTAATCAAGGTGCAGCCCCAGCTGCCCTCTGGAGAGCACTTGGGTGGTAGGCTGCTGCCCCAAGTAGCCAGCAGACCACAGCTGGGCAGGCTTTTGCATGTATTCAAATCTCCAGCTTTCGATGCATAGTCAGTAAAGAGCACCAGGGATACAACCGGGAGGACCTTCCCTCTCTGGAATCAACCTAAGCCATTCTGTCAGTGGCACACACACTGGATGGCCATGCCCTCCTCGCTCCTGCCCCTTCTCCTTCCATTTTTGCCTCTGCTCTTTCCTTTTCTGCTCTCTCTCCCCCACTCCTTAATGCAGAGGGCCTTAAATGGTTAAACCTGTTGCCTGGCCTTGGCACGCTGCCAGCCCCACGGGGCGCTGTGCAGGCTGGAAGCCCCCAGCGCATCCTGGCTTCCCGAAGGCACAGCGGCCGTGGGTTTCAGC
>NW_006159850.1:16441171-16457245 GCF_000334495.1 Tupaia belangeri chinensis | reverse complement strand
TAAACAATTACTAAGTCTTAGTCCTCCCCACCTTCCGTGGATTGACTCTATAAATTGTCAGCCTGTTGACATTTTAATGCGAATTATGTCATGTGGTATCCCCTTTGATTTCGACATGCCTCAGTTTGTAAATACATGAGCCACTCAAAGGCTTGTGGTTAGTGTACACTCAGGAGGCCTCAGGGTTTTTGGTGGGGAGAGAGCGCTGGAGAGAGCACAGTGCTGGGAGTGTGCCTGGCGTGGAAAGCCTTTCACAGCTATCCAGAGTGACTCCAGAGGGGTGGCAGGCTGTGTGGGCAGCAGCTGCCAGCCTGGTGCCGTGCTGTTCACCACCTAGCCTTTCCCAGGGCCCTGGCAGGCCACCACCTTTGGGTCATGGGCATTTTTATTGGGTGCATTGATGACTAAACATTCCCCCAAGGTTACCTTGTGATTCTGGTCTTCTTATGTCACTCCCCCTCCTCCCCCATCACCTGTGCCTGAACTTATTCTACACACTAAGGCAAACCGGGAAGCCAGGGGGCAGTGCCTGGAGCAGAGATTTTCATCAAAAGATCTCGGTTGTCCCAGTGGGAGAATGAATTAGGAAGGATTCTTAAGAGATGATGGAGGGAACTGACAAGTTGAAGAAGAAAGGTGAAGAGTAGGAGCCTGATGGTGGAGTCTGTTGACATTTTAATGCGAGCCATGTCACGCAATGCCCTGTGAAACTAACCCACATGAGAAGGTTCTGGATTTGCACCTGGAGACCTCTCTGGGTACACGGGGCTTGTGTATACCTTTCATCTGGCACTGCCTACAGACAGAGGTGAATGGTGACATCAAGACTCCATTGGAAGAAGTAAATGAATACTTTTTTTTTTTTAAAGGTGAAGAGTAAAGAATGTTAAGATACATGGAGAGAAAAGGAAGACTTATTATTTGATGGGAAAAAATGAAGGAATGGAAATGAAGATTCTATTTTTCTTTTCTTTTTTTTTGGAGAGGTTTTTGCTATAGGGAGTGTGCGTTCGCCAGACAGACAGAGAGAGACATAGAGACAGAAAGCGAGAAATCACCCCCCAGTGGGGGATGGCCACGCCGCAATCCCTTCTCCTCTATTCTCCTCTCGGGATCTTGGGCACGCATGCACGCACACGCACCCGGCGTGAGATTTAAGCCACCGGGTCCGAGATGCGAACCGCGGTCGACTACATGGGAGTTCAGCGACATAGCCATTACGCTAACTGCTGGTTCCCTATTTTTCTTGTTTCTTTCTTTCTTTCTTTCTTTCTTTCTTTCTTTTTTTTTTTTTTTAATGTTGGTTGAGGCTTTGGCTTCAGGGCATGTGTACTTGCTCGAGGGAGAGTCACACCCCAGTCCCTTCTCTTCCATTCTCCTCTTGGGATTTTGGGCATACAGGTACGTGTGTTTCAAGCCACTGAGTTTGGGACTGGAACCATGATCGGCCATGTGGGAGTCCAATGATGTAACTGCTATGCCATCTGCTGGCCTAGGAAACAAAGATTCTGAATGTGCAGATTCTTGAAGCAAAATTCAAGGGAAGAAATATTCAAGTAGATTTTAATAGGCAGTTTTGTAGCGAGCACAGCTGAGAACTCCCTAAGTTAGGGGGTTCTCTCCAGCACACTGGAACACCCTATCTAATGCCTCCTGATCTCCTTAGTTGAGACTCTTTGAGTTTCATAACCCTGGAGGAGCTGGCTTTGGGGCAGTCATTTGTGTGTAGTTGTCGGTATTCAGAAGAGTGAGAACTATCCATTTTGAGATTTGACGTGTTGTGCCCACAGGAGGTTGGCTGGGGTAGATCAGAAGACTAGCTAGACTCTAAGCATGAACCTGAAGTAGAAAAGTCGGTCTCTACCATGCACAGAAGGGGCGGGAGCATGTAATCTTCCCTCCTCTGCATACAGCCACTGCTGGGCCTGCTGTCTGTGATGGAATTTGGCTGATTTACAAAAATGTCATGGGATCTTTCATGGCCATGGGTGGTCGAGACCTATTTCCCACGTGCTGAGTAATTCCAGTTCCATGTGTGAATAATGTCCATATTAAAGCAATTAGAGCTGTATATAATTGGAACAGGAAGAAGAGACCAAATTCCTATTACTCGGACGCTTCCTGCTCATTTGAGAAAGTGCTAGTAACTTCCATGAGGGCTCAAGAAAGTTTTTCAGTGGGTTCTAAAGTTTAATTCACTTTTAAACAAATGTAATAGAGACAGGAGCTTGAACAGGAGAGTTGCTAGGGCTGGAAGAGGGTGAAGCCTTGGAACGTGGTGCTCTGTGAGGCCGACCCATGTGGGAAGGTTCTGAGTTCTCACGTGGGGCCTCCCTCAGTGCGCCGAGCATGTGTGTGCTCATGATCCTGGACAGGCTGGGACTGGGTGTGGATCTCAGCATCAAGACCCTGCTGGAGGTGCTCTCTCTTGCTCATTCATAGAAATAAATAATAAACACACCTTTAAAAAAAAGGTGGTGGAGTTACTACAGACCCATTTTGCCTCTTGCAGGGATATATGTAGCTCTTGTGATTATTCTACTTGTTACTGGGGAGGGAAGTGAGTGGGTAGGTAACAGTGAGTGAGAGTGTAGATGCATGTGTGAGCGAGGGACGGAAACTCACATTCTGTAGGCTCACTATTTAATCGGTAACTATGAGAAGTTATGTTACACCATCTAGTTTGAGTTTAGCTCTAAGAGCCTATACGCAATAAAATGACAAGCCATTAGAATCGTTATGGCTTCTAAGAACATCATTCCCTGCTAATTAAAAAAAGTTGCAATTGATAGATGTTTTTCCAAATCGAAGCACAGAGTGGTTTCCAGGGTGTCAAACAAGCCCTGTGCTTTCTTAAAAAGATCATAAGATGCGTTTGCAAAATGTGAATTAGGCCCCAGTCGCTTACCTTATCCTCAGTGCATGTAAGTTAACTCTCCAAAGCACGCTTGCAGATATTTAGGACCCTTTGGAAGATACTGATTGATGTGTCATAGAATTTGCTGGGGACAGGAGAGTAGCAGCCTGTGTCTCTTCTCATTTCCATCCACGTCTTCAGTAGGTGGAAAACCTGTGGTTCCTGCCTGCCTTTGGCTGGTACCCATTCCAGCCCTGCTGGGCATTTGGCTAGAAGGTGACACTTGGTTTCCCAGCCTTGTAAATGAGATGAATTCTGGATGATTGTAGGGTTGGGAGTAACCGTCAACTCATATACTTTTCTTTCTCCTTTCTCATTTATTCTTTCAAAATTAAAGGCAACTCAGGGTCAAGGAAGGGACACGGGAATGGGGCACACCGATACAGATGTGGGCTGCATTTTACCGTAACGATACTGTGTGTTACACAGTGTTGCTGCTGTGGTTGGGTGTTGATGACCTCGACCTGCCATGTGCTCATACCCTGAAATGTTCTGATATTCAGGGGGCTGTAGAATTCTCTTGTGCTTTGGAGAGTCAGGGGCCTCAAGAGTCTTTTTATTGTATTGGACACACACATACATCATACAGCAAGCTAGCTAAGCAGTGGGATAATTGACAAGATAGAGATGCACTTGACCCCCTATAGCCGATCTGAATATGAAGTTGTGTCGATGGTGGACAAGGATTGTTCAAAGGAAAAAGCCAACCAACCACTGGGCACTAAGCAAAAGTGGTCATCCGAATAACCTATTTGTGTAGCACAGCCCTGGCTTTGTATTAACTCCACATTCCAGCTCACTCCAGCCCCACGGGTTATTTGAATAGCGTACAAAGTTTAGATTGTACAATGTATACAGGTATCCCTGGTGTTGGCAATCCACCATGACCGTGAATGGGTCCTGTGTGTACAGCCTTCTCAAAACACCCCCATTACTGCCTGGACAGAGCTCAGATTGGCCGGTGGGGGTGCCCGAGTCCAACCCATCCGAAGTCTCGCTTCTCAGGACTAAGACTATATATAAAAAGTAGGAGGAGGCAGGATTAAAATCTCATAGGAAAGAAGTGCCCCAAGGAAGAAAATCAGGAGGTTAGTTTAATAAGAAGAAAAAAGCGGGGGATGTTAGAGGGAGGCGGGGGATGAATGAGAGAGTGAATGAGAAGGGTTCTGACAATTAACTAATTCTCCTTGCTCTAACCCATGACAGAATTAATCACACATTAACACACTGACAGCAAAATTAATGTCATATGCAAATTAATAGTGCAGGTTTGGCATTCAACAGCCTGTTGGCTTTTTAAGGCTGGCATTGTAGCTATACCCACTGAGCCCCAGCCCCTTGGCTGACATGGTACTGCCCCACCCTCATTCTGCCCGAGAATGTCCAGGGCAACTTTGTAACCGAAGTGGTGTCCCCATCACATTTGCTGGCTGGAAACTACTTAGGTCCAAACCCAAAACCTGTTCAGCTATTTCATTTTCTTTGTGGAAGCACTTGGGAAAAACAGACTTGGTGGGAACTCTCTCTGCTATAATGGTTGTGTTTGTTTGTTTTAAACACCAACATAGTTTGATCATCAGTGACTGGCCTTATAAGAAAGCAGGGGCTTTTTTCTTAAAATATTTCTAGGAAGCTCCAGAGATGGCCTGTTAAGAGAAAGAGCTGGGCTGGAGGGAACAAAGAGAAGTCACAGTGTATGTAGCATGGCCGCATCTGAAGCCATTTTAGTTTTAGTTACAGGCTACAAAGTGGATTGTTTTATGTGGCTTCAAAGAGATTTAACCTATTGAAACCAACTCAGAAAGAGAAAAACGTGAGCCTCTCCTTGATGTTAATAAAGAAATAGCAAGAAGAAAGAACAGTATCTTTTATAGCATTTTGACTGCTGAACTTTAGTGCCTGGGGCAAGCGTGGGCTAGCCCGTTACAGCTATGCCTAACCCACTTGTGAGCTCGCCATCTGAGATAATTATTATATTGACACTTAATGAGTCCTTGCATCATGAACCAGGCATTATATGGAACGCAGAGACAAGGTCCTGCCCGGGAGCTGCATCGTGTAAGTGGTAGGATGAGACGATTCGAAGTAGGATAAAAACGGTCAACTGTTTATGTTGATGGCGAATGAGTATTGGCATTTTCTTAGTGGTGCTGATTTCCTTAGCTTTTTCATTAGCTCGCACTTCATCCACTACCAAGGAGAGAGACTTGAGATTGATGAGGTCACGACAGAGATTTGTAAAGCCAAGCGACCGGCTGTGGAATACTCTTAATTCCTGGTGCACTTGGGAGGCTCTTTACTTCAGGTGTAGGAAAAACAGTCTTGGAGACCAATCACCTGACCCAAATCAGGCCCCTAGAATTGAGGACCTTGAGAAATCACTAACCTAAAATTGGGGCTGTATGAAGAAAGTGAGGTGTTGGGATGTGTTGAAGATATAGGGCATATGTATTCATTTGTATTTTCTCTCCTTGTGATAATAGAAACCAGGTTATGTGTGTGTATACGACGAATACGTAAATACCCACATACATGTAAGTATACACACATGAACGTTCATGTGTTTACATATATTTGCTGTGTGTTTTATATATGGTACGGGGCCTTCAAACCTATTGATCTCCTCAGCCTGTATGGCCCCTTCACTTTATGAACTTGGTGCTCTATCCAAGGAGCCTGGTATAGACAGAGCAGGCAGTGAGTGGAGGGGTTCTGTTCTGATCCCAGCTCTGACAGGTGTCAGCCCCAGGCCCTGAAGAGGCACCCAAATGTCATCTGTAAAATGAAGTATTTGATTCCCAAATTTTGTTTTAGAAGTTCTAGAAAGAGTTCTGGAAACCATACTTTGTTCTAGAAGGAGTTTAGAAACCGTACTGTATGCAGCAGTCCAGACAGAGCACATGTCTAACGGTTGATACTGGATCACACAAGACCGTTTCCTAGAGAAACAGGTTCTGGGAGAACACTCAGAGCAACAGTGCTTGCCACAAAGACATATGTGGTGTGGCCTTGCCTAGGCTGCTGTCTAACTCTCTTCTACTCCAGCACCCATGTCGAAGGTGGCGAGCAGACGGGGTTCCTCCTGTGACCCCGAGGTCATCCGACATGCTGACCTTGTCTGTTCATCCATCCATGGTGTAGGGTAAGGAGAAGTTCTCATCCCAGTGGCCACTTGGCATTTATTGGCATGCTGGGTTGAAAAGGATGAGATGAGTTTAGCACATTAAATGAGGAACAAGTGACAGTGGCCAAAGAGAAGGTCATTTATCTGCGACAGTGAACCTCAGCGTCATAAGGGGTGGTTGAGAGATGAGGAGCGCTACAGCCTGTTTAGCAGAGGCTGCTCCCAAGTCAGAGCGGGCGAGTTAAGATAACTGTGGAGGAAGGAGAATAGTCAGGATGTAGTACTTTGGGTGTCCCTGCCTGTGAGTAAAGTGCCAAATTATAGGACGATCAGAAGTGCACTCTGATTAGAGACCCCAGCAGTGTGGAACCGTGTCTGGCATTTGTGTTACTCGGTGCAGGGTGGGGCTTGGAGGTGTGGTCGTGTCCTGCCAATACTCGGGGTTGAGGAGGAAGTGAGACCATCTCCGCAGCCACTACCCTCTAATACTTTTCCAAGGAACTCGATCTTGGAGCTGACTGACCAGGGATCCTGGGTGCCTCCCTCCATGCCTGACACGGAGCCAGGCCTGCTTTCGTTTTGTACCTGTGAGTGTGGACAGCCTTGCCTGGGATACTGCCTGCAGCCTGCCTGGGTTGCTAGGAAACCAGCAGAGGCCTGTCTCCTCCTTGCTCAGGACAAGGCCCCAGCCGCTTCCCGGGCCTCAAACCAGCATGGCTCATGCCAAGGGCAAGCCCAGTGCACCTTTCCCCTTTATTCTTTGCCCTGATCCTGTCCTCAAGACCTCTGGACCCATTCTGCACACTCAGTGGCCCTTTGCAGCCTAGAAGCATTCTGGGAGGCCATGCCACATCAGCCATCTCTGTTTTACCCTTGTGTTCAGATTAATGGCCTTCATCAGGAAATGGGGGATAGCCCAAAACCCAGATGAATGAGAGTCCCTCCATTTCTTCCCCCAGAGGACCTGAGCAGACCAGATCCTCTCAGTTCTCGGTCCCTGTGTACTACCCACATGGTCTCCTCATACAGCCCTGTCTTTCCCATGCTTCCTGAGCAGTCCTTTATGCCTTTGGCAAAGATAAGCCATGTCCATTGGGCCATGGGGTCACGTTTCTGTGAAGAACTTGTCCAGGTCCTGGCAGCTGCATCTCCTAGCAGCCTTGTGGATTCCATTGTTGCCTTCCAGTTCTCTGAGCATAATGGCAGGTGTGGTGGGAGAGGGAGAAAGAGCCTCTGTTATTCAGAAGCTGGCTGTGTAGTTCAGGGGTAAAGAAGGCCTATGTGTTCTGCATGGCCATTCCTTGGGGATTGGTTGGATTTGCTATATTACACAAAGTTGTCTTCCACGTGGGGAGGCTGCTCTGCCAGTTACATACAGTCAGGCAGTTTTCCACCTCAATGTTTCAAGTCGATTATCTTCCTAATTATAAGGAATCCAGGTGCTCATGTACCCTGTTGGTGACTGTGAAGATTAGTTAAAGTTTTCTCTGCTGTCTATCAAAATGTAAAGTGGGCTTATTTCCTGATGCGGCCCTCTGACTTCTGGGCATTATGCATGATCACAGCATTTGTTTATCTCAGTTATTTATTTATTTTAAGTTGGTAGACCGTTCGGTTGGACTGGGTAAAATAACTACAGTTTGTCTTTGCTATGCCTTACTGTGTAGCTGTGAGTTGAATCATGTTTTTATAAGCGATG
The DNA here is from genome assembly GCF_000334495.1 of Tupaia belangeri chinensis. Taxonomy (NCBI): domain Eukaryota; kingdom Metazoa; phylum Chordata; class Mammalia; order Scandentia; family Tupaiidae; genus Tupaia; species Tupaia belangeri. Next base: position 16,449,505 of record NW_006159850.1, on the reverse strand, counting down.
GCATGTGTGTGCCTCTGTGTGTAGAAGGATGGCCTCAGCATAGTTCTAAAATGTCACATCTGTCGCTTATTCTGTTTGTGTAGAATTGTGGGTATGTTGTATGTATGGATGAGAGATGCCCAGATGGATATTGATCAGAAATGTTCATCTCGATAACAACATGTGCTGATTTTTATATTGCCTTTTAAAATAATCAGCTATCTTTAAAACTATTAAAGATACTGCCTAGCCCAAGGGTTCCCAAACTTGGTTATACGACAACGCCTTTAAAATATTCTAGAGATGCATTCTCTGAGCCTGGATTGGGGAAATACACAGAATCTGTTTTTGTTTAATTTTGCTGGGGGCAGGGGCATGTGTGTCCACTAGAGAGCGCGGGAGGGAGAAGGCAACCTCCCATGGGGTATGGTTACACCACAGCCTCGTCTCTTCCGTTTTCCCTCCTCTTGGGAGATTTTGGGTTACATGCACTTGGTGAGGTTTTTCACGCAGCTGGGTCTGGGACTTGAACCATGCAGTTGACCATATGTGATCTAGCTCCCTCAACCACCAGGAGGACACAGGCTAGCCCTGTTTGTTCATTTATTTATTTATTTGTTTTAAGTTTATTCAGTTATTTCTCCCATAGCTGAGAGAGACAGTGCTCCCAACAGGATCTCACCTCATTCTCTCTCCCTGTGAGGAGGTCACTCCGGTCATGGACATACATGTGCCCAGCCTAGTCAAGTCAGGGAGGTCTCTGGATGCAAACCCGGAATTCTCACTGAGTATTACGTTTTAGCTTGGCACCACCATCCAATCTCCAGTATTCTTTCTTTCTTTATTTTTTAAAGTTTTGTTATAGGATGTATGTGCTAACAGGAAAGAGACAGAGACAGAGAGATACAGAGGGAAAGTGAGAAATCACCCCCCAAAAGGATGACTGTACCACAATCTCTTCTCCTCCATTCTCTTCTTGGGATTTTTCTGAGTAAACGTGCACGGGCCTGGTGTGTTTTTTAAGCCACTAGGTTTGGGACTTGAGCCATGCAGCTGACCCTGTGTGAATCTGTCTGCCTTAACCACACCACCACCTGGGTGGCCCCAGAATCTTGTGTTTTTAACAAGCTCTTGATGCACCTGCTCTCAGGGGCATTTAGGAAATACTCAACCAATGATGGATACCCTCTGGGCATACCCGTGCTCATTGAGTTTCCCCATCTTTGCACAGAAGAGAGTAGGGCGCCATTTATTGTCAGAAAGCCCTTCCTTTATGTTGCGATACTGTCTGCTTTGTTACCTGCAGGAGTCGTGACCCTTCTGTCGGGTCACTGGAAAAGTCATAACACATTTTTGTCTAGAAAAACAGAAAAGTATGTCATGATTTCTCCAACAATCCAATATATGAAGAATCATGATATGATTATTTTATTGAATTTAAATGATCCTGGGTATATTTTGTCACTGACACACTTTTTAAAAAATGTATTTCTTCCTTACAGGGAGGAGGGTACCCCCAATAGGGTCTTCATGCTACAGTTTACCCCCCAGTTTCAGCTGGCTCACATCAGTGGTGTGCACGTGCACATCCAGCATATCACTGATTTTGTAAAACTGTAGTTTGTAAGTTTGTGGATGACACTATTTTTCTTTAATATGATTTTTTCAAAATATATTTGTCTTATTATTATTTAATTTGCTATTAGGCACATGAGCTCCCTTGAGAGAGACAAACAGAGAGAGAGAGAGAGAGAGAGAAAGTAAGACAGGAAGCCACCACATCCAGGACTCGAACTGCAGTCAGCTCTGTGGGAGTTTAGCACCTCAACCGCAACACCACTTACTGGCCCCTCCAATATGATTTTTTAATAGGTGTACCATTGTATGAAGATGCCAAAAATTGTTTAGCTAATTATTATCTCCTCTTTTCGTTTTGTCACCCGTCCTGCGTCTTACCTTCCTCATTCTACTGAGTATGCGTCTATAGCATTTGTAATCGTTCTTTGTATGAAGTGGTTTCCAAGTCTCTTTCCAACCTGGTCACCTGCCTTGGCCATGTTTGCTCACCATCATGTGTCTCACACGGTCATGTTCCTTGTGGGATGTGGTCTACTTGGTGAGGCCTCCTGGGTGTTGATACCAGCCAGCCTGTCCCTTCCTAGAGATACCCAATCATTAATTTTCTGTTCTTAAAGCAAACCCTTGGCTTCTGTGGAACTCGTGATCCTCTGAACCTATCAGGGTTTTGTTTTTTGCTTTGCTTTCATGGAACTGACAAACTAGACCTATCAGTCCTTAAAAATGGAGGGAGGGGCTTAACATTTATTGGTGTTTTTCCTTTGTTCTGTTTTTTCCATTGTTTCAGTGGATAAATACCACCCTCCCAAATGGAAACATCTGGGAAGGTGACGTTACCATCTTTGCGTGTGAGTTCATTTTTTACTTTGAGTGTGAAAGTACTTTATTACCCCCAAAAAAACTTGGAACTGTCAAGAGATATTAAAAAAAAATCCTAATCTCTCCATGCAAAGATGGTTTTAATTTTAAACATTTCAATAGAAGTAATTTTAGCCTTTTCTATACAGATGTGATATTTTTATTTTCAGAATTGGAATAATACTGTATTTTGTAACTGGCTTTTTTTGAACTTGACAGTGTATGACCTGTTTTTTGATGTCACTAAATATTTTTCTACAGTGTGATTTTTAATAACTGTGTACTGCACTGCTGTGTGAAGGTGCCATGATTTATTTAGCCACCCTTCCATTTGACATTCAGAATGTCTCCAGCTTTTCACTCTTAGAAGTAATACGTATACATATATAAAATATAAATAAACCAATTAAAAGAGCCCCTTCTGTATGAAAGATGTTAAACACTATTTGTACTGTTGCAGTTCATGCCCCGCCTCCACACCACCATTCATCATTATCTTTGATTGTTTGTAATATATTTTGAGATACTAAAGTTTAAAATTTTTGTATGGCGACATATTTTCACTTTTGTTTTCTTCTTTTTGTTGTTGTTAAGCTTAGAAAAGCCTCTCCCCTGCCAAGATGATGTGCACTTACCTCCCCTTTTAGTTCTTTCATGGTTTCATGTTTTGACACTCAAGTTCGTAATCCATCTGGAGTTTATTTTAGGATATGTGATGAGGCAAGGATCCCTCCGTGTTTATTTTTCCTCGGTTAGTTATCAATCTCAGCCCCATTTACTAAGCAAGCCACCCATTCTTGTCTGCAGTCCTAGAAATGTCGCCGTATCACACCCCAAATTCTCATTTGGGTCTGTGCCTAGCCTTCCTGTTGTTTGATTCATTTGTCTTGACCCCATAGCAAAATGCCCTAAGTATTTTAGTTTTGCACTGCCTGGTAGTGGAGCATAATAATTCTTGTCAGTCATCTTTTAAAAATGCCTTTTACCTGTTTATTCCTCTATATCACTTCCAGAATGTTGTGTTGATGGTCATGACTTTTACCTCCATTCATATCTTATTAGAATTATTGGACAAGAGCGGTCCAACTGGATAATTGGGTTTTATTGTAGACATGTTCCTCCAGGTTGACTTTGATTCATGACCAGCAGTCTTTGTCCTAAGTATGATGGCCTCATACCATGTGATAATCAGATATTGCTCTTTCCACATTGTTCAGAGGGATAGCTTGAGAGATAAAAATCAAATGTTGATCTTTAATAGTCTCCTGATCGGCCAGTTCAATATTAGTAGCAAAGGCAATAGTCATCTTATTTGAGGGAAAAAAATGAGGAGGTGAAGAATTAGGGAAAATGAGAAGTCAGTCTCTCATTCTCTTCCTGACAAACTGAAATTCACGTCCGGTGATTTACTGCTCTCTTTTCTAAGTGCTTACAAACATTTGCTAATGATTTTAGATTTTTTTTCCTTGTTTTTGTTTTCTCCCACATACAATATTCCAGTCCATAGTTTTTAGGTTTTGGTGCCATTAAAAAATTGAAGACATGTCTTTCTTCCACCCTGTTACACTTTTTCTGGATGAGGAGAAACATTGACATGCATGGAAGAGAATACATTGAGATGTTAAGCATTTATCTCTAGGTGGTTAGTTCATAGAACATGCCTTAGAATTGTGCCGAACACAAAGTAAGAACTCACTTTTTTTTGTCAGGGGGAGGATTTTTTGCTATAGGACACATGTGCTCACTAGAGAGAAAGAGAGAGACAGATAGAAAATGAGAAATCACCTCCTAAAGAGGGTGGCCATGCTGCATTCGCTTCTCCTCCATTATACTCTCGAGATTTTGGGCATGCACATACACGTACACACACACACACACACACACACACCCCTCGTATGAGTTTTAAGCCACCAGGTCTGGGACTCAAACCACAGTGGACTATGTAGAAGTTCAGCAACATAACCATTATGCCATCTTCTGGTCCCAAGAACTCACCTGTTAACTGCTATTAATGATACCTCTCTGCATTTTATATAAAGTGAGTATCCTTATCTGAAATGTTTGAGATCAGAAGTATTTTAGATTTTTAAAATTCATTTTGTATTTTGGAATATTTGCATATACATGAGACATTTTGGGAATGGAACCCACTTCTAAACAGAGAACCATTATGTTTTCTATACAAGGGCTCTTGAAGTTCATGGAAAATGTATGTTATGAGAAAACCATGTATAGATTTCAAAATTTCTGGTGCCAAGGTAAAAATCATACTTTAATTCCATTTCCCACAAACTTTCTGAAGTCCCTCCATACACCTTATACACATAGCCTGAAGGTAATTTTATATGATATTTTTTTAATCGTAGCATTTTTAGAGACCTGTCATATGAGGTCAGGTGTGGAATTTTCTACTTAGGACGTCATGTTGGCACTCAAAAATGTTCAGATTTATATTTTTAAAAAATGTGTGTGTGTATTAAGGTTTTATGTGTGTGTGTGTGTATATCTCTCTATCTATCTACACACACACACACACACACACACACACACATCCAGGGAGGATGACTACACCTCAGTCCCTTCTCTATTCTCCTGGGATTTTGGGTACACATGCACATGCGCCCATCATGATATTTCAAGTGACTAGGTTCCAGACTTGAACCATGGTCTGCCGTGTGGGAGTCCAGGGCTTTAACCACCTGCCTGCCTCCTTCTAGCTCCAGTGCTTTTAAAATTCACATTGAGATTCCATCTTGAGAGAAGTTGATTTCTTAGGATAGCTCAGTGGACGTGTTTTAGCAGAGGCCAAGTTGAGAGCCAAGAGTCGCCCCATCTGTTTCTTGCATCCTGTGATTCTAGGTCTTTCCTGAAAGATCTGCTCCCTGCTCCGTCGTGTAATATGATCAGAGTGATGTTAGAAGAATTTGTATGACATGGTTCTTTATTCTTGTCATTTCAAAGACATATTTTTGCAGTTGAAACAGTTGAACAACAGTGCAAGTCAGAGTTGAAAAGAGGAAAGAGAAATGCCAGATAATCAGAGGGGACAGTGTGGGGTACGTACCTAGGAAGGAGCACCGTCACCTTTTTCTCTGTAGCAAAGGGTAGTGGTGAAGGTCAGTGTTGGGATTTGGATAATGTAGACTACTTGGGGAACATGGCAGTTCTTACCCAAAAATTCCTGCTTCCCTTCTTGCTTATCTAGAAGCACCTTTGTCAATAGAATATCAGATATTTATCTGATTTAATTCAGATCAGATAATTTGAATTATACAAGCCCACATTGAGCTATTTGCAGGTTGTAGGTTGGGGGATCATGGGTACGTCACTCCCCTCTGTTGTCACTTTGTTCCTGATCTCTGTGCATTATTCTTGTGTCTGTCATGGTGTACCCTCAGAATGGTAGAAAAGTGATTGTTACTGGAGATGATTCTAGGTTTGTCCCTGTGACCAGCAGGGGCTAAGATGTCAGTAAGTATCATGTTCCATACCTGTTGATGGAAGGTCCTTTGCCCAGCTGAGATGTTCTTTGTTCTCTGCCACACTCTAAAGATAAAGAGGGACTGTCCTCTTTATCTAAAGATAAAGAGAACCTGCTAGAACATCTTGGTTTTGTTGGGGCTCCCTCACCTTGCAGTGTTGACACGTAGAATGGCACTTTGAAAGTGCCACAGTACTGCCTCATTTTGACAGCCCTGAGATTCTGGAGTTGTATATCAAGTATCGGGATAACAGCGTTGTATATGTAGATAGCATTGTCTTTATTACCTGGTGGCCTGGGTTCAAATCCTGCCTCTATCCCTTCTTAGCTGAGTTACCACGAGCTAGAGATTTAAGCTCTTGGTGCCATGTTTCCTCATCTGTAATTTGGCGTGGATTGTCGCAATGTTGTGACCCCCACATCCCTCAAGCTGTCGTGAGGATTAAATGTAACATACGTCGGTGTGTAGGACCCTGCCTGGAGTGTAGTGAGGGCTTTGCAGCATTTCTGCTGTTGCGAACTCAAAACACAGACATACTCTCTGACTTTCTAGATAGACATTTCTATTAGAAACACCTGTGTGCATGAAGAGACCATTGTCTTTTTTACAAATGTTTTTATTTTATGTAACAACATAATTACCAGAAGGTGGAGTTTTATTTCCAGGGTGAGCTGGACTTGGTAACTGACTTTCTAATGAATAAATTATGGAACAGGAGAAATGGTAACTAGCCAGTGGAGACACCTGACCAGTGCCACTTAACCACGTGATCCAGGTCACCATCACCAGTGATAAGTTACAGTGATGTCCCAAGCCCCTCATGCAAGGCGATGGGGAGGGTACTTCCCCTTGGGGTTTTCTTTCCAGAAATCTATAACCTCAGTCAAACTGTGAGAAGACTTCAGACGAAGGTGCTCTGCAAATACCAGACCAGCTCTCTTCCAAGTGTCCAAGTCATGGAAGACAAGGAAAGACGGGGAACCGTCACAGATTGGAAGAGATAAAGGAGACTGACACTAAATGCAACGAGGGGTCCTTACTCGGACCCTGTTCAACAGGGACATGAGCGGAAATCCCGGCGCCAGGTGCATGAAGTCCGCGGCTGAGTAAGAGCTTTGTCCTGGCGCCGTTTTCTTGGTCTTGATCAGTGACCCAGAGACTTAAGGAAGACGCGAGCATTGGAGGAAGCTGGGTGAAGAGCATATGGAAACTCTGGCCCATCTTCGCAGCATTTCTAGAAATCTACAATCATTTCACACTAAACAGTTCTAAGCCAAAGTCCATCATACATGTTTGTTTTAAAAATGTTTAATTTCAAAGTGTAGTAAATAAAGTCCAATCCCCATTCCTGCCTCCCATTCTCTCCTGTCACGCCTTTCAAGGACAGCGACTGATAAAAGTTGGGTGTTTCTCCCAGGCCTCTTAGTACATATAAATATTTTTATTAACCATCTTAAAAGGCCTGTTACACTCCCATTCTAATTATATGCTTTAGAAGTTGCAACCCTTTTAATTTTAGTACAGTTTTCCAAATAAGTTTCTTTGTGGACATATTTTGGCTCTTCTGTGTTAAGACGTATTCAGAGTGCCGTTTGTTTAACCAGTGCTTAATTTTATTTTCCACTCGTACAGCTATCCCATCCAGGTTCCATTTATATTACCTCTGCCCTTGCCAGTCTTTCTAAAGCCTCCCAAATTAGCATCATCTGAGAATTTAATTAACTTGCTGTTTACTAACCCTCTCCTTTCAAGATAATTAATGAGGATGTTAAGTGACACTGGGCCAGACACTGTTCCCAGCAGCACCTAAGCAAGCACCTACCAGCGTGGAGCCTGGGGGGCAGGGGTTGCGATGTCCCCTTACCTGCCCTTCAGCCAGAGTGTAGGCCGTTCAGCCCTGGTAGGTCCAGGTACTGAGTTGGCAAATGTTTGCTTAAAATCAGGCTCTCCTGCCTCACCTTTATCCACTCGTTTTCTGCTTTGTTAATTAAAAAGCCTCATTTTACTTAGAATGGAATGCTTATTTTTTTGTGTTATTCCCTAGACAGAGTCTACATTACCAGGCCTGAAATTAAACTAGCTGAGAGAGTTTGGTGTTACAATTCCCCTTTGTTTCTGTGAAAGTGGCAGTGTAGTGTCTCCTGCATTTTTTTCCTCCATAGCTTTGTGCTCACTCCAGGTAACTACAGGTCATCCCTGATCTAGAATTCAGCCCTGTCCACTAGGGCTCTCTGGGATGATGGGAATGTTCTCCATCTGCCATGGTAGCCAACAGCCACATGGAGCTCTCGGGCACCGAACGTGTAGCTCATGCGACTGAAGACCTGAACGTTTCATTCTGTTTAACTTAATGTACATTTAAATAGTCACGTGGCTAATGGCTACTGTATTGGCCAGCCGCTGTCAGTGATCTCTCCACCTCGGTTCCCGTGGCAGG
>NW_006159850.1:16433490-16441015 GCF_000334495.1 Tupaia belangeri chinensis | reverse complement strand
GTTTTGCCCAGCCGCTGTCAGTGATCCCTCCACCTCGGTTCCCGTGGCAGGTCTGAAAGCCCCTAGTGGCGTCTATGCCTTCCCCAGCACTTTCCTCTATAGCAGGAAAGGTAAACTGATCTAGCCGTGGCATTCAGCAAGCGGTAATTAGGAAGGTAACTTTTCCAAAGGAAAAAGATGTTACTTTCTAAATCCAAATGTAAATGACTTGGATTATCCGTGTCACTGAGCGCTTCATTCATGCAGATAATTGAGAATTGACAGTGTCCTTTTCCCTCAATTACTTCCTGATAGTTCCATGTGTTACGGGGGAAACATGGAGCTGTTTTTAAATAGCTATGTTAATGTCCTCATTAATTTTACCTTTTCCTACCAATTAACAAATATTAACTCCTGTGGCAGAATTAAGTCGGCTTCCCTTACGAAGCTGCATTCATTCTGAGCCTGCTTTCCACCCAAGCCTGGTGAAGCTCAGCTTTTTCACCTTCTGTTTTGCAGCGTGTAACTCGGGCGGAAGTACAGTGTTGTCCAGAGAGGTCTCTTTGTCCTGGGTCATTCACAGTGTAGCACAGTGTGGTGTGACAAACCCTGAACCTGGACTAGGCGACCTGGGTTGACATCTGTGACCCAACCCCACTCCCACTTGCATGCCATATTCTCTTTTACATACAGCACTGCCCAGGGGTTACAAATGCCATCACCTACGTGGGCCACGCAGACATCATAAACAGGTGACCAGCGCTGGGCTGGCGAGTCTCTTCTAGATAATTGCTGACACAACGGAGGTGTCTTTCTTTTTTTTAAGAGGCAGAAAAATCTTGATTGTAATGGAAATTGGTAAATTTTAAGATGTTCATTAAGATTTTTAGCAGCTCCAAGGGTTTTTTAGTTTGTACCTGTAGGCTTCCCATTCATTGCCAGTTTGCCCTTCAACTTAACTCTCTCCTCTGGTCCTTAAACAGTGAAGAAAGGCATGTGCCCATTCCACCCCAACTTTTCTCAAGCTGATCATGAGAACCATGAGTGGCCAAATGTTTTGCTGTTTATACAGAGCTAGATAGATGTAAGCTATATTATTGACCAAATATTTAAATGTTATATTTTTCTTTTTCTTTTTTTTTTTTTTTTTTTTAGAGGTTTTTACTATAGGGCACGTGCGCTTGCCAGACAGAGAGAGAGAGAGACAGAGGGACAAAAAGCGAGAAATTACCCCCCAGGGGGATGGCCACGCCGCAATCCCTTCTCCTCCATTCTCCTCTCGGGATCTTGGGCACGCATGCACACACGCCCGGCGTGAGTTTAAGCCACCGGGTCTGGAACGCGAATTACAGTCTACTACATGGGAGTCCAGCGACATAGCCATTACGCTAACTGCTAGTCCCAATGTTATATTTTTCTAAAGCTAGACTTCCTGCTCACTTATTCTCGGATGTCAAGATCATTCTTAGCATTCTGCTTTTTTTGAAAGAATTGTTTTCACTTTATTTATTTATTTATTTTAATTTGACGGGGGCTTGGTGGAGTGAGAAAGCAAGCTGCCAGGTCCAGGACTCAAACCACAGTCGGCCATGTGGGAGTGCTTTTAACCACCATGCCACCTGCCAACCCTAGCATTCTACTTTTAAGAGGTGCTTAGGAAATAAATGTGTAATATTTAAAGAGAGATACAGGGATGGCAATGACCTAACTTTTTACCTTCTTGATTTTGCTTTCTAGTTGTTTAAATCTGGATTGTTTTCAGCTATTGGAGGTTATCTAAGAAGGCACCATTTTTGCTACTGGTAGTAATTCATTCCATCACTGGGTTAGGTAAAAGTGGAGTCAGTTACAGGTCTTTTTAAGGTCTAGATAGACATATAACTTTAACTAACATGGTTATTATTTATATTTATTACTTACCTTTGTTATAGAATGAACTACGAAATTCAAAAACCAGTGCCATGCGAGTGAGCACACTTGTGAGAAAGTTCTTAGGTTTGGAGGCATAAAAACAAGGGATGAGGGCTACCTGTTCTGGACTCACTTCATAATTCAAAGTTAAATGGCTCCTGAATAGGTGTTGACCTTCAGTTTGAAACTTTTTTTTTTTTAATACCAAAGGGCACATGCATTAGAGAGAGAGAGAGATAGAGAGAAACCCCCCCCAAAACAGGGCCTGGTCATGCTATAACCATTTTTCCTCTTGGTCTCTATCCCGTCAGCATTCTGAATGTGCATACATGTGCTTGGTGTTTTGTTTTTGTTTTTATCCCCAGTTGACAGGGCCAGGATTCAAACCTGTCAGCATGCGATTTCTGTACTCAGTGTTTAACCACTGTACCACCAGGCCTGCCTAGAAACAACTTTTTATATGAAGTTTGCAAATGTGGCCCTTACTGAGTTTTGAAAGTTGTAAGAAACTCACTTTGATTAACAAAGTGTGTGTGGTGTATGCATGCAACTATTTCTCTTAAATGAAGGCAGGCGTGTGATATTCGGAATGATTGGTTACCTTTTTCACAGTTTTAGATCAGGAATCAGCACATTGATACCAGAGCGAGGAAGCCAGCCAGCCAGCCACTCGTGTTTTATTCCAATAAAGTTTTATTGGAACACAGCCACACCTATGCTTCCATATCATCTGTCACCGCTTTCATGCTCTGACAGCACGATTGTGCAGGTGAACAGAGCTGGTACTGCCTCGTGGCCTAAGATATTTACTGTGTGGCTCTTCACAGGAAAGTTCGCTGACCCCTGGTCTGCATGATAAAAATGCATCTTCTAAGAGGCTATCTTTTTACAAATGCCAGGGAAATTGTGGACTAAGACATTATTCTGTCCAAACCAGCCTTAAAGATGCAGTTGTTGTCAGCTTGGCTGGCACTGAGTTATTGCTGTGATCTTAAGAATTTGCTTATTACACATTGAATGCAACGACCCTGGTTTCATGGTAACTAAACCTGCATCAGCTTCTCGCTAATGTACTGCTAGTCATTTTATTCAGCAGACTGAGTAGCTTTCAACGTTTCTATGGGAAGGACACTGCTCATTAGTGGTTGTGTGCAGCCTTCAGTTTAGCTAGAATCTGAATGCTTTCTCAACCTGAAACAGTGGGTATTATTCTAAATGTTAAGTAATAGAGCTCTCTACAAAGACAAAGTGCTTTCCAGTCGTTATTAGCCGTGCTCCGTCATCATTCCTCATGATAATGCCATGAAGAAGGTTCTTAGTATCGCCGTCCACATTTTAGCACTGAAGCGGGGATGGAAGGGTAACTCGCTGAAGGTCACGTAATAACAAAGCCCGTTGGCAATTTGTGTCATCTCATGAGTCATGTCGGCGCTGGGGAATGCAGCTGGCACCAGCGGGACCCACACCCAGAGGCAAGCTGGTCCCTAACAGGTTCTTCCCCAGCAAAACCCGATGATTTCATTAGAGAGGTAAGTGAACGGGCGATCAAGTAATTAATTTGTCTTTGTGCAGACCTAGGACCCCAATGAAGTCAGACGGTGGGGGAGGCTTTCTGAGTCTTCAGGTTCCCTTTTCCACTGATTATATCATCACCTGAACGACTGCTTTCATTTTGCCTTACCGTCACAGGGGTGGATTCACCTTGATGACTCAAGCCTCTTGGCCATTATGGTGCGGTGCCATCATTGGTCTTTTCACACTTGAGGAGACGCTTGGTATCAGTCCCCTCTCCTCTGCCAGGCTTGTCCCTCTTATCTCCATGTTCTTTCTGTGGAATGGTCTGGCTCCTCTGTGATGAGCACCGAGCAGGAGATGCCCGCCCTTCAGGAACTTTCCAGTCGTGTCAGGAGTGTGCCTTATCCTAAGCCCTTCACCCCCTCCGCGTGGCAGTGCAGAGAGGTGCACCGAGAGTCCAGACTTAGAGATCGGAGGGGAGAGAATCACTGTAGGCAAAAAGGGGGTGGGAAGTCGGACGAGCTGGAGCAGAAGTCCACACTGAAGGGAGTGCTCGAGCCGTCGTGTGCACTCACACGCACACACAGGAGACCACTGAGCTGGCTGGAGACAAGGATGGTTCAGGGGAGTAGTGGGCGACAAGACCCTAAGACCCTTTCCCATGTACAGAGAATGGTGACAGTAAGTTTTAGAGAAAATTAATGACCCCCATATATCTATATATCTATATATATATTTTTTTTTTATTTTTTTATTTTTTGGTGTGAGATTAAGTATGAGGAAATAAGCCTCAGGAATTGGATACACAAAGGGGGACAAATGAATCATGAAGCAAGAGCTGGAAGAAAGACTGCTGTAGAAATTCGGGGTTACCTGAAGCTAGGACTGGCCGTTGGCTCCTCCGGCCTCATGTTACTATAGAGTAATGTGGAAAGGTCATGGAAATATTGGTGTTTTGAGACTTAAGCCTTTAAAATACATACTTTTTTTTTTTTTTTTTAAGCAGCATTCACAGGCTATATTAATACTTGCAGAGCAAGCCACTGAATTTGAGATTCCAAAAAGACATCACCTGCCAATTGGTGGTGAGCGATTGGCCACATCTGAATGCTGTAGCCCCCCGGAAGGTGTGTACCCAGGTGGTGTTCAGACCTCACAGTGCGCCCGTCACGTAGGCACCTCTAACACACGTCACATGTGCTGTAGCTTCCTAGCCTTGACCCTGGCAGGACCTTAGCCATCATCTCTAGTCCTGCCTTCTCCCAGTGTCCTCTGCTCTTCTTCCAAGAAATTTTCCCCACTGCCATTTTTTTAGATGCAGTTTTGGAAACTTGAATTTCACTAAAGAAAATCCCTCAAGACTTTCCAGCAGGTTTTATAAACCATCGAGTGTTTGGAGTGAAGCCGATGGTGGCCTGTCCGTCCTGATCTACCATGGTATCTCGTGTCTCACCACTGTTTCTTGGGCTTGCTAGGACAGTGACTTACTGAACTCAGGATGTTTCGGTCGGTGTGGGTGGCTGATGAGAAACCTCCCTGATTTCACTATTTAAAAGTAAGTTTCAAAAAACATTTCACTGACTGGACTCACAGCCTCATTCTGTTGGAAGCTTGAGAGTAGAACCGTGAGGCGCATTGCTGGGATGTCCCTAGGGAGGATCTGTTGTCCACGGGGCTGGGCAGCCAGGCAGGAGGCTGGAAAGCCCAGACTCTGGGCATGAGCTGGAGGAGAAAGAGGTGCATCTCTATGCACCAGTTTTTGAGCCCGTATGGAGAAGGGTTCCTTCCTCACAGGTCAGGAATTTGGAAACGGATGAAGGTGAGAGACTTAACCAGCAGCCGTTCTGTAGGGAGTTCTGAGAATGAGATGGGGGTGGCGGTGGGGTAGTACATGAAAGAACATTTCTCAGCAACAGCCCATCAGACAGGAAGACAAAAAATTCAGGATGAAAATAAAATTGCACATGTGTGGGGCCAGCAGTGGCGTGGTGGTTAAGACACTGGGCCTCCACATGGCCGACTGTAGTTAGAGGCCTGGACTCGGCAGCTTGAAAATCATGCCAGGCATGTGTGCATGCGTCCCCGAAATCCTGAGAGCAGAACGGAGAAGGGATTGTGTGTGGTCATCTTGTCTAGAAAGTGACTTCTCCCTTTTCCTCTCTATTTCTTTCTCTCTCCAGTGAGTGCACGTACCCTAAAAATGAAAAAAGAAAATGTACACATGCGATGTGCGTATGGGAAAAAAAATGAAAAAGTCCTCCCCATTCTGATGCATCACACCTGGAGCCAGTCGCCCTCTTCATCCTCAGGTCCCACACTGCCCACTTGGCCACCTTCTTTTGGGCGTCTGAGCACTTCAGCACCGCTCTGTCGGCTTTGGTGGTAGACATTTATATTTAGGACTAAAATGTGTACTAAATTGTTTTTACGTGTAACACGTCAAGGTGTATTTGGAGTTCTGGTACCTATCGTCCCTGTGGTAGGGCTCAGAAAACCCTAATTTCTCTTCTTGCCTTTTGTGGTGATCGTCTTGATGTTCTAGATGTTCCCCAGTGCATCCTAGTCTTGCAGTTGTCAGTTTAATAGTCAAGGGGCAAAATGGCAATATACCTACGCAAATAACAGAGATATGTAGAAGAAATGGAAAGATGTGATGGTAGTGACCGACTAAGTTGTCCTCTGTCTGGGGGACATTTTGGCTGATTTGGAGAGGGGAGGGGAAGACCTCTTGAGATCCACATAGTAAAAACATTAAGTCCCTGAGGACAGCCGTTTATAGTAATGATCTGTGATAGAGCTGATTTAAACATGCAGTAAATAAAGCAAACGTATTTATTTCCTTCAGATCCCACCTTCCATCTCCATCATCAAGGAACGGTGAGCCCCATGCAGGAGGCCAGTGCAGCCTCTGCACAGAGAGCGATTTGTGGTGGTGTTGGAGAGGTCACCTAGTGAGACTCAGAGGCGAGGAGACAGAGTTCTGGCTCAGCTGTGTTGGGAGGTGTGTAGAAGTGCTGTCACCTGGGATGTTGCGTGGCATGTGTGAGAGGTGTTGGGGGGCCAAGCAGGAATAGGCATGGGGAGCAGAAAAAGCAGAGTTGGTGATAGTTGGGAGCTGCCCTGAGTCTAATTTCACATGTATCATGAGCAATGGAGTGGAGGACTGAAACCCGAAATGGGAGAAGTGAATTGGAGGCAGATTGGATAGGACTTGGATAGTAAGCTAAAGACCAGGGGTAATGCTCTAATGAGACATGAGGGCATTTTTCCTCATGTGTTCAGATTTTCCATGAACAATTTTCAAGCACCTGCTGCAAATCGGAAACTAGGATGAGGACAGAGGATGGAAAGATGTGACTTGGCCCCCGCCTATGAGATGCTCTT
This sequence comes from Tupaia belangeri chinensis, assembly GCF_000334495.1. Lineage (NCBI taxonomy): Eukaryota > Metazoa > Chordata > Mammalia > Scandentia > Tupaiidae > Tupaia > Tupaia belangeri. The sequence goes on along the minus strand of NW_006159850.1, from coordinate 16,434,226 downwards.
GTCAGTGCAGCAGGGGAGCAGAAAGTGGTCGGCACACGGTCCAAGTACGGCACAGGAGCTGCTTTCACCGGGCTGCGGGGCCCAACGGACATAGAGGCTGAGCCTAGAGGTTGGAGAAGTCTTTGGAGAAGGAGTGGCCTGGAGCAGGGCCTTGCCTTTGAACAGTGAAGAGATCTGATCTCTCTGTTTTCTTTTAGTCTGTGGATCCCCTAGACTTTCTTTTCTTTCCTTTTTTAAGCTTTTGCTATTGGCCATGTGCACGTGCCAGGGAAGGAGAGAGAGTGAGAAATCGCCTCCAAGGAGTATGGCCACACCGCAGTCCATTCTCTATCCTCTTGAGATTTGGGGCACACTCACATGTGTGCCTGGCATGATTCTCAAGCCACCAGGTCCAGAACTCGGACATGAAGCTGGCCATGTGGGATCCGGCACCATAACCTCTGCAGCACCTGCTAGCCCTGGTTCCTCTAGACCTTTAAAAAGATTCCGTTATTGCCATTTTACTTCAATTACAACATGAGGCTACTAACTTTTTTTTTCTTTCTTTCTTTTTTTGGAGAGGTTTTTGCTAGAGGGAGTGTGCTCTCGCCAGAAAGACAGAGATAGAGAGACAGAAAGTGAGAAATCACCTCCCAGGGGGTATGGCCCCACTGCAATCCTTTCTCCTCCTTTCTCCTCCTTTCTCCTCCTTTCTCCTCTCAGGATCTTGGGCACGCACGCAAACACAACCCGCGTG
>NW_006159850.1:16432788-16433354 GCF_000334495.1 Tupaia belangeri chinensis | reverse complement strand
CCCACACACACACACACACACCCTGTAGAGTTTTCACCCAGGCCTCTGTATTCTTTTGGTTTCATTCTTCTTAGAGGCCTTGCACTCTAGAGCAGGTGGTTGGTGGGCTAGAGCAAATAGTTCCTCCTTTGAACCAAACCTCAGTGAAAATGCAGTTTTCTAGATTTGTTTTGGTCACTGAACTCTTTCTGATCAAGGCCAGCTGGCCAGCTCTCTATGGCATACTAAAAAGTCATCCCTACCAGAAGCCTGTCTTGCCTAATGTTTCCTCTAAGACAGTAGTCACCAAAGAGACATGCATCCGAATCACCTAGAGGGCTAGTTAAAACCCAGGTTTCTGGACACAACCCCAGTGTGTCTGTAGATTGGTCAGGGCTTGAGAACTTAATGTCTTAGCGTTTCCAAGGAGCACTAATTCTGTTGGCCCAAGGGCCACTCTGACAACCGCTGCTTAAGCTAAACATCCACTGGGAAAAGGAACTGCTAAATTCTTGGTGGGACCTTCCTTTAGTGTAGTTCTGTCTCACAGACTTCCTCAGTGGGTGCCTTTCCCAGCCTATCACAGC
>NW_006159850.1:16430561-16432757 GCF_000334495.1 Tupaia belangeri chinensis | reverse complement strand
CAGGAATGAATGTGAAGACACACAGGGCCAGGCACTGGTATAGTGGTAACACAATTAGACCCACATGGGAGAGGTCCTAGGTCTACATCTTGGGACCACCCTGAGCACGTCAAGCATGCATGTGAGTGAGTGCTCATGTTCTGGGCTGGCTGAGGCTGGGGATAGATTACAGACTAAAGACCACACTGGAGTGCTTGCCTCCCTCTCGCTCTTGCTCTCTCTTATGTAAATAAATATACCTCAAAAAAAAAAAAAAAAAGAAGAAGAAGAAGAAGATGCACAATGACCTGTGAGATGGGAATATGGTTCTCCAGATTCTACAGGATAATCCTCTCTGGTTTAAGGATCCTTTTAAGGATTCCAATGCCTGCTATTCCTGTGCAGCTCAAAGGCGCCGGGCCACGTATAGCAGCCTTCGGGACTTACTTCCCACCTCCTCAGCTGTTCTCAAGCCCAAGACTTGGTATCAGAAATGTAGACATAGCTTTGAGGAGTAGCAGTTTGTTGGTGTACATCTCCCGTCCTGGGCCAGCCCGTGCAACTGTCAGACTTCAGAGTTGAGCCTTGTCCTCTGTCCTGCTGGTTGGTACTGGAACTCTTGCATGTGAAGTATTCTAGTCCCTTTTTGATCTGCAATGAGTGTCAAGGAAATGAGGGTGCCGGTATTCAGGGACAGCCTGAGGGAAGTGAATGGACACCTAGAGGTCCTGTAGCCCAAGGGATGCTCGTGGTCTTTGAGCTCATGTCCTTCGGAATGATTAATTGATGTCCTCCACTCTGCTGGACAATTAGGGAAAGCAGGAGAAGGAGGGAAAGTCTTCAGTTAGACCTAATTTGGCACCATATTGTTTTCTGTTAATCTATTTTGTTTTCTGTCCGTCTGTCCCAAGGGATGGGTGCCTTGCTGCTTGCTGAAGCATGCATAACTAATGTCCTCATTAAGGGCTGATCTGTTTATCAGGGCCATGCGAGGAAGCCAGCCTGCCAAACGAGGCGCAAGCTGGGGGCTGTTACCTCCCTCTGGGCATGAGCCCCACCTCATTAAGCTGGTCCGGGCTATTGATTGGGAGCCTGTGTTTGGAAGAGTCTTACTTACTCCATGCATTATCTTGACAGATTGATCAGACCTGATTGAGAACCTCTTAAAGGAACGAACAGCTGTAATGGGAAAGTTGGACTCTGTCATCCGTTAGGATGATTCTGGGAGCAAGAAGAACAAGGCTGACATCTTGGAGCGATTGTATTTACAATTAACATGGCTGAAAACGATTGCCTCTATTGATCCCCCCTTCCTGCAATTACAGCCCCATTGTTTACATTCCAGCACTTCAGTTATAAAAAGGAAATTCAATAATTATTGCATTATTTAAAGTTAAAGTGCCACAGAGTTTGCTGGCTGCGCTTGCTGGTTGATTTAACGTTCAGTAAAATCCATGCTGAGCTCTCCATCTTGAGGCCGAACTATATCGGCTTTTAATGAGACTTAGAAAGGGGGGGAAGAGAGCAAAACCCAGTAGCAAGGGTGTTTGTCTGGCTTATTTATGGGGTGAACCCAAAAGCTGGGCAGAGAAATTAGCTGTGTCATTGTCGGCCGAACTGGGTCTCTCTCGCCACGTGGTCGGCCACTCTGAGGACAGCCATCTCCTGACCTCTTTGACTCGTCTCTGCCTTCTCCAGAAGCATTTTCATCTGACTCTGTTGGCTCCTTGTCTTCCTCCCTCGAGTGTAACACTCTCCTGCAGCTTTTAGTAAGGAGAAAGAGTAAAATGTCTACAGCAGCCAGAATGGTCAGAGCCAAAGGCATTTGTTTAGAGTGAACTTTTCTCTCCTGCCCCATGACTTTTCCATTTTTCTCTTTACAAGGGAAAACAAATAAAAATAAAAGTAAATTAAAATACTAAGCACCTCTGTGGAGGAAGGAGTCAGCCCCGTGGGTGCTCGGTATCCCCTGTCCGTGTTATGCTGGCTGGGCCTGTCTTCTCTCGTTATGAAGGTGTTGAGGGTGTTTGTCAGCAAATCGTGGGTGCTCTCGGTAAGCCTCTGGGAATGAGCACCGAATTCATGCTCTCAGCCGGAGCAACCAAAAATTTCAAGAGCATGGGGGGAATTTTAAAGACCATTTTATTTTCCTCATCTGTGTTTGGTCGACATTCTTCCACGGGCTCGGTTCCAGCAAGACATCTGGACAGGTGCACT
>NW_006159850.1:16378513-16430537 GCF_000334495.1 Tupaia belangeri chinensis | reverse complement strand
CAGGAGGAAAAACCCATGCCTCATGCTTTGCCATCAAGAGTCACGCTTCCAGAGGCAGCCCCAGGAACTCTTAGACTGCAGGTGTGAACGGGCAGAGGAAGATGAATGGGGCTAGTTCTGACGTTTACGGAGGAGCTGGAGCAGGCCAGGAGCGGGCAGCTGCTTCCGTGTGACTTTTCCATTAATGAGGTGAACTCCTGGGTGCAAGCATTGCATGATTTATCTAGTGCCGTTTGCAAGGGTCTGAAATACTCTGGGAGAAGGCAAGCGCAGAGATTTTAGGTCTTGGAAGTCTTCCTCTTTATGTTGACTTGGATCTTTTCTGTGTGGCAGTTGCCGTGTGAGCTCAGGGGTTCATAAGGTGTGGTCCCAGACTGGCAGGTCAGCATCAGGGAGGTTGTGAGAAATCCAAATTCTTGGGCCCTACCCCAGATCTGCTGAATTGGAAACCACTGAGATGGGTCCTGGGTGCCATAGCATGACGTGCCTCCCAGGTGCTTGGGATATACGTCCAAGTTAAAGACCCACTGAGCCAGAATACCCGTTGCATCATTAGCCACAAAGTCCACATGGTAGACCTGTCCATCAGAAGTAACGAAGCAAGATCTGAACTCACAAGAAAGACTGTGACTGTAGCTGGTGTCTGGATAATCCTTCATGTCCTCCCAAGAAGTCTCTCATTTGTGTTTTCTCATGTGGTTGACAAAATGGCCGTCAAGGAAGATAGGGCAAGTATAAATATCTCCATTTTATGGATGAGGTCATGCACCTGTTCTGAGCACCAAGCAAGTATTTTGTCTGCTGTGTGGACTATTGTGTGCTTGGACATAAGCGTAACCAGGTTTTTGAGCATGCATTTGGGGACCCAGGCAAGTCTTCCCCAGTCATTTCAGCTGAGTTCTCCTCCCTGTGCTGGCCCACACCTGGGATGTTGGCAGACATTTCTATTATATTGATTTTTATTACCTTGGCACCCTGGTGGGCAGTGAGATTTGGTAAACAGGTATGGTTTTGTGGCAAGGCCGTGGGCTTGGAGGTTTGTAGGTTCTACGTACACCATAGCATTACTTTGGTTATGACTCATACTGAAGAAGTCAGCCCTGCGTGTGCTCGGTTCCCCATTCATGCCATAATTTCTGTATATCACAGTTTATTTACTGTCAACTGGGGATTCTTTTTAGGGGTGGAAGTTGGTTTTTTTCTTTCCTTTTTTTTTTTTTGCTATAGGCTGCATGTGCTCTCCAGAAAGACAGAGAGAGACAGAGAGACAGAAAGTGAGAAATCACCCTCCAGGGAGGATGGCCATGCCACAATCCCTTCTCCTCCATTCTCCTCTCGGGATCTTGGGCACGCACGTACACACGCCCGGCATGAGTTTAAACCACTGGTTCCGGGACTCGAACTGCAGTTGACTACATGGGAGTCCAGCAACATAGCCATTACGCTAACTGCTGGTCCCGGAAACTGGTTTTAAGAGGTAAATAGCAAATAGGTATATTGAGTAGATAATCATTTCCATCCCTAAGACCAAGCATCAGCTAATTCAAAAATTGATGGTTGTAAGATACTGGCTTCCTTCGTTATAATGGCAATCTGTGTATCAGGTGCTCTGTATTAAGCATTTTATGTGGCTTAGTCCATTGAATCCTCCCAGCAGTGCTATGAGGAGGTTATGTTATCGTCTTGATTTTGTACATGAGGAAACTGAAGTCTAACGCTGTGTATAACTTGCCCAAGTTAACACAGCTGTTGAGATTCGTAGAAGGGGTTTCCCACTGTGCTATCTTCCGGGACACACCTGAAATCACCAGGACTGGCTGAAGTTTGACCTGGCGTTGGATGAGCACAGCTAAAGGAGCATGAATATGTGGCAACCTTCATTTCTGTGAGGGGACTTAGATTTGTGAGAGCTAGAAAGTAGTGCTAAAGCGCTTCCTTCCCGATGAAGGAAGAGCGCTACTGTGACGGTATACTCTCCCAGTGACAGGGGTCTTTCAGATCTTGGAAGCTTCAGGTAGTTTCTGGAGGGGGGTAGTCAGTTTGGTGTTAGTTGTATGTGACCCTGTTTGTTGTTTTATCCACCCATGTAGCCCACTCAGCCTCTGAGCTGACTATGGTCACTCAACCATCATGGAAGCTGTCCCATTTTGCTTGAGAGATCATTCTCTGATGAGTCCCTTCCCTTTAGAGGACCCCTAAGTGCCTGAGAAACTTCCTCCCTTTGGGTAAATAGTCCACATTCATTTCTGGAGTTTTCCTAACAGAAATAAATGGAATCTGTTATGCCAAGTCTTTGGTATTCTACAAGGGTCCATATTTGTGTGTGAAAAGATCCAGAATCAAGGCAGATAAAACCTACAGATAGTTACAGATTTAGAGTGTGATTTTCCTTCTTGAATGTACTGTACTTCTCAGGGCTACTAGCCCTGAGAGCTTGGAATCAGGAACTGCCATTCGTGCAAGGGAAAGGATACAGAAGTAGGAAGACTCAGTTCTGGCCTGGGCACTTGGATACCCAGGACGAACAATCATGGCTTGTTCCAGGGCGTAAGGAATCTGGCCTAGAAACCAGAAAATAGGTCAGAGCAACCCAAACGGATTGATCTAAAGGAACATTTTTACTTCTTTTCACTTTTTTCTTATAAATCATGGTTGGGGCTTATATCTTATGGTGTCTGTAGGGCTCCCACAGTGAAATAGGACTAAATTAGCATGTACCAAGGATGAGGGCATAAATGGATGAAAAGCCAACATGAAACAGAAGATACATATATATTTAGGTTGACCTTCCAAGTGTCTTCCTAAAAATATGACATTAAATTTGGAGCTGTAACACAATTGCACTGATTAAACAATTAACCACCCCCACCCCGGTTGCATTACATCTGAGAGGATATTTTTAGGCATTCAAAATGAATACTGGCATCCACAGTGTCTTCTGTTCCAAAATGCCCTGTGGTCAGTGTAGCATTGTTTGATGGCCATGGTCTTGGAATCAGGTGCCAAGTTCCAGGCCTGTCTCTTACATGCTCTATGAGACTTTGGGCAAGTCACGTGACCTCCTGAGCTTTGGGCTTCTCCAAAGACATGAGCCAGAGGCTGCCCACTCCATGGTACAGTTACGAGAAAGTGTAAGTCTGTGTAGCTGCTTCCTCCCTGGTACACGCCATGTAAGCACATGATAGTGAATGAATATCCACTTCCTTTATTTTATCTTATAATGTGGTGGCAAACTAACCCTGGGTCCTCATCTTCTCATTCCTTCTCACCAGGTTTGTTAGTGAGATTTTTATCATCCCCTCTGTGATGGAAGAAGCTGAAACCCTTGGTGTGCAGTGTTAGCAGTCTTCCCCTCCAGAGGGATGTCACAGTGGCCTCGTCCATCAGGGGGACCTCCAATTGCGTGAACTGAGCAGAGTTAACAGACAGGCCCTCCAGCTTGCCTTTGCCATAGGATGCCTTTTTGAGCCTCGGCAGGTGGTTCAGTCTCCTTCTGGAACATCCCACCATAGGGTTTTTTTCTCCACTCACCAGGGGGTGTCTGGTTTCCCTGGGGCAGCCCATTTGTTTGGAGGGATGCCTAGAGGCTGCCTCACCATCAAAGAGCTTTACCACTTTTATTTGTTCTTGGACTAGAGTTGCACTATGTGCGCTGTAAAGGTAGGCGAAAAGGCGGGTGTGGATATGTTTATAGTAACAGGTGTTATTCCCCGTAGAAACATCTATTGTGAATTGGGTATGTGTATGTGTGTGTGTCAGAATGTACTTTGTCCATTTCTACTTTAAAGGGGCGGCTTTGACAAAACCTGATCAATATTTTGCATTCCATGCATGAAGAACCAGATGTTAGAAGTTTTCTATTGTTGGGGAGGAGGAGGGAGCTGGGGCCCCTCCAGATTTATAGAAATCAATGTTGTCTGACAGAAGTTGGTTAGTTTTCCTGGGAAACAAGTAACAGGAACACGTTTTTTTGATTTTCACGATGAATTATTTTCTAACAAGAGCCCTCTTTTCGTCTCTTTGACTTTGAGTATTTGGCCAGGGTGAACGCGCACAACATATTAATGGGGTAGAATCCCACAAAGTAAAGCAACCTGGCTTTTTCCTTCCCTTTCTTTTTAATTATTAATTTGCTTTTTTGCGTTTGGCTTTGTGTGCCAGGCTCATTATAGGAGGTGCCTCTTACTGCAGGGAGGGCTTTTCTTTTCCGAGTTCTGCCCCCCAAGCAGAACAGAGGTCACAGAGACAGGTGCTGGAACTTCAGAGATCTCATACCAAAGGCCTCAGAGTGTCACATTCCACCTAAACGGCCATGGGGTGAGCATTTTAAATGTAAAGAGCTGTGGAATCAGCTCCGTGGCCGGGCGGTTAAGGCATCCAGATCCCGCGTGGCTGACCTATCGTTCGAGTTCCAGAAACATGCGAGGTGCATGTGCTTGTGTGCCCCAGATTCCAACAGGATGGGGAGAGAGAGGAGAAGGAATTGCGTTGTGATCACACCCCACTGGGGGTCCTTTCTCTTTCTCCCTCTCTCTGTGGCAAGTGTAGGAGCTCTCTGGCAAAATACCTTAGAAGATGTAAATAGCTGTAACAAGATAAGGAGGAGGTGTAAGAAAAGGTCTTCCTGACCTTGTTAGGGAGCCCACTCCACCTCACTTTCAGGTATAGGCACTGACCACCTACCAGGTAGCAGTCAGATGCCTGACTGCGCCAAGGACAGTCGTTATCTCCACGTGGCAGTGACTGGAAGGAGTTGGAGGTTGTCTAACTCCTTCTCTGCTTGTTTGAGTCAAGGTGAATACTTACCTCCTCCTTAGACCTGCTTCTATGTGCTTACAGGAAGTAAATCCTGTTGCCAAATTTCAAATGAAAACTACCGTAACTTTGCAGTTCATATAACCCAGTCTTTTGTAGGTACTTTTTAAACCACCCAGTGAGATTGAAGAGCAGAGGAGGGGAAAACCTTACTCAGAGTCAAGGTTATAAGAGACTGGCCAGACCTAGTGAGGTTGAGCAGACTTCATTTGCCACTTGTCTTCATTTAGCTAGGGTGATCCTCCTTTCTTTTAATTTTTTTTTTTTTTTGCTTTATTCATGAAAGAATGTGCATATATAAGAGGGACAGAAAGGGAGAGAAGCAGGAAGGTGGGGAGAGTGGAGCGCCCTCCACAGTCTTGCCTCACCATGGTCTCTTCTCCAGCCCTCCCCTCTGTTGAATCCTCAGCTCTAGCACACGCGCCTGGGGTATTTCAGGCTGACCGAGCTGGGGATGTGAACCACGTTCATCGTGTAGGCTCGTTTCTCTCGAGTAGCACATTATCATGTGCCACGGAGCCATTCCAGTCCTCTCCTGATTTACTAGTTGACTCTTACTTCTCGTTAGTATTGTGGTTTGTGGGAAGACGCTGATTTTTCTTGAGTGAGCCAGGAGGCCCCTGTGATATCAGTGGTGCAGGTGGTAAATTTTCACAATGGCATTCAAGCCAAAGGGGTGTCCTCCTCCTGTCCCCTTGGCCAGTCCTTGAAGTCACTGCAGCCACTGCCTGAACCAGCTGTGGGTTAAGCCCTTAGGATCAGTGTGTGTGTGTGTGTGTGTGTGTGTGTGTGTTTGCCAAGTGTCTCCAGTGTTATAGACATTTGGGATCAAAATGAAGCAAAACCGCCACCAAATGGGCTTAACAGCCAGTTTTCTTTGGGTCCACGGGGACCACACATCACAGTGCACTAAGCAGAGTAGAAGTTGTCGCTGCATTTCCCTGTAAACTATGCTTCTGTCCTGACAGAGGAGAGCAGTTAGGGATGGTGAGCGCAGGGTAAGGAGGAGTGGGGAAAGTAGAGCAGACCGAGTGCCCCTCCTGCCTGCTGGGAGAGCTCTCTGCTAGAGGCAGGGTGGGTTGGGAATTCAGGATCTGTGTGGGAGAAGAATTTCCTGCCTGACGAGGAGAGCAAGAACTCTGAAAGGAGGCAGCTCCTGTATTGAGTGTTCCACTGGGATTTGTGCCTTGGTGGATTCTTCATATATTACAGTGAATTTAATTAAATACATTGTGATCCCAATTGAGGGTATTCTAATTAGCTAGGTCAGGAACAAATTATTCTCCCTCCTTCACCAAATGCAAACATCTCCTCTCTTCTGCTGGGAGAGCTTGCCGTGCCGTTGGCTGTCCATCTTGCCCTGTGGAGTCCCTGTCTGCATCTGTAGCCCCACCCCCACCACTCCTGGCTTCTCATTAGGCAGATTCCAAGGCTGGAATTCTAGGGAGTGAGGCCAGTTCCATTTGGGAGAGAAAGGGTATCTGGCCAATAGGGTCAGAGGGTTGCCCTACCCGAGGCCTGGGAAATGACCCGATGGTGTGGACAAGGCCACAGAGGTCAGAACCCTGCTGCTAGTGAGGGGTCCCTGTTTACTGCAGGTTGGACAGCCTGAGAAGTAACAGGACAGTTAGACAATCTGGTGAGAACAGGATTTGTCACACGCCAGGGACATCACTGGACCCAGCCGTAAGTGAACTTTGGATTGGGGTGTAACCTTTGTAAGAAGGTGTTTCCCAGCAACAAAAATAGAGTTTACTCTAGTTTCTAATTTTATTTTGTTTTTAAGAGAATGGTCTTGCAATGCCATGCAAGCTTGGAAGTTTGCATTGCTTTTGCACACGTGTGTAAGAGAAGACCCTGAGTGGTCCCTGCATTAGGATCAGCACAGAGGCCACACTGTTTTCCTCATTTCCTTTTATCCCCCCCCCATCTATAGTGTATGTGCATTTCCTTTCCTAAATGGCTGTCAAGTGGCAGACAGGGACTTGTAGCAATGTAGGAGTTTGCAGTTTATCCACCCAAGCTCTAGTAGAGTAGTTTCGGAATATCTTCATCCTATCAAATTTTTTGGTAGGAGAGATTTCCCAGTATGTTTTTTATTTCAAGTGAGTATTGACACAGTCCTGTCACCCAAGAACCCACGGATTCGAGGACAAAAAGCATTTGACATCTAAATTCCCAGCCACATCTTTTTGGCTATGTTGTCTTTGTCGTCTTTGGGGAACCCTGGCCATTTAGAATAGAACCTTCATGTTAAAATGTTATGTTCGAAATTCTATGCCTTATTACAAAGAAATCCTACTTGATGAAGGAAGTGCTGGGGGTTTGGAAGTAAAGGCTTTAGTGACTCCTGTTCCGACTTCATAGTTTACGCTACCACTAGGATCCCTTGATGGAAGGTACTGCTTTGGATTCTGTGGGGTTTTTTCTTCCTCTGTTATCTTTTATTCACTCAGTTATAGTTCAGACTTTAATAAATGTACATTTTTTGGCCATAGCGATCTGAAGCAACAGTTTCTGGCCCGTGCACCAGTTTCTTACTATTCAGTTCCAGGCTAACTTCTTGCTCCCAGGAATACCCCATTCTGGTTTTTGGCTCCCAAGGGGCTTTATGGAAAAGCTGGGGGAAATGAGCGTGCACAGACTTGTCATTTTCCTTTACGTCTCCCCTATCAGAACCGCCTTCCCCAAGGGTCGTATGTAGCCTTCAGAAGTATTGCCTCATTATACCCACCCTCCCGAAATCCTCTGAGAGGAGACTTATCTTGGAGGAGGCAAACTGAAGATAAACCATTAAGAAAAAGGTCAGCTCAAGTTTATTTTAAGAAAAGTAGTTTTTATTGTCAGTTGTAATTTCTTTAATAGCTAACATTGAGCTGGCCAGTTCTTCCAACTCCCGGTGGATAGACTATCCAGGACAGCTGTTGCTGGTGGGGATTTTAGTTGCACGGCTCTGCAGTCAAGTGTGTTAAATCACCCATTACAGGGAGAGAGGGCATTGTCTCCTGGTGCCCAGGAAGCCCTTGGCCTTCTTACTTACAAGTTGGCAGGATTTCTTGTGGGACAGTTGAGTCACTTCAGTTTACGTGATTAAGGCCTCAACTCCCGTGCTGTGCGTTTGCCAGTACACCTCACTGGGGCACTTACATTGCTTCTTCCAACAAGGTACAGTTGAGTTTCTGGATTTTCATACATTTTCGGTGATCGTGAGACAGGCACATGTGAGTGTGTGAACCTCGGGCAATGTCAGCTAATAGGAAGGGCTCGAAGTACCACTCTGATGTTTTCAGTATTGCATGGCATGCCTGGTGTTCCACCTGCTCGCGCTTCTCGGTATCAAGCGTTAACAAAGAGGACAAGGAAGATAACCAGGTAGCTCAGAAACTATTACAAAGTCACAGACATGGGACAGAACCAGCATGATCAGAAAAGGGACAGGCCACGTGAAGCAGTTCCAGGGCATCAGTTGTGTAAGTGGGTCAGGCTTGGGTGACGGGGGTAGGGAGTGGGGCGTGTGGCAAGGAAAATGAAGGAAAGACAGGTGACACCCGAGCATATAAACCATTGCGTTATCTGAGTCTGCTCCTCCAGGAAATGCTGGGTGCAAGGCAGGGGGGAGGGGTGGGGGAGAGGGAGAACAGCCCCCAGGCTGTAGGTCTCTCTCACTCAGTGGGTGGGTTGCCCTTGGTCAGTCACTTAAACATTTTGGGATGGTTTTCCCTGCTTCAGGCATACCTGTTAGAGAAACTCCCTTTTCCCCTGTGATGGTCATTTGAATTGAAGGAGGTGGCCTTTCTATGCCAGGAACATGTTGGTTCCTGAAAGGGTCCACAGGTTTCAGAATAATTTCAGGAAGTGCTGTGAGTCTTGTTCTCAGATGGCCTTGAAGTCTTCTCTTGGACGCAGAGGTCGGGTCTGTGCACTGCCCCCCGACTCCTGCTGTTCTCACACCCAACCTCAGATGCTCTTCTGACTGCATCCTGCTGTCTGGGGGCTTCCAAGCTCTGCAGTCACAACTGCATCCACTAAATATGACAGAGAACGGGACCCGGACTGTCCGATACACCAGCTGCCAGTGGTATGGGCCAGAGAGTAAACCACCTGACCCTGAAATGTGGACAAGAACTAGTCTGGAAAAATACACTTTTCTGACTTTTTTCCCCCTAATCTGGAGGAAAACCTAATTTGGGGTTCTCCTAATAGTCTGTAGGTTTAAGTGTCAAAACTTGAGGGATTTTCGTTTGTTTGTTTGGCAAGAGCAGATAGTGTTTTGGGCTCAATGTGCCTGCCCAGGGGGCTGTGTAGGGGGCCCACAGACTGAGCCCCACAGCACAGGGTGGCCAGCCTCTGGAAAGGGCCATGCTGTGATGCTCCAGCTCTGTGAGCCACGCTCTGTCACAGCTGTTCAACTCTGGTTTCCAAAGCCAGAGACAGAACATCAACCAGCAGGCCTGGCTGTTTTCCCGTGAAACTACATACTGTATGAGGGGACTTCAAAAGTTTGTGGGAAAAAAAGAGTTAAAGTACAGGTTCATTTTGCTGCAGAACATTTTTCAAATTTGTGCACATTTTTTTCATAAAACACATTTTCCGTGAGCTTTTTGAAAACCCCTTTGCATTTACAAAAACAAGCATTGGGTGGGATTTTACCTGTGGACCATAGTTTGCACCCCCAGCTATTAGGACATTTTGGAGAGGGAACAGGGGAACCTTTAGTCATCGGTTTGGGAGTGACCTGGGCATGCCTATCTGATAAGCAGTATTATCCGCACTCTGCAAAGCCAACACAGGAGAGGGTGTTGGGTGAGGAGGGGGGTGGGCACCAGGATTTGTGTCTCCTGCTGCTGGTTTCCAGTGAGCTGCAGAGAAGGGTCCATTGGGGAAAAGAGCCCTTTGAAGGAATCTGATAGTCAACAACCATCCTGTTGACTGGGGTGGCATGTCCCCTGGTGGCATGCTTCTGGCTGCAACCAACCAGGGAGGGCTGGTGACAGTGGCAGGCTTCAGGTGGCTTACCCAAGGCATGTCCCTCTCCTTTGTCCCTTGCAGCACCTGCAGCAGCATGAGAGTGGCGTGGAGGGTGAGAGCTGCTACTACCACTGCGTCCTGTGCAACTACTCCACCAAGGCCAAGTTGAACCTCATCCAGCACGTGCGCTCCATGAAGCACCAGCGCAGCGAGAGCCTGCGCAAGCTGCAGCGGCTGCAGAAGGGGCTGCCGGAGGAGGATGAGGACCTGGGGCAGATCTTCACCATCCGCAGGTGCCCCTCCACTGACCCAGGTGAGGCGTCTCATAGGCTTGGAGGCCCAGGGTGGGCCTAAATGTTACTTCCCATGAGGCCTGGGGGCTTCCATTTGAGGAAGACATTACTGGTGCAGCTGGCCCTCGCAGCCATTGCTGACCTCGCTGGTGGCTGTTGTGATCTGGAAGGAACATGTGTGGATTGTTGCTTTTAATTTTCTAAGGATCTTAGCAGCACCATTCTTCAGACATTGTGCTCAACGTTTATGAAGTCCCAGCCGCAACCTGGGCAACAGGCCAACAGAAGATAACCTGTCCCTAGTCTCTAAAGTCCTCTATATCCTCTAGGTTTGATATATTGGTTCAAACTGACAGGGCGAATGCAGAATTGTGTGTCTTGTTCATTGTTTTTTGTTTGTTTGTTTGTTTGTTTTTTTAAAGAGATTTTTGCTATTGGGCACTTGTACTCATTAGAGAGACAGAGACAGAAAGCAAGAAATTACCCTCCTGGGTGGTTAGCCATGCTGCAGTCCCTTCTCCTCCATTCTCCTCTTGGGATTTTGGGCATGCACGCACATGCACCCAGCACAAGTGTCAAGCCTCTAGGTCCGGGACTCGACCGTGGTCGACTACATGGGAGTCCAGTGGTGTAACCATTATGCCATCTGCTGGTCCCTCTTGTTCAATATTAAAAGTTGAAAGTTTGCAGCCTCAAAGTCTGGTCTATAAAAATGAACTTCAGAGGGCATCTAATTGAGTACTTGTTACATCCATTAAATTTGCGAGCAAGGCCAGTTGTTATGAGGGTCAGCCTCAAGCCCTTCAGTGGGAGTCTTCCCAGTTTTCTCCTCCCACCCTGCCTCTCATCCACAGTCACCTTTTCCTCTGCCTCCTGCCTCTTCCTAGTGACGCCTACTCTCATGAGCCCTCACTGGGTAGTATGGGTTTCCCTCTTTTTTCAGTCTTCCAGTCCCTTTCTCTTAACCCGGAAGCACAAGATAGTCACTTGCCTCCTTCAAACAGTAAAACAGAGGTTTTTCCTCTACCCTAGGTCCCTGCCCTTCTCCTCCATTCTCCTCTCTGGATCTTGGGCATGCACGCACATGCACCCGGTGTGAGTTTAAGCCACCGGGTCCAGGACTCGAACTGCAATCGACTACGTGGGAGTCCAGCGACATAGCCATTACGCTAACTGCTGGTCCCCTCTCTGCATGATTTTTAAGCTACCACATCTGAAACTCGAACCACACATGGCCATGTGGGATCCAGTGGCCAACCACCATACTGCCTGCTTGCCCCTTGTACTATTCCTTGACTTTTTAGTTTTAGACAGTATCTCTTGGTCTCTACCCTAGAAGATGAGGATTTTACTAGTTTGCTATTCTAGAAACCTACCCACTCATATCTACTTCCAAACCTACCCCCACCACACACTCACACAGAAACCACGCATACCAACACCCCTGCACACTCACATACAGCCCACAAACACTCAAAACACTGTATGAGCCTACAGCCCCTATCCCGTAAATACTGACACCCAGCACAGACATCTAACCCACAGACACACTGGCACACATGTTCACACATACTCACACGCTCACACGTACTCACACGCTGCCCACAGATGCACAGTCTCTATACTCACACTCTCTGTACCACTCCCACACCGACCACACTCGCGTTCCTCAGCATCCCCACACATGTGGTCCTCGCCTCCCTGCATCTTCCATTATGATTAAATAATAATTTGGGGTTATATTAATATTCAGTGTTTTCATTATTATAACTCTATAAATATTAATCACAGCTGAGCCATGTAGAGTTTTATAATTTCATTTACCTTCTTGTACAACTTTTTGTTTTCCCTGGTTTTCTAGGTACCTATGATTAATTCATGGCTAACCTTACTCTGCCAGAAGTCGACACTTCCTAATCTCTGCACGCTCTGCTCTCTCACTGTTTCTGGCAGCTTCATCTCCTCCCGGAGGCGGCCCTCCTAAGCCCCTCTAAAGCCTTCTGCCCACCTGCTCCTGTCAGGATCATCCGACTGCTCCTTTGCTGCCTTCTCCCTGTGCATGGAACTGCAGTTCCCAAGTGGCAGAGTAGTTATGCCCCCTGCTAGTGGGGTTTCATGTCACAGGGGACAGCCACTTCTCCTGACAGTCAGTGGGAATTGTTCCTTCAGGGAAGCGCTGTTGGGAACCAGGATAATTTCTGTCACTTCTAGGTCGCTGCAGGACTGTCCCAGCTTGTGTCATTCTGTTCTGTCTTTTGTTTTAGTTTTTGCTATAGAGGATGTGTATTTGCCAGAGAGAAACTGAGCGGAGGGGCAGGGAGTGAGAACTCATCCCCCTAGAGGGGATGGCCACAGTGCAATTTCCTGTTGGAATTTTGGGCATGCGCTTGCATGCGTCTGGTGTGATTTTCAAGCTGCTGGGTCTGGGACTTTAACTACATAGTTGGCTGTTGGAATCCAGCACCTTAACCACCACGCCACCTGCTGGCCCAACTTGTGTTTTTCAAATGCCTCTCTTGGTTCGAGTGTGAGTGGCTTGGTCTGTGGGGCTTCTGCCTGTCTCTGATCCTGTCCCAGTGCTGGTGAATGTCCTCAGGAGCAAGGGAGGGGCCGTTGTCTCAGTACCAACGTGCCATCTGGCTGTGGGGGAACCCTGTTTTCCACCAGGCATTTTGGCCCCTGATCTTGCTACTCCCCATTATCCTGCTGTCGAGTCATTACATGGGCCCCTTCTCCTGTCTAAGGAGACCCCCTTCTTCCAGAGCTTGGGTTTAGTTTGGTTTACTAGCCCTGCCTACATCATTATTTTCCTCTTCTGTGAAAAGCCGGTCCCTTTCACCCCTCAATTCTTGCTTTCACACTGCTCAGAATTCCCTTTTTATTAATGAGGTGCCCCAAACTAAATAGTGTACAGCTGCCATCTCACCCGGGGTCTGTGGACTGGAACAAGCAGTTCCCTGTTTGATAATGTAATACTTCTATTTATGCAGTCCGCTCGGGAATTGCTTTCCGACACCATCGCCTTCTGGGTTTCTCTCATTTAATGCGTATTAGGGGCTTTTTCTGCCCCTGAAGTGTATGAGCAACTTCATTCGAGAGGATAGACTTCCTTTCCGTGTCGCAGGATCCTTTGTATTGTCTTTGGCCTGGAGTCTTGCTTTTATGCTCTCCCTTCTCCCCCCGCTCGCACCCCACCGCCCCACCACATGCTCCACTTAGGCATATACTCTTGTCGGGTGACAGAGGGACCCATTCGTTACTAGGTAATACTCATATCAATCTTAACAGGAATTTGGTTCCATTTTAAAAATCCGTTGAAGGAATCTCATCTTAAAATACATCCTCCCTTTCCCCAGGGATCAGCTCTTAAAATCGTGAAGGAATGTCTTCAAGGAAAGGGACACTGTGGACCTGGTAGAACCCAGACATTCATAATCCTCTACTTCACAGACTTATAAAGTATTGCCATCTTTTCTCTTTTACGTAAGGATCAGGTCATTATTTTCCACCAGTCGCCTTCTGGGAGCCCTAAGTCCCATGTCAGTGGTCAGCTCCTGGTGGTTCTGGCTCGCTGTTCTGCCGTGTGCCAGTTAATTGATGGTGCTTTCTCCTATCCCCCTTCCCCTTTGTCCTCCCTTGTTCACATACCAGAAAGCTTTTCACAGACTCTGTCAGAAATAACTTCCTTTCCTTTCTGAGTTCGAGACCTCAGACCCTAGCCTCATGTCATCTTGAGATTTCGTTTGCCAAGGCTGGTGGAGTGAATGCTAGAACAGTCTCTTATCCACGGATGACACAAATATCCTCTCTTCCAGTTGGACCTATCACTCATTCGCTTGTTGCCAGTCAGCCATGTCCATGCTGAGGCCTACTGACCTATAGGAACCTGTCTGTCTGGAGGAAGGAGTCAGGTAGAAGAAATCACAAAGGTCTCCTCCATCCTTCAGAACTTTCTGGTAACTACTGGCAGCATTACCCACTGAGAGGCCTCGGGGACACACATACCATCTAGGTCCCGCTGGGCACCGAAGGAGCAAGCCTGGCTGCCAGCGGTGCGGTCCTGCTGGTGGTGGAGCTTCACTGTCAGGTTGCTGGGCAGAGTGAGTCCTGTACTGTAGCATCCTGAGCCCTGTAGGGTGGTCTTCGTGGTTGTACTTTCCACCCTCACCCCACGATAAAACATACACAGGCACGCATGCCTGGTGGGGCTTCCCATTTTAAAACTAGCTTGGAAATACACAGCTCAGAGAAAAGAAAGTAACCACACCCCCTACATACCCCGAGCATTTTAAAATTTTAACTCAGACTTTTGATTGTTGGCTGATGGTTGTTTCTGCAAGGCTAAGTCATTTTTTTGTCTTTGTTAGGATTTGGTCTTTGTGTTTCATCCCTCCGTGCACACAGGTAGAGCCATCACTGGGAGCCAGTGCCTGGGTCATGTCTCTTAGTTGCTGACATCAGCTGTTTGCTTCCCTGTACTTGACCAAAAGCTCTTGAAAGATGAAAAGCTCTTGGAGGTGGGTCATGTGTACGATCAGCTTCCCGGTTTGCTTATTAAAGAGGCATTTCTGGCTCCTGGGTGAAACTGTAGTTAATTTTACTCTATCAGGGCCCTGGACTTCGAGCACACAGAGGCCCTTTGTGTTTCTGCTCTTGGCTTTTCTGATCCTCCTCCTCCTCCTGCTTCTCTCTTACCCCCCCCCCCACCGCCTTAACTACTTTTCTTTCATGTAGACATAGATCTCCAAACTCTGCATACATGTAATGAAATGTAGCGATTCTTTAGTGAGGGCCTACTACATACAGTCCTTTTTATGGGCTGTGGACACAGCTGATGTCTCCCCTCTCTCGGCGTGGACCCATGAGTCCCTACACCAGCTCAGGCGTTCGAGGTAACCAGGCGATGACTCAATTTACAGAGGGCACAGTCATTTGGAGTTAAAGAGACTATTTCGCTTGGAGCGAAAGACGGCATCCCCCTTTACTGACACATCTTTGGCGTTCAAGGTAGTGAATTCCTGGGGTCATGGTTGCCAAGGGATGATGTGGTTTTGAAGACAGTCTTTACTGAAACACTCACTGGCTTCACTTAATGGATCTTTTTTTTTTTTTTTTTTTAAAGCAAGTTTCAGGGAGTTCTGCTTAACTTGTACAGCTTAAGAGAACAAGAAAAATGTATCATTTTCAGTGCCCTCATTTGCCTTTGTTTTTATTTTTCCGAGTTGGCGGAAGGCTGTCCTCTAAATATGAAGCACATATTTTATTATAAATAGCTAAATTATATGTAATTTTAGTGTAATTTTTTTTTCATAGCACTAAAATATGTTGTGGCCACTTTAGTAATCCTGAAGTATTGTTTTTTAAAACCAACACAGCCATACTTTTTTTTTTTCCTTTTTACTTGTTGACAGGCCTTGGAGAAGATGTACATATATAGTATTTCTATAATAACTAGAGAAGTTGAAAGTAAGCATGCTTCAGAACAAATTGGGGTGACTGAAATTTTAAGCAATTATGGAGGAATGGAGAAAATGCGACTGTTTCTAAGTATATTCTCTGATGAAGGACTGTTTAGATAAGGATTATAAATTTCGGTGTGCTTTTTTGGAAAGGTGCTTTATAGTACAAAGATAATGGGAGGTCATTTTGTATCAACACAAGAAAAAGAATAATGTTCAATGGAAAATGGAGTTTGTAGAATAGCACATACTTTTTTTTTTAAAGGTGGTTTTCTTACAGCTTTCAAAATAACCATTCTCAGCAGAGAGTTTGTAACAGGTGTGTCTGGCTGTTGCATGGGGGGAATCCTTTTATATGGACTTAAGAGGGTGTTAGGACCGTGGCAAGAGGTCAGATATCGGTGGAGATTGGTGATAGAGATTTCCGGAGAATCGCGAACAGCTTACCGAGAAGTCCTCTTTTGTTCAAGCAGATAGTTTTCTCTTTGTCAGTATAAAGCATTCATAGTTTGGTTATCGTGGCATGCTCTTGTATTCTGCATCTACATGGAGAGGACTGGAGTGCTTCTCATGGTGTATACCGTCTTGTTTTTCTGTTGGAACAGAGTTCTTGATTTGCCTTAATTAGTCCTCTAACAATCTACAAAGGTCAGTGCCAATTGCCTGTTCATTTACATTTGTAATTGCGATGGCTTCTGATTACATATTCCTTGTCTTAGTCCTTCCTCTAAGTACACGCTAGTGTGTCCTCCCCTTCCCCCAGCCCCCACGCGCACCCCAGAGTGGTGCGAAAGCCCAAGGTCTGCGAGAAAGCTCTGTAGTGACAACCCAGCCCTCACTGGAACTTCCGCGCCTGCTGTGGAAAACCATCTTGGAGAGGCCGCTGCTTCTAAGTTAGGGATGTAATGAAGTCAGAGTCAGGGAAATTACGTCGATACCAGGCAAGAAATCTGAGAGCCATTATCTAGGAGCCTTCTTGAACTGGGTAATTAAGGGCAATTAAACTTTTCTGCTTGCTCTCTGCAAAATATGCTAATGATCTGGTCTGTTGGACGGTGGACATACGCAGAGTGCTGTTTCACTGCTGGCCTGCAAGGATTCTTCTGGAGAAGATGTGACATCACCAGGAGGGTCACTGGGCAGTGGGTCCAGAGTCTACAGCCTCCAACCTCACCTGCTGTCACCCCCTCTGCTCCAGGAGAGACGAGCATCGGTACCAGGACATTGCCCCTCTTCAGAGACCTGGGGCAGGAACCTGAGTTGCAGGGATTCATACATAGTCCGACTTTGTACTCTAGGTCCACCGTTCGCTAGTTGCTCCATTTTTATGGCACAATCAAGCTACCAGGGTTTGGTGGTTGTGTTTTCTTTCTTCGGTATGTATCCTGGAGCCCCAGATGTCCGTCGTCTTGCCAGTGAGCACTGGTCTTGGTCAGGGCCTCTAGGGTGTCTTCATGCCCTCCCCTCGGGCTCATGCTGGGGTGTGCCCGCATGGCCACTTTATGTTGCCCACCCGCAGAGGCAGCAACCCCCTAACCACTCCCTGCTAGGGAGGCGGTAGACATTAAGTGGCACAGCGGTGAAGAAAGGAAGAAAGCTGTCTGCTGGACCTGGGAGATGGTGTGATGTGGGTGTATGTCAAGGGGTGAACATTGAGCATCCTCTGTGTAAGGATGTGGGCAGCCCAGAGACCACCTCCTTGCCTAACCAAACTGCAGAGACATAGGAACCTCTAAGGGAACCGTAGAATGTCTTATCATACCAAGGGTTACTTTAATTACACCTTTATCCTAAAATATCCCAGATCACCTTGGAATGGGGTTACCCGAGGAACTTGAAACTTTCAAAGCAAACGTGGGTAGCTAGCCAGTGTGTAGGCGTCACTGCTGGGTTGCGGGTTCCGTCCCTGGATTTCACTGGGCAGCAGGGACCTTGCATTGCTTGCAGCTGTGGCGGAAGTGCTGGTCATCCTCTGCTCTTCCATAGCGTGTGCACACCTGTCTGCTCAGATCCCCATCCCAGGTTCTGTGCTTCACACCTCCATTGTTACCTGAATGTGGTTTGCAAGAGAAATAATGAGTTGTACTTGTATTGCCTTCAGGGATGTCCAAAGAATTCATTTCTGGGGCCACTTACATCCTAGATGAAACTTGTTCCCGACCTTGGTAGGGGGCCAGGGAGGAAATAGAACATGCATCTCTCTCTCTCTGCTTACAGAAATAGCTCAAAGGCTTTTTCTTAGACTTACAGATGTTAACGAACCCCCTTCAAACCGTGACCCAATTATAAGAATTATAGTCCCAAATGACTTATTTCAAACCTTGAGTAGCAGTGGAAAGTTTGGTGGCCTTGCAAATCAGTATAAGCACTACCCGTACTTCGCTGGTTCCTGGGCTTCCGCTCCCTGGAGAGCCACAAGGAAACTTCACTAGATTCTCTGTTAAAGTTAAATGAAATTTTAAATTTAGTTTCTCTACAATACTAATAAAATTTCAAGTGCTTTATAGTGACATGCAGCACTTGGCTACCTTGGTGACCAGGACACATGTATAGGACAGTTCAGATCTTCTCTCTGGTGTCCCTCAGATTTCCAGTAGGTCCAGACCAAGTTTAGGCAGCATTCTCCATAATTGGCTTTGACCTGTGGTTTTGGTTTTTGTTGATTTCTTTTTTTTAAGAGAGATTTTGAGTGTAGCGTGTGTGTGCTTGCTGGAGCGACAGAGAGTGACAGAAACACAGAAAGAGAGAATTCATCCCCGGGTTGATGGCTATGCCACAATTCCTTCTCCTCCATTTCTTCTAAGGTTTTTGGGCATGCATGCACATGTGCCCGGCATGAGTTTAAGCCTCTGAGTTTGGGACTTGAACCAGTCAGCTATGTGGGAGCACAACGACATAACTGTTGTACCACCTGCTGGTCTCCTGATGTTTTTAATTTGCTAGAGGGCATGTGCACTCCCTAGAGACAGACAAGTTCTGGGGAAATGAGAAATCACACACACACACACACCCTCCAGGGGGATGGCCATACCACAATCCCTTCTCCTCCATTTTTCCTTTTGGAATTTTGGGCACACACACATACATGCCCAGCATGCTTTTAACGCTGCTGAGTCTAGGACTAGGACTGCGTTGTTGGCTATTTGGTACCCAGCTGCCTTCACCACCGTGCCAGTGGCTGGCTCTGGCCTGTGCTTTAAAGAAGTATGGTGTCCACCAGCTGCCTGCCTCTGCTCTTTTGCCTAGTCTTGTTCCATTAGCAACTTTGAGAGAGTTTGAAAGGACTTTGTAAAGATGGTTTTTCGGAGTGGGTGTTAAAAGGCTTTTTATCGTTTGATATTCCATGATAATCTTGAGACCTTTTGTATATATGATCATACCAGGAGCTTTTAATTGTGCTTAGGAGATCCTTGACCTCGGCTCTAATCAGTCTGTGATTTTCTTAGGACAGGCCTGTCTGTTGTTTTAACCCCAAATTTTATTATCCAGAACTGTCATCTTACTAGAAAGTCAAAAGAATTTGTGTGTTTTGCTGTCAGTGTTAACACTGGTTTTAAGTTTTGTGCTTAGGACGGTTATTCCTGGGGACCGCATTTGTTGGCCAGGACTGCCGAGACCAAGTGTTACAGACTGAGTGGCTGGAGCAACAGAGGATTGCCTTCTTGGTTCCTGGAGGCCCAAGTTCAAGATCAGGGTGTCGGGAGGGTTGGTTTTTCTAGAGGTTTCTCTCTTTGGCTCGCAGATGGTGGCCTTGACCTCACATGACCCAAGCCCAGTCTGTGGGCATCCCTGGTGTCCCTCCGTGTGTCCTAACCTCTTCCAAAGACAGGCATCAATGGGATTAGAGCCCACCCTCATCTCTTTAATAGGCCCCGTCTTTAAATATAGTGCATTCGGAGGTATTGGGGGTTAATGTAGAAATTTGAGGGGACACAGTTCAGTTCACCACATGGACTTTTGCATCCCCAAGGCTAGTTTCTCATGTGCTAGGAGGGAGTTGTGGTCCTAGTAGCCTGTCCTGGCATGGCGTATGTGGGGGGGAAGTTTGGATTTTGTTCCCGTTAAGATATGAAGTCATTGGAAAGAGCTGAGCAGGGAGGGTGGTGGGTTGAGTTACTCGCATGGCGTTGTGGTCCACGTGTGAGTTGACTTCTTCCCCTTTCCCCCATCACGCCTCAGATAAAAGAGCTTCTCCAGGCAGGGAGGAGGGTGGCGCCATAGCCTGTCACACTCGGTAGCCCTGAGTGTGCAGGGTCCATGCAAAGTAGCAGAGGACTTGATGAACTGTGAGGAATCCACGCCTGTGCTTATGTGAGATCAGCATAACTCTTAGGGGCTCTCTGCTTCAGCTCAGAGGTCAGCAGTGGGTTCTCCCCCAAATACACACACACACACACACACACACACATACACACACACACACACACACACACACACACACACAATCCTTTCCTGGTGACTCACTACTCAAGTGTGAAGCACAGGAAAGACTTTGTCCTTTCGGCTTGAGCAAAAGTTGTGTCTTCTACAACATAAACACCAGACACAGAATGAGACACTAGCTCTGGGCAGAGCACATGGCATGATGACCAACACAAGTTAAGAATCTGATGGGTGGGCGTATTCTACCTGACTGTTGTGGTATACAAGATCGTGATGTTTATTTCGAGGATGAGAATTTCATTTTACTATTTGATACTTTAATCCCAAAAAAGCACAGTGCCGTAACACGTCTGTTCTCTTGGTGTCCGCAGTGCCGAACTGGGCGTCATTATCCCACTCTGAGGGCAGACGACCTCGCTGTGGTTTCTGTGTCTTGCTGGCCTTTGGCAGACAGGCCTGGTCTGATTCTGCAGGCATCTTCCTCTCT
Source organism: Tupaia belangeri chinensis (assembly GCF_000334495.1). NCBI lineage: Eukaryota > Metazoa > Chordata > Mammalia > Scandentia > Tupaiidae > Tupaia > Tupaia belangeri. The sequence continues at coordinate 16,410,132 of NW_006159850.1, read as the reverse complement.
GTGGACGGTGCCCAGACCCAGGTGGATCCGAAGACTTCCTCAGAACACACAAAGGCCAGGGAGATTTGGAATCCTCCGTTTTATTTTCCCTGGGCTTTTCTTTCATCAGAAATGTAGACTGGTTTTTCCTTCCTGCTGCTTTTCCTGTGGATGGTGTGCGGGGGAAGGCTTCTAGCCCCCTTTTAGGCAATAGGACAGGGCTAATTGGGAAGTTGCAACTCTTTAACTAGGTTTTCTTAGTCACGCCTGCCCCCCAGGGTCCCTGTCCCTCCAGTTGTCAGGCACACGTTGCAAGACCCCTGCAGGGAAGAATGCTGGCATATCATGGATATTTGGAAAGAATGTTCCAACCACACCTGGCTGCCGTGTGTAAGGACAGATGTAATTTATTTCAAAAATCTGGCCACAGGCAGCTTTTTCTGTTTGTTTCCTTAAGGGGGGAAGAAATTGAAAGGCAGCAGCAAGTTATGGTTCACATTTGTTTTCTTTCAGATTTGACCAGCCAGCAGAAGAGAGATTATCTCTAAAGGATATGAAAGGTTTAATCATTTTAATTTTGTTTTTATTAAAGTTTATCATAACTTTTTCCCCTCCACATGTCCTAGTAGAATAGGAAGAGCGAAGAGGAGGTAGTATAAATACGCACAAACCCCCAAGCATTCGGTTAATAAAACTCTCTGGCGGGCGGCCCCTCTCGAGGAGGAAGTGGTTGGGATGGCAGGCCGGCCAGGCAGATTGTGGCGACCCTGAATCGTGGCCAGCATCTCACGAGCTTCCTCTCAGCTCCATGGACCCTTGTTGTGGGAGCTCATCGTCTTCATTAAACTGAAAGAGATGAAGCTCTGACCGTTGGCTTCCTCCATCCTACTACTCAAGCAAGGTGGGACCCCCCTACCCCATCTGTAGCCAAAGAAATCTAAATTGATTCTGTTAGATCCTTCTGTCTTTATCATCACAATAAAATATTCGAACCCAAGGCCAGCAGGTAACCTGGAAGTAGTGGCAGCCGGATCCCACAGGGTCGGTTCTGCCATTTGAGTCCCAGGCCCAGTAGCTTCAAAATTATACCAGGCACATGTGCGTACCCAAAATCCCAAGAGGAGAATGAAGGGGTTGCAACATGGCCATCCCCTCTAGGGGGTGTTTTCTTACTTTCTCGCTCTCTTTTTCTCTCTCTCCAGTGAGTACACATGCCCTATGGCAAAAATCTAAAAATAAATAAATAAAAAGAAGTTCGAACCTAGATATTTTGAACACTTGCTCGCTTTAGGCCAAAACCTCTGAAGTAGCATGTGTACATATGTTTTTGTTTTGTTATGTTTTGTTTTAATGAAAGAGTCGAGTTGGGAGTATTCTTTAGTTTCTGTCCTATAGATTATGGTAAAAGTAAGATCCTAAATTAATAGGACTTTGGGCTCATTTTTCCTTTAGGATAGAAAACTGAGCCTATTTCAAAGCTAATTCAGTTACCATGGTCATCTGAGTGTGGACTGGAGCCATCGTCATCATGGGTTCAGGGCAGTCACCCTTCTCCTCCACAGCTCTAGACCTGCCGTGGCATCACGGCTCGGAATTTGAACCCTGAGATCAGGCAGGATGTTGCATCACCTGAAAATGATGAAATAGTCTTCAGCATTCTGTTTTTACAAAGGCTGGAAATTAGACTTGCACAGTCGAGACAAGGTTTTAAGCAGGAGGATTATAGTACTGTTATCTTGTTAAACCCGACTTAAACTGGCAGTTGAGTTAACCCTAGTATATACCAGTCCTTAAGTTTTTGGCAGCATTAGGGCTTTGTAGTTCCATGTAAGTCATTTCTTGAGTAGAGTGGCTTGTTCTTCAGAGGAGAAGCAGCTTTTCTAGTGGCAGCTCGGTCTCCAGTTCCTCTAGTCAAGTAAAAGCTGTGTTGAGGTTTCAAGCCTAGTAGCTGTGTGAATAAATGACCCAGCTCCTGGTGGGCTGTGTGGACAGTCCCCTGCTCTGTCAAGGTTTTCCTGAAGCCTGGGGATCCTCTAGGCATCTGGGCCATGCCTGCTAGTAATGAGGGCACCTGTGAGGGGCTGTGTTGGATGTGAGGCCTCCCTGCAGGGATGGGCTCAGAACCAGACCCAATCTCCCTGCTGAAAAGGGACCCAGAGTTCAGTGGCTGCTGCAAGTTTGCAGTCATCTAATGAGCCCAGCTGGTCTCTTTTCCAGCTGGAAGAATGTACCAAGCAGCCCTGGCAGCCTGTAGTCTGGGAATTCTTTTATAGTAGTTACCTGAGCCAAGGAGGACGAGCTTGTTTTTTTGGTTTTCTGTTTTTTTTTTTGGTCACTCCCAACTAGAATTGTATGACCACTGAATATGACAGACAGGCTCTGATCATTCTCTGTGGGCTTCACGATGGAAGCCCACCACCAGCAAGTCAGGCAACCTTCATTGAGAGGAAGAGTGACCAGCAGCTCTCCCGTCTGGGACTCCTCTCAGGTCGGATTGCATGAACACAGAAATTTGGACATGTAGTATGAGATCTTGGTCCTGTATAGATTATGAAGGTAGAAGAGAGAAATAAAAAGATAGTAGGGAAATTTTAAAAATACTGTTTCATAGTGTTAGCAACTGTGGATTCCAGAAACACTCCTGGAGTGGCTTACATCAGTCAGGAGTTCCATCACTCCTTATGTAAGAAGATTTGGGAAGAGGGCAATCCAGTGCAAGAGTGAAGGCTCCAGTGAGTCAGTGGGTACCTGGTTTCCCTCCATCTTTCTGTGTAGACATTTTTACCAAATGTTGTTCCTCCTCCTCATGTTAAACTGTGCCCACTCTGCACTCCAGGCAGGAGGAAGTAAGCGGGTAAGAACATACGTGCCCTTTGAGTTTGCCTCTTTAAAGAGCTTTTCCTGAGTTCGTGGGTGGCGTGGTGGTTGGGGCACTGGACTCACATGGCCAACTCCATGGTTCAAGTCCTAGACCCGGTTGCACGCTGGGCATGTGTGCATGTATGCCCAAAATCTTGGGAGGAGAGGAAATTGTACTGTGACCATCCACCCAGGGGGTTCATTTCTCACTTTCTCTCTTTTTCTGTCTCTCTCCAGTGAGTTTACATGCCCTATGGCAAAAACTCTTTCAAACAAAACAACAACAAAAAAAAGTGCTAAAACCTAACTCGTTTTCTTCCTCTTGTACCTCACTGGCTGGAAGTTGGTCGTATTTTGGGGTATAAGAGATACAGTTTTTAACTGGGGGTATTGCTCCCTGAATAAAATGAGTGTTCTGTTAGCAAGGAGAAATAGTTATTAGGAAGGCTATTAGAAGTCTCAGCCATATGTCTTTTAACAGATAAGGAGGGGATTAAGTAAACTGTGTGGTGGTGGAAATCTGGGTAGCCATTAAGAATAATGTTCTTGATTAATATTTAAGGGTATGGAAGAAAGCTTCATAGGCTGAGGGAAGCAAAACACAAAACATATATTATTGTTAATAGTTTCCTGTGAAATATGTAACTATACTCAGATGTTATTACTGATTATGGGTGACTTTTATTTCCTTTGTACTTTTTTCTCTTTTCAAGATTTTCAACCATAGGCACGTACTAGTTTTATGATCAGAAAAAAAAAAAATTGGCAAACTTTGAGAGTAAGGAGTAGTAATTACTACCATGTATCTGAAACATACTTGATGGAAAAAATAAAACGAGTAATAAAGGGGAAAAAAATCCATAAACATGCAGTGATAATGGAATGACGACGAGTAGCTGTAATGCTGAGAAGTCATCAAGAACATATCCCACATGCTAATAAGATAAAAGGAAGTAATATATGTGAATTCTTATTGTAATTGTGCAAATACAAATTTCTATTCTAGGTACTTTAACTATACATCAGAAACATTCACCATTTTCTTTGTCGCCTCCTTTTTGAGAGACCATTTCCCCCCTCATTTTTGCATTGGACACCTTGGGGCAGGTTGTTCTTTGCATGTGTTTATAAACATCTGTTGTAAACACTGGTTACTGTGAGGAAAAATAAAATAATAGAGGAAGTGACCCCTGCCTGTGACACACACACACACACACACACACACACACACACACACAGTTTAGCAGATTCCAGGATGATGCTTAGTAAGTAGCAGATGGTGCGAAGGACAGTAAATATGGCTGGGCCGTCTGGATGTGAGGAATCCTTGGGCGGAATGATGGGGAAGCTCCAAGGAGAGATTTAGTCTGTCCCTGGAAAGGTGGGTGGGTGGGTCAAGTCAGACAGGGGTACTGAAAGGAGATCAGGAGTTTGGGGACCAGTGAGCGGGCCATTCTAGCCAGAAAGAGGATATTGGGGCAGAGACCAAATATTGCAGTCCCATTTTCCTTAGTCTTTCTAATCTAGTTTCCCTCCTTGTCCCTTCCATTTTTGGAAAGACAAATAGGATTATAAGTATGAAGATCACAGATTGATTAAAAACAAATACATTAACACTCCTATCTTGCCCATAATCTCCTAAGTAAATTCAGAACCTAGAGAGAAATTTTCACGTTTGAACTCTGACTAAACAGCTAAGAAATAGGAATATCTTACTGCTATCTGGGCTGTTTGTATTGAGGGGATGTGCCAGTGCTGATAAGAGCTCTGTTTTTTTCCCCATTAATAACATGGAAACAATAAATAGTAAATGAATTTGTATACCTTCTAAATTATGTATAATATGTATAATTGCAAACACTTAATAGGAAAATTATATAATTGGACTAGAGATGTTAGGGATCTTATTTTTAATGTACACTTGCTTTAAAATTTTGAAATAACCTCAGGCTTACAGAAAAGTAACGTATATAGTAAAAAGAACTCTCATGTACCTTTACCCAGATTCCTACATGTTAGCCTTTTACCACGTTTGCTTTATTGAGCTGTCTTGCGCATTCTCTCTGTGTATACATCTGTAAAACACGCACACAGATAAATGCATTATTTCCTTTTGAACCAATTCAGAATAAATTTCAGACATGGTACCCCTTGACATCTAAATACATTAGTGTACATTTCCAGAAAAATAAGGATATTATTTCATGGAAACACAGAACAATAATCAAAATTAGAAAAATTAAACTTGATACAAAACTATTCATTCTCTAGATCTTATTCAAATTTTCCTAGTTACAGTCTTTATGTGAAAAGAATATCTTGGGTCACAAGTTGTACTCTGTTGCTTTGTCTCTTTATTGTTCTTTAATCCAGAACAGATTCCTCAGTATTTCCTTTGTCTTTTGTGACCTTGACATATTTGAAGGGTGTAGGTCAGTTATCTTCTTCTTTTAATTTGTTATAGGGTGTCTGTGCTTGCCAGAGGAGTGGAGGGGAGAGGTGAGAAAGCATCCTCCAGGGGATATAGCCATGCCACAATCCCATCTCTTCCATTCTCCTCTCAGGACTTTGGGTACATGTGTCCAGCCCAGCATGCTTTCCAAGCTGCCGTGTCTAGGATTTGAACTATGCAGTTGGCCATGTGGGATCCAGCTGCCTTAGCGACCATGCTACTGGCTGGCCCCAGGTCAATTAGTTTATGGAATGTTTTTCAATTTGGGTTTGTCTTACATTTCCTCATGATTAAGAATCAGGCTGAGCATTTTGGCAGAACTTTTGAAGAAGTGACATGTTCTTCCTAGTGCATGGTATCAGGGGGTACATGATACTGATTTGTCTCTACATTGATGGTATCTGCTTCATTAGTTATGGTGGTTCATTCCAGGGTTATCCATTGTAAAGTTAGTATTTTTCATTTTCATACTTAATGAGAATCGAGTGAAGAGATATTTTGAGATTGCTTAACAAGGAATTGAATTTTCACATGGGATTATTTTAGGAAGATAGTAGCTAATAAAAATCAATAGGGAGAAATATTTGGCAAATGAAGGTGGTGGTCATTAAGGTTTATTTTTAGCATGTACACTATTTACCAGTTTTTTAGATGATTAGGAAATTCAATAGGCTAGAACTTCAAGAGACTGGAAAGATTTTTTTTGGGGGGGGAGAGGTTTTTGCTATAGGGCATGTGCGCTCGCCAGACAGACGGAGAGAGACAGAGAGTCAGAAAGCGAGAAATCACCCCCCAGGGGGGATGGCCACGCCGCAGTTCCTTCTCCTCCGTTCTCCTCTCGGGATCTTAGGCACGCACACACACGCGCCCGGCATGAGTTTTAAGCCACCGGGTCCGGGACGCGAACCGCGGTTGACTACATGAGAGTCCAGCGACATAGGCATTATGCTAACTGCTGGTCCCCTGGAAAGAATTTTTCAGAATGCCACCAATCACTCTTGATATAGTACAAATGAGAAATAGTGAATTTGGGAAATGGCCAAACAAACTTTTAGGGTATAAGAGGAAGATCAAGTGTTAGGTCTGCCAGTGCCTGAGAAGCAGAGTTTTAGGCATGTGAAAGTTGATAAGTCTTAATATATTTGTAGTTCCTTTATTTTTTAATTTTTAAAAAAAATCTGCTATAGGACTTGTGTCCTTATCTGGGGGGTGGGTGGCGGGTGAGAAGGTACCCCCTAGAGGGATGGCCATGCTGCAGTCTCTTCTCCTCCATTGTCCTCAGGATTTGGAGCATACACACATACTTGTCTGGCATGTTTTTCAAACCATAGGTCTGGGACTTGAACTACATAATCAGACTTGGGGATCCAGCTTCCTTAAATTCCATGCCACTAGCTGGCCCTGTAATTCCTTTATTTAAGAAAAAAAAAATTTTTTTTTTGAGAGGTTTTTCACTATAGGGCGCGTGTGCTTGCCAGAGAGAGACAGAAAGTGAGAAATCACCCCCCAGGGGGATGGCCACGCCGCAATCCCTTGTCCTCCATTCTCCTCTTGGGATCTCGGGCACGCACGCACACACGCCCGGCGTGGGTTTTAAGCCACCGGGTCTGGGACACGAACCGCGGTCGACTACGTGGGAGTCCAGTGACATAGCCATTACGCTAACTGCTGGTTCCCAACATCTTTATTTTTTAATCTTTTTTTTTTTTTTGTAGCATTTTTGCCATAGGGCGCATGTGCTTGCTGGGGAGAGACAGGGAGAGGGAAAGTGAGAAGTCACCCTCCAGGGACAATGATCATGCCATAATCCCTTCTCCTCCATTGTCCTCCTGGGATTTTGGGCACTCACACACATGCATCTAGCCTGGTTTTCAAGTTGTAAGGTCTGAGACTCATACCATGGTCAGGTCTGTGGGAGTCCAGCACTTAAACAACCATGGCGCTTTCCAGAGCAAAACACCTTTAATTCTCATCAGAGCTCTTCTGCGTTATGTGATCTTTGGTTGGCCAATGCTCTGGCTAGCCGGTCGGTCGTTGGATGGCAGGATGGACTGGTACTTGTGTATGAGAACACAGAGTGGAGAGTGAGGCCTGTGGTCAGGCTTACTGTTAAGCATTTTCAGTTCCCTTAAGTCTCCTCCTACATCTTAGCATAAGGCCTAGAAATAGGCCTTATGCTAAATTTCTGTTATCTCTGCTAAATCTAGAAATTTGAAATTCTTGTTCCTTACTTTCTAGGTTTTCCTCTTTCTCTGACAGGAACAAATGAGAAGGCCATTCCCGGGATGTCTCAGACTTTGTATCATCCCCTCTTTTCTCTTACTTGTTTTGTTTGTTTGTTTGTTTTAGAAAGGCAGCCTTCTGATGTTCCTTTTTGCATCAAATCATTGTCAGGTTTTTCTTCTTTCTATTCTTACCATTCCTGCCAAGTCTCATTCTTACCTGTCTTCTTTTTGGGGGATAATTACTCCTTCTTTCATCTTCAAGGCTGTAACTGTAATAGGGTGGGTTTTCCAACTCCTTAGCCAAACCGGGTCTATGGAGCCCTTGAGCCTGATGGAGCAATCCAGTTAGAGGAGCCTAAGGCAGACAGGACATGCTCTGGGTCCAAGGCATCTGACTGTCTAACAGAAAAAGATCTTCGAAGGACCATGGGCATGGACTTGAAAACTGCTGATAAACCACTGTATGAAGGCCACAGGACTGTCCTCCAGAGCCAAAATGCAGCGCGAGCAGGTGGAGAGGACAGAAGCAAGATCCATGTCATGCTAAGGAAGGACCATGGTCTCTGTGAGAAAGAGAACGTAGACTTTCCTCTCTAGGGAGCAGGAATCATGAGATAACTCGTACTTAGTGCAGTCACATGATTTTTCCCTGTCTTAGACAGGCAATACTGGTTCCCATGTGGGGGTGGAAGGATTTGAAGGTGAAACCCATATAAGGTGAAAGAATGTGTTAGTAGAATGGGATGTGGTAAGAGGGGACACCCAGAACTGCTTAGGCGGTTCCATCTCAGAGAAATGGGGAGAGAGCAGCTGAGGATGACTATAAGGGATTGAGCTCAGGTCCTCAAGTGGGGGCTCATGCCGAATGTGAGAGATGACAAGGTGAGGAGCAAGCGTGGTAAAGGAAGGAGGTGAAAAGGATGTCACCACTGAAGCCACAACACTTCCCCCATCCCCCTCTTTTCTAAATGAATATGGCACTTACTCTGTACCACAGTCTTGCACATAATTATAATTTTGTACTGTTTATTTCTCTCATACTATTCCAAAAGGACTTGACAGTCTTATTAGACTGATTATGTAATACTTGCTTACTATTCATCCCTAAAATTGTAAACCTCTATAGCACCCAGGCCAGACTCTGTCCCACTGATTAGCAGCTCAGTCAATGGGATTCTGTCCTACTGATGAACAGCTCAGTCAATGGCGGGCTTCCTTGGAGGCCATCTTGCTGGATTTCTGTGGGCTCCTTGGTGGGCTATGAGAGGTATCCATTGCTGTTGCTGCAATTTTTTTTTTCTCCCTCCACAAATGTGTACCTTTCTTAGTGATTAGTGAAAACTTGCCAGAAAACCCATCCAAACAGATCCATGTGGTGAACAGGGTTAGTAGACGAGGAAAGCTGCTGCCACCTTAAGCTAAAAGGGCCTGGTCACACGCAACATTATACTTCCTTTGTGTTTCTGTAAAAGGCTATACTCTCCCTGGTCTACTACTTTCACCTTAGGCTGAAGTTTGACAGAAAATGACCGCAGGAGCAAAAACAGATGATCCCACCAAAGTCAATGTGGTGGGAGAGTTGAAGGAGTTTAACTCCTCCTTGGCTCCAGAGGGCACTAGCTCATAGAGTTATAGTACTACACCTTTTGGTCTTTGAATGTTCTGTCTTCCGAGAGGTTTCACAGTCTCTGCCCTCTGCTGGGGCTGAGGATGCAACTGGCCAGTCTGCTGCCAGGTTACCGAGATGTAACGTGGGACACCCTCCCCAGGTCATTTTGGTTCAGCCTGCAGCTGGGAAACACTCATGTGAGCGAGATACCTCTTCTTCTTCTTCTTCTTCTTTTCTTTTTTTTTTTTTTTTTTTTTTTTTTTGCTTGAGGGCATGTGCGCTCACCATAGAGACACAGGGAGGGAGAAGAGAAAGCACCCCCTGTGGGGAATGGTCACTCCACAGTCCTTTCTTCATCTGTCCCTCCTCTAGGGATTTTTGGCACTCTCACAGAGGCCCAGGATGTTTCTCAGGCCACCAGGTCCAGGACTCGAACTGTGTGGTTGGCTAGGTGAGATTGATTTGTCTTAACCACCAGGCCGTATAGCCAGCCCAAGATGTATTTGAAATTACTGTGTAAGCTATTCCCTCTCCAAAGTAAGAGAAGCAAATACATGTTTATTATTTTCAAAACTGTAATGGGGGGTTGGCTCATGAAGATAAGACTTCTCTCTCCCCAAAGATAGTGACTGCTCACATTTTGTAGAACTTCCTTCCAGAAAGACTGTGATTAAGGGACTGTGAGTGTTTGCTGCTTGTCCTGCCATTCCTAGGTCATTTCTAACTTCAAGTAACGTCAGTACTGCAGGTTTGGTGGGTTCATGCCTGCGTGGATGATGAGCTGGGGCAGGGCTGGAGGCGGTGGCGGGGTTGGTTCTATGAAAAGATGTCATTCTGTGCACTGAATATGTTCAAAGAGGTGAGATTGCTTTGAAGAACCTCTGGATAGAGAGAAAGGGCCCATCCGTGTCGTCAGACCTTCCGTTCAGACCCAGCTCCTATTCCGTTTCCTTTCCCATCACCTCCACTCGTAGGAAACCCTTCTGTAGCTCTTTTCCTCTTGTACACAGGGAACATTCAGCACTTCAGAGCAGACTTCTGGTTGTAAGAGCTTTTAAAAGTCACACAGGAGTTGAGATCCGGGCTTTTCTGAGCTGAGTAACCTTCATCGAGTTACATAACCCAGGGATTCTTGACCTTTTCAGATAATCTGATGAAAGACTCAAGCCCTCATTCCAGAGAAATGCACAGACACAGAAAATCCTGCATGTCCTTCGCAGGAGCTCCCATCGGCATACCTCTAAAGCGTCGGTCCTTGCACCTGTGTGAGGGTGTGCAGATGCCCGATGGGGCTGGCCGCATTGGTTCTCCTCTGGCAGTTAAATGCGGGATGATACATGAAAGTGTCCTGCGGAGCATGGTGGCTGGCTCCGAGCAGCTGCACGCTCGTTCTTTCTGACCCTCACTGCCACTGCTGTTCGCACTCGCCTGCTCTGTACACGTGCCAAGGGTGGAAAGTTGGTCCCATTTCATTTTTGGATTGTTTGTTAGGACAGAGCTCTGCTCGAGTTTCAGTTGATCTGTCCACAATGATTTCTTTGTTCCTTCTTTTCCTTCTTCCTACTTCGGACGTCTACGGCCACATCACATTATCTTTCTGGTCTTCAGCGTCAGTACACCATTTCCTTCCTGCAAGAGGAGCCTGGGCTGGATTGAGCTCACGGAAGCCCTGGGTCTTCCTCTCACCAATGGCTGCCCTGATGTTATTCAGACTCTGTGATGGCTTTTCCTGCACCCTCAAGAGCCAGAGGAGCCCTCCTTCAGATTTCAGAATCAAACAAGCGTGTCCTCAGCCCGCAGGGACACAGCCCCACACAGGGCTTCTCTGGCAGATACTGGGACCTCTGTCAGTGGTGGAATTGGGAAGACCCAGCTGTTGTTTGTTACAGGCTGGGGGTGACTCGGATCACCTCTAACCCGTGAGCTGCCCACTTGGCTGGTCATGAGTACCAGCCCCTCCGCTATACAGTCCTGCCTCTCCTCCTGCTTCCTGTACCTGTCCCCTGGACTGTGGGCCTCAACTCCTGCCGTTTGATCGGCAGATAGTTTGGGGACAAGGTCTTACTCACTCGAGTAAGCTGAGCCCTTGTGTGAGCATAGAGTTGTCACAGCCTGATGTAGCCCAGCCCAGAGCCACCATCAAGACCAAGACTCAGCTGTAGCACTCACAGCCTGACTCGGGACTGAATGGGCTTGTTTGCACGGTGAGGGCTCACCTGGGTTACGGGGACTGGTCCTTGGAGAGATCCTAACCACAGGCACCTTTGCCCATTGGCCCTTTTCTCTTTTAGGCCTGCCTGGTTCTACGCCAGGTTGTCAGTCTTGTCATTTGATTCTAGCTCTTCCTGGGTAGCCAGCAGTCACCCATAAATTCTTATTGGTAGGACTCCTTCAAGTCTCAGGCTCCTTTCAAGATGTAAAAACTTCTTTCTTAGATTCTTCCACTAATATTTCATCTTCTATTTGAAACGATTCATTAAGGTGGTTCAGCTGGCTGTTACTAGCCTGAGGGTAGGAATGAATGCAGACTCCCCTTTTAAAAATAGCCTTTAAAATAGATGTTTGCCTCATGTAATGCCTGATCAAGCTCACCTAGCTGTCCTGTACCTGTCCCCTGGACTGTGGGCCTCAACTCCTGCCGTTTCATCGGCAGATGGTTTGGGGACAAGGTCTTCGTTGAGTTTTTTTTAATTGCCAGAAGATGCAGACTCTTACCACAGAGAGACGGAGGGAGAAAGAAAGGGAGGGAGAGAGCACCCTCCAGTGGGTGTGGTCATCCCACAATCCCTTCTCCATTTCTCCATCCTGTGGGGATTTGGGGCACATATACATGTGTTCCTGGTGAGTTTCTCAAGCTGCCAGGGCTAGGATTTGAACCATGGCCATTCATGTGGGATCCATCTCTTTAATCACTGGGCTATAGGGCTGACCCATCGACCCACATTCTTGTTTATACCCTCCATGATTTCAGGAGGGTGTGTCATTTTTCAATTGGCTTCCTCTCTACTTGCAAATTGAATACCACGTCCCCTGGATTGCCCTAGCCACCATCCTCAAAACAGTGACATCTGGATGTTTCCAAATAGCCTGCCCTGGGGATGATTGATGGATTTCAATCTTGGCTCGCAATCTGACTTTGACCACAGCTTTTGGGGCTGAAATTGGTAATCCTGATGTGTACCACCAGTGTGACTCCTTAGCACTGGTGGCCATTTGTCAACGGCGTGGGACACCTGAAAGGTCAACTGCCTCTCTGCCAGCATGATTTGGCGCTCCATTCACAAGTTTCTAAAAATGTTTCAAAGCTTTTACTTGTGTGTCCTTTGATATGTGACAGTATGTGGCTAAGATGATGCTTAACGCATTCGAGTGGCATGGGAACCCTTTCAGCTCTTCCTGAGATGTGGGATGAACACCCCTCAAAAATGCATACAGATACAAGGGCGCACGACAGCTTGAGCTGCTACTAAGTGATGGCTGCGGTCATGTTCCTACATGTACCTGTATGTTTTCTAATGCATAGTTAATGAAGCTTCCCATGTGCTGGGCGTCTTCAAAGCCCGGGGGACATTGTGGTCAATGTGGGTGGCCAGAGCCCAGCTCTCATGGAGCTTATATTCTAGAGGAGTGTATGTAGTAAATAAAAAGAAAAATAGCTGTTAGGCAAAGGATTAAAGGGAAACGCAAGACAGGCTGATGACTAGTGGCTACTAGGTATCTGTTGTAGAGGCGTAGTAAAGAAAGGAGATTTTTTTTGAAAAAAAACAAAACAAAACTTTGTGTTGGAAAATTTCAAATATAAGTAGAGAAATTGGTACCCCCTAAACCCAGAAACCATCCTCAACAGACAGCAACTCGTGATCAGTCCTGTCTTATCCATTATTCCCTTGTCATCCCCCTCTTACGTTTACTGAATTGTTTTGGAACAAAGCTCAGATATACCATTCATCTGTAAATATGTCAGTTTGGGGGCTGGTAGGTGGCTTGGTGGCTAAGGTACTGCACTCCCACATGGCCAACCACGGTTTGGGTCCTGGACCTGGTAGCTTGCTCGCTCCCTCTCCCCCTCTCTCTCTCTCTTTCTCTCTGTCTCTGTCTCTGTTGTTAGTGAGCTTATGTGCCCTATAGCAAAACAAACAATAATAATACAAATAAAGTAATTATTTTAAAAAACAGTCTGTATCTCTTTTTAAACATGATACAGTAACAGTATTATACTTCTAAAAATTACAAATCTAAAAAAATGATCAATTACTGAGTCAGTATTTGATAAATAATAGTAATAAAATCTTCTACATTGGAGATTTTATTATAACTTGTTTGTTTACATTGAAATATTTTGAGTGCTATGTCTCTAAAGTCTTTTTTTTTTTTTTTTAAAGAGAGATTTTTGCTATAGGGTGTGTACACTCACCCGAAACACAGAGACACACAGAAAGAGAGAAGGTGAGAAACAACCCACTACTGGGGATGGCCACTCCGCAGTCCCTTCTCCACGCTCTTCTCAGGATTTTGGGCACATGCACACGTGTGCCTGCCAGGAGTTTCAAGCCACTGAGTTAGGACTCCAGCCTTGGTCGACGATATGGGAGTCCAGTGCCTCAAACCATTACACTACCTGCTGGGCCCTCTAAGATGTATTTATTATTATTATATTATTTTTTGAGAGGCTTTTTTGCTATAGGGTGCGCGCGCTCACCAGAAAGAGAGAGACAGAAAGCGTGAAATTGCGGCCACACCGCAATCCCTTCTCCTCCATTCTCCCCTCGGAATCTTGGGCACGCACGCACGCACGCACATGTGCCCGGCGTGAGTTTAGGGCACCGGGTCCAGGACACAAACTATGATCGACTACATGGGAGTCCGTTGACATAGCCATTATGCCAGCTGCTGGTCCCCCTCTAAGATCTTTTTATGTGTTGGTGTCTCTTCTGACTTCTTTCTTGCAATTTTGTTGAAGTTAAATCACATAGAAGTTCCTTGCAGTCTGGATTTTGACGATTACATCCCCGTGACATTCTTAGCATGCTTTTCGGTCCCCCGTGTGTCCTGTGAACCGGTGCTCAGATTTGGAGACCCGATCTTATTTGGGGTCAGCTTCACTGTTTTCTCCAAGGCTGCCTCTTGTGGGAGAGAGCCTCATCAGGAGATACTTCATGTCCCATTAACTGTTCCATGAGTTAGCAGCCATTGATTATCATTGACCAAATCGCCTGTTTTATTTAGAGCTGGCACCATAGCGATGTTGTCCTTCTGTCATTTCTTCATTTATTAGCTGGGCTACTCCTGTCAATGGAAAGTTCTCCTTATTAACTATTGGGTTGTCCTGAAGGTAACATCCTGAAGGGGCATCCTCTTTTTCAGGTGGTGACTTTTAGGACAAGATCTGACTTGACCATATGAAGAAGGGGAGGAACTAGGCAGGTGAAGAGCCCAGCTGGTGCAAAGGCCCTGGGGTAGGAGGAAAGCCAGAGCATTTGGCATGTCCTGGAGAGGGGCAAGGCAGGTGGTACTGACTACTAGACCCACCTTTGTAAGCAGGGCTCTGGGTCTAGGGTTCGAGTACTGTGAGAAGCCTCAGAGGGGTGCAGAAGTGGCCTGGTATATTCGGATTTACCATTAGGTCCCACAAGTTGTTGTACATTTCCTCATGGAGCTCAGACTCTCAGGGAGCGTACACAGTTATGATTGCATCTGTCTGCAACTTTCTTTAATGTGTGGGTTTTCGTGTCGGGCTCTCTGGTTCTTACATCTTTTGCACTTGATGATTTCACTTTTTTTATGTAGTTCACATGTAATTTTTCCAGTCCTGGACTCAGTTTTCAGGGAAGCATTTGGGACTTCCGTAGGACCATGAGCATGATTTCTTGCCCTCAAAAAACTGAAGTTACCAAGGCATTAGGATTCGTTGCTGTAACGATACCGTACATGCCTAAGGAAATACTTTCCTTTTACAGACTTTGAGGAAGTAACCTGATGCTCTAACCTGAGCTCCAGCGTAAGCTCGTCCTTGTGTCTGGGTCTGCAGGGCGGCCCACATGGCCACACGACCATTCACACTAATGGGATGGCCTTTGTGCTTCTGAGTTGCTGTCTGTCTCTGTCCTGGGCGTTAAATTAACCTTGCATAATTACTATTGGGAGCATTTTCACCAAATACATACAGGGAAGAAGATCTACACCCCTTTATCTTGGCCTTTTTTTTTTTTAACGTAGCATCTTGCTATGCTGTGTGATCTTCCCACCACAGCCTCCCTAGTCACTGACAGCACACACATGCCCCTGCATCTGGCCTTTAAGATGGACCAGGAATCAAACCTGGTCTTCCATGTGGCCCTAGCCCAGAGAGCAGAGCATCTTATTAGCACATGCCTCTGTGGCTGGACCAACTAATATTTTTTATATAGAAGTATAAATACGCAGAAGGATGTATGACATGCTACCGCAAGACAGCCCAGCCCTGTGGCTATGGGAGACAGTAGGAACCAAGCGCTTCACGACAGGCAGTGCCAACATACACAGAGGCCACGAGTGGCTGCTAGCTGGGTACTGGACGAGCACGTCATTCGAATGGGAAAGGACACGTCTGAGAGGAGAGCATAAACTGACCAGTTGTCGTTGGCCTGGTAAGAGGAGTGAGGAATATGAAGGAAAGTAATGGCAAGTAGTACCTGCAACTTGGGAAGACCCTGAGAGGCTGCAGAGTCCATGTATATGTGTGTGTGCACGCGCGTACACACACACACACACACACAGAAATTCATAATTTTTATTAGTTAGCCCGAGGATTTATTTATTTATTTATTTTAGTTTGCTATAGAGTGTGTGCACTTGCCAGAGAGAGAAAGAGGGGGAGAGAGAGAGCAACAGAAAGAGGGAAAGTCAGAAAGCACCCCCTGGGATGGGAGGATGGCCACACTGTAATCTTTTCTTCCTTCATTCTCCTCTTGGGATTTTGGGTATGCATGCACACATGCAGTTTTTAAGCCACCAGGTCTCAGACTTGAACTGTAGAGTCAGCTATGTGGGATCCAGCCTCCTTAACCTCCATGGCACCCATTGGCCCAGCCAAGGGTTACATTTTTGAGAAATGACAGAGAAGCACCCAGGCTCGCCCAGTGATCCAGAAGCAAGGGCCATTGAGAGTTTAGCTAAATTGTGCCCTGAGTGTGACATGCTTTGTGGGGGGACAGCCCCAAAGGAGTCTTAAAAGTGATTAAATCATTGACCAAATCGCCTGTTTTATTTAGAGCTGGCACCATAGCGATGTTGTCCTTCTGTCATTTCTTCATTTATTAGCTGGGCTACTCCTGTCAATGGAAAGTTCTCCTTATTAACTATTGGGTTGTCCTGAAGGTAACATCCTGAAGGGGCATCCTCTTTTTCAGGTGGTGACTTTTAGGACAAGATCTGACTTGACCATATGAAGAAGGGGAGGAACTAGGCAGGTGAAGAGCCCAGCTGGTGCAAAGGCCCTGGGGTAGGAGGAAAGCCAGAGCATTTGGCATGTCCTGGAGAGGGGCAAGGCAGGTGGTACTGACTACTAGACCCACCTTTGTAAGCAGGGCTCTGGGTCTAGGGTTCGAGTACTGTGAGAAGCCTCAGAGGGGTGCAGAAGTGGCCTGGTATATTCGGATTTACCATTAGGTCCCACAAGTTGTTGTACATTTCCTCATGGAGCTCAGACTCTCAGGGAGCGTACACAGTTATGATTGCATCTGTCTGCAACTTTCTTTAATGTGTGGGTTTTCGTGTCGGGCTCTCTGGTTCTTACATCTTTTGCACTTGATGATTTCACTTTTTTTATGTAGTTCACATGTAATTTTTCCAGTCCTGGACTCAGTTTTCAGGGAAGCATTTGGGACTTCCGTAGGACCATGAGCATGATTTCTTGCCCTCAAAAAACTGAAGTTACCAAGGCATTAGGATTCGTTGCTGTAACGATACCGTACATGCCTAAGGAAATACTTTCCTTTTACAGACTTTGAGGAAGTAACCTGATGCTCTAACCTGAGCTCCAGCGTAAGCTCGTCCTTGTGTCTGGGTCTGCAGGGCGGCCCACATGGCCACACGACCATTCACACTAATGGGATGGCCTTTGTGCTTCTGAGTTGCTGTCTGTCTCTGTCCTGGGCGTTAAATTAACCTTGCATAATTACTATTGGGAGCATTTTCACCAAATACATACAGGGAAGAAGATCTACACCCCTTTATCTTGGCCTTTTTTTTTTTTAACGTAGCATCTTGCTATGCTGTGTGATCTTCCCACCACAGCCTCCCTAGTCACTGACAGCACACACATGCCCCTGCATCTGGCCTTTAAGATGGACCAGGAATCAAACCTGGTCTTCCATGTGGCCCTAGCCCAGAGAGCAGAGCATCTTATTAGCACATGCCTCTGTGGCTGGACCAACTAATATTTTTTATATAGAAGTATAAATACGCAGAAGGATGTATGACATGCTACCGCAAGACAGCCCAGCCCTGTGGCTATGGGAGACAGTAGGAACCAAGCGCTTCACGACAGGCAGTGCCAACATACACAGAGGCCACGAGTGGCTGCTAGCTGGGTACTGGACGAGCACGTCATTCGAATGGGAAAGGACACGTCTGAGAGGAGAGCATAAACTGACCAGTTGTCGTTGGCCTGGTAAGAGGAGTGAGGAATATGAAGGAAAGTAATGGCAAGTAGTACCTGCAACTTGGGAAGACCCTGAGAGGCTGCAGAGTCCATGTATATGTGTGTGTGCACGCGCGTACACACACACACACACACACAGAAATTCATAATTTTTATTAGTTAGCCCGAGGATTTATTTATTTATTTATTTTAGTTTGCTATAGAGTGTGTGCACTTGCCAGAGAGAGAAAGAGGGGGAGAGAGAGAGCAACAGAAAGAGGGAAAGTCAGAAAGCACCCCCTGGGATGGGAGGATGGCCACACTGTAATCTTTTCTTCCTTCATTCTCCTCTTGGGATTTTGGGTATGCATGCACACATGCAGTTTTTAAGCCACCAGGTCTCAGACTTGAACTGTAGAGTCAGCTATGTGGGATCCAGCCTCCTTAACCTCCATGGCACCCATTGGCCCAGCCAAGGGTTACATTTTTGAGAAATGACAGAGAAGCACCCAGGCTCGCCCAGTGATCCAGAAGCAAGGGCCATTGAGAGTTTAGCTAAAT
Source organism: Tupaia belangeri chinensis (assembly GCF_000334495.1). NCBI lineage: Eukaryota > Metazoa > Chordata > Mammalia > Scandentia > Tupaiidae > Tupaia > Tupaia belangeri. The sequence goes on along the minus strand of NW_006159850.1, from coordinate 16,391,827 downwards.
TGTGCCCTGAGTGTGACATGCTTTGTGGGGGGACAGCCCCAAAGGAGTCTTAAAAGTGATTAAATTTTGAAGGAGGCAGCTTGGACAAGTTTTACATATATTTATTAAGTTTATACTTATTAAACAATGAAAAGAAAGAGGAAAAAAATAGCACGCTTTTCATAGTGGTTTAATGTGTGGATTTCCAACCGCCTGTGGGAAGAGTTATTCAAAAATACAGGAAGAGGGTGTCCAAGGGCCCATCCCTGGCGCTAACTCAGGGGTGACCCAGAAAGATGGGCTCTGTGTTTTTCTCCCAGATCTAAACAGAAAGTAGATTTTCTGGATAGGAATCTTGATCTGTCAAAAATAGCGGGTGACAAAAGCAGTATTATTTATTTAAGCGTGGAACGCTGACTGGGAGGACTAAGGCTGGAGGGAAGTCAGATGCAATGCTTCAGCTGCTGCATGGCTCTTTGCAGTGGGGGTGAGGAGTCGCCTATCCATCATGGCTGAGAGGTGTGTAAATGAGAACACGGACTCCTTTGGAGACCCCCAAGTTATGTATTTGAAAATATGCTTCTCTTTTCCTTGTTTTTGTTGTTTTCATCCATTCTGTATCATCCATTTCTCTCCAATGGCCTGGGGACCTGGCATCTGTCACTGACACCTTAGGAGCTGAGGCCTCCCTATGTAAACTCTCTTGACTTCTGAATATGAACAAGGAGTGGCCAAGGCCCAACTACTTTGTTTCTTTTATTATTATTTTTTTTTTTTTGAGGTTTTTGCTATAGGGCACATGCGCTTGCCAGAAAGAGAGAGACAGAGAGACAGAAAGCGAAACATCACCCCCCAGGGGAGATGGCCACGCCGCAATCCCTTCTCCTCCATTCTCCTCTCGGGATCTTGGGCACACATGCACACACGCCTGGTTTGAGTTTAAGCCACCGGGTCCGGAACTTGAACTGTAGTCGACTACATGGGAGTCCAGCGACATAGCCATTATGCCAATTGCTGGCCCCTGTTTCTGCTAACGAGTTTCCTGCTGTTTCTTTTATTATTATTTTTTTTTTTTTTGAGGTTTTTGCTATAGGGCACATGCGCTTGCCAGAAAGAGAGAGACAGAGAGACAGAAAGCGAAACATCACCCCCCAGGGGAGATGGCCACGCCGCAATCCCTTCTCCTCCATTCTCCTCTCGGGATCTTGGGCACACATGCACACACGCCTGGTTTGAGTTTAAGCCACCGGGTCCGGAACTTGAACTGTAGTCGACTACATGGGAGTCCAGCGACATAGCCATTATGCCAATTGCTGGCCCCTGTTTCTGCTAACGAGTTTCCTGCCCTGTTCTCACCTCCTTGGGCCACTCTTGAGAACGAAAGAATAAAACCAGTTCCTGCCCTGAATTTTCCCTGGGTTCTGGTGAGGCCCAGGAGCTTTTAGTCTGTGGTTTCTTCTGTTGTAATTTATATGAAGTTAAAGCTGTATCTCAAATTCCTCTATATCTTTATTTCCCTCTGTCGGAGACAGGAAAAAAGTGGGGACCACCAGACTTGCAGAGATTTTTACCACAGCTGTAAATGAAGCTGGGAGAAGAGAGTTGAGGTGGTGATGGAGAGAGGGATTTTGTCTCTTGTTCCAGGCGGCCTCTGTGGGGCCATAATGGTTGTCATAGAAGCTCACACCCACGAATAACCCTTTGCCCCGCTCCCACCCACAGAGAATGGCATCCAGAGAACTTTCCTGCCCTCTGGATAGAAAGAGAATGGCTGAGTTGGTGAGAGGAGAAAATAAAGGGGACCTGCCCGACTATTTGTTTATCTGGGCTGGATATTTCTGGAGAGAGTAAGTCTGTGGCCTCTTTTTGGTAGAAACGTCCTCCTGTGAGTTGCTTTAAAAAGAGAAAAATTAAAGATGAGAGTTCTGTTTTCTTTTTGGAAGCATGAAGTCGTGTTGCCTGGTGGGAGGTGTCCAGTGGCTGTGGGGGAGAGGATGCCTGGGGATCCCCTGCCGCGCTGGCCCAGCCGCCCGCTGCGCTGGGGCCCGGGTGGAGGGGGAGAGGGGGGGGGAAGCCGAGGTTGAGCGGGGCACGGCTTCCTAGATTAGCTGTCTGAGACCGCCGAGTTTGGATTGGCGTGAGGCTGCACTGGAGGGAGGCCGGCGTTCCGGAAGGGAGGCGCCCCGCCAAGCCAGCAGGGCCCGGGGCTCTGCCCTCTGTGTCGCCCAGGTTGCGGCAGCTCGTGCGTAAATGGGGCAGCCGGGTCCGCGTCTCTTCTTCCCTCTGCGCAAATTGGAAACGACTAACCTTGCCATATTTAGTGCAGCACTCACGGCTGCTCGCCTCCAAGGGGTAATCATGCAGGCATAAATTCGGAAAGTTGCTAAGCTATGAGCAGTCTTATGAGCATTAAAAGTGTCCTCTTTGCCAGAAAGGTCATTCATAACTTGGCTACCCTGCTGATGTACAGTCACTGATATTGATTGATTAATGTATAAAAGCACCAAATCCATTTGCTTCTATGAAAGAGAATAAAGTGCAGTCGACTCTCTCTTTATTTTCACCTCATCCTTTTGTTTGAAGGACATTTTTTCCCCTCTTTTTGTTTTGCCAGCTATGTTTAAGGGGGTTACAAAAAGCCAGTTTCTGCCAAGTAATGTGTTCACAAAGGGAACATTGATTCACATCAGTGTCGCTTGAATTACCCTTAAAGCTTTGCCAAGGAGTTGCTCTTATATTAACCTTCTGTTAGAGAAGGAAAAAATAAATAAATAAGTCATAAAGTCAGCTGTGTTGCCTTGGATTTAGTTTTGAGCTTGATTCCTAATCATTTCTTCTGTGGCAAATTGTGGTGAGAGACATTGACCAGAAAGGCCCTTGTCAGTTTGGGGAGTATGGGATGGGGGGCACGGAGGGAAATAAGCCTACCCCCTGCTGCCCGAGCCCCCAAGGCTCCAGATCACCGAGCAGGTCCTGAATTTACTTCCAGGGCAGAGATTAGTTCTGATTGGCTGCCCCGCCTTTCAGGCCTGAGGTCCTGCGTCCCTACTCCTTGCTCTCTTTGGCAGTTCACACGATCAGGTGGTCCAAACAGCAGGAAACCCTTCTTTTGTCTGGAAAATGAAGGATTTGGATGCAGACGGCAACTTTGCTTTTCAGCACCAGTGGAATGAATTAGTTATACAATCTTCAGAGTCATCCTTAAATTTCCAAGTTCTTTGCAAACCCAGCAGGGCGGTAGTCTGAAGCTGGGGGGGGGGGGCGAGGGGGGGGGTTGGGTGAGTGGGGGGGGGGGGGGAAGGAAACTCCTCTGCATTTGTGAACTTCAAATTAAGGGTTTTTTTTTTTTTTCAGTTTTGTTTAATTTTCTATTAATATTATCTGGGGAGTCTGAAGAATTTCCTGTTCTGGAAAAACCGAAATGAGGTTGATGCTCTAGGAAACTGAAAGCACATTGGTTGCTCTGTAACTTGGCAAGGCTTGGGTGTTACGCAGGATAGAGCACCTTGCCAACTAATGAGCTCCGTTTCTGAGGTGTTCTTCCAGTGGCTTGATCAGAAATGCCTAGGAAGATGAACGAGTGCTAGAGACATGTGGGGCCACTGGCCAGCATTAGCTGGCTGACCATCTTGATCTTCATCATTTGGCATGGCAGCTTTCAGAGTTGGTGTTTCAGGCCGCAGGTAAGCCACTGGGATGTGGAACTGTGGAACTGTGGAACTGTGGACTGTGGAACATAAGGCTGCATTAGCTCCTGCAGAGGTGCGATCTGAAGCATCGCCTGCAGGTGTCAGTGTGGAGTTCTCTTCACTGACTACCCCAGCAGCAGAATGGCTCTGGCTTTCCCGTGTCTGTGTACTTTTGATGGGAGCTATAGAATTAAGACTGGTCAGTCCATCTTTTTGTTTTTAAAAAGCCAGAGGGAGTGTATGCTTGCCAAAGAGAGAGGGAGAAAGAATCTCCTAATGGGGCTTGGTCACACTGCAATTTCCTCTACTCCATTTCAACATCCTGTCAGAATTTTGTCTATACAGGGGGACCAGCAGTTAGCGTAATGGCTTTGTCGCTGAACTCCCATGTAGTTGGCAAGGGTTCGAGTCCCGGACCCGGTGACTTAAACTCACGCTGGGTGCCTGTGCGTGCGTGCCCAAGATCCCGAGAGGAGAATGGAGGAGAAGGGATTGTGGCATGACCATCCCCCCTGGGGGGTGATTTCTTGCTTTCTATCTCTCTGTCTCTCTCTTTCTGGCAAGTGCACATGCCCTATAGCAAAAACCTCCAAAAAAAAAAAAAAAAAAACAGAATTTTGTGTACACACACACACACACACACAGAGCATGATTTTCAAGCAACTGGGGGCTGGAATTCAAGCAGTGTCAGCCATGAGGCACCTAACTCCCTTACTGTTTTTATAAACCAGGCCCCATTCATTTAGTAAAGTCTGCATTACAGGGGGTGAAGATGGCTCAAGCTGTTCATTCAACACAGCCTAGCAGAAAGTAGATACTTTCTTTCTACGAAGGCTAATGTGGATAGAACCCATCTGTTTGCAGCTCTTGAACAGTGAGAGTGTTGATGTCTGGGAGCTGCAGAGGACTTTCCCCTGGGGTTAGGAGATTAGACAGCTAAGTCTCTCCTGGGGCTCTGGACCCTTGGGCCCATGTGTTCTTCAGTCTGCCCTGGGTAGCCACCACCCAGCTGGTGCAAAAGCACCAGATTAAAAAGTAAATTGCTGGGATGAGCAGGTGGTATGGCGGTTAGGATAGCTGGATTCCCACATGACCAATTGTGGTTCAAGTTCCAGACCTGGTGGCTTAAGCATCACACCCAGCACCTGTGTGTGGATACCCAAACTTCTGAGAGGAGAATGGAGAAGATGGGATTGTGGTGTGGCCATCCTCACTGAGGGGGAAGGGAGACATGATTTCTCATTTTCCCTCTCTCTGTCATTCTCCTCTCCAGTGAGCACATGCACCCTTTGGCAGAATAACTGAAAGGAAAAAGAAAAAGATGGCTTTTTTCTCCCTCTCCCTAGAGGTGGTCTGGGTGTTTGAAGGTATCTAAGCTCCTGGGACTCCCTCTGCTTGAAAAGAGGCTACAGAGTAAGCTAGCTGCACCTGGCCCATGCTTTGATCCAGAAGCAGTTCTTCACTTGGGAGCGTGGCACACACAGGCCTCCCCTAAGTTCTAGAACCCGGCAGGGGAACCTGGGACAGGTAGCATCCAACTGTACAGCCACGTGGTCTCACTGCGTTGTCAGTTTCCTTCCCTTCGTCCCAGCCAGAGCTCTACATCCTCACTGCTGAGCTAACCCCAAGATGCTGGTGAGGTGTTGGACCATCTGGGGAGCCACACTAACTTTATATAACTGTTAAATTAAAACCTTGGTTTCCTCATTACAGTCTAAACACGTGTGCCTTTTGTTCATGAATGGCAAACTCTGGGCTTGGTGTCGTCACACACAGCATCCCTTTTTCATTTTTTTGTCCAACTTGAGCATTGACATTTAAGTTCCCACCATGAGGACGGTGGCAGGTGGTGTTTCCGGCCAGTGGGGGAGATGTTCCGTCATTCCTCTTGTCAGTCTTTGTTGGCAACTTGTGTAGGCCACAGTTGCCATTCTGATTTCGTATTGCAGTGAATCAAATCCATAAGCCCCATCACCTGCTGGAATAATCCGAAAGCGAGAGGAAAACCCCTGTGTTTCTCTGGTGTAAGCACTCTTTTTTTCTTATTTCTGGTGCAGGAGTTGAAATAGATAGATTTGAACGCTTGCTTTTTATAGGAGAAACCTTCCCTTGCTATCCAGATGAGTCTTGGAACGTTTTCTCCTCCCCTCCTCCCTCTGCCGAGGTGAGAGGAGCTGGCTCAGAGGATATACTGAGAATGAATCCATTTTCTTTTGCTCCGTCTCTGCAGAATAAATTAGTATTTGCCTGATTTAATAAAATGGTTTCATCTCCCTGCCATCTTTCCCATCTCCAGAGTATTTCTTCCTTAGTGGCCTGCTCTTCTATAATGGATCTCAGCTCCCTATCTCCTTATTACAGGCTAGTGGTTTCACATGCGACGCGTTCACTGGCGCTCTCACACATGCACTGTTTCACACGCGTGCATGCACTCCAGCGTTGGGGGATCCTGGTGGCTGAAGGTGTAGAAATTTGTCACCAGATCTCATTTTCCCCATTGTCAGGCATGATGGTTATAATTGATGTAGAGGTTGGTGTAATTTGCCATCGGTCTGCCATTAACCCAGCCTCCTGGAGTTGATGTGACCACAGTGTAGAATATATTTGGGGGGATTGGGGGGAGGTTGGAGATGGAGAATTGCAGCATAAATCTTCTCACGCGGCCCCAGCCCTTTCTCTATTTAATTGGAACATACTTCTCCCTGCATACGGTAGAGCGTTTTGCTATCTCCCCATTGCCCGCAGATGGACTGATGGGAATTTGTTGTTTGAATTTGGAATGATTTTTCCATTTGAACGTCCCCCCGCCCTAAATTTGCGTTTTAATTTCTATTTCCTAGGTTGATTTTTTTTTTTCTATCCATTCTGACACTAATTATGCCAGCCGCATTGGGAGCGCTCACTGCTGGGAGGTACCCAGCTAAGTGTTAAGAAGGGTTTTAAAAACAGGCTGAACTCTTTCTTAATGAGGCTCAATCGGGCTCTCCTCCGGGTGGTTTTGTTTTGCTGATCTGTCAGTTTTTCAAGGATTTAATTGCACTTTTTTTCATATTAGTCTTTGAAATTGGCCTATACAATCATACTATGAAATACATTTTTTTTTTTTTTTAGAAAGCAAAAAGTTACTAGTTTTTTGCCCCCCCACCACCCCATTGTTGTTTGGGAGTTTTATTTTTTATGTTCATCTCTCCATGACCATCTTCTGCCAATCACTCTTGGGAGCTGGCAATAGTGAAAAGCCCGGAACAGGAGTGGCCAGTTTTGCCATGGGGACCTGTAAGCCTCCAAGACATTTTCCCACTTCTTAAGCCTTCCGTCTTCAGGATTCTGATAATGCAGCTTGGCTTATGTCTTCTCTTCCAGATTTATTCTCAAGGGCAGGGAGAGACTCGTGCACAATTGCTGTTTCTTTAGGCGTGGAAGTGACAGATTCCATCCAGTGGTGCCAGGCCAACTAACCAGCGTCTAAATCCTCCAACATGAGAGGCAAAGAAATGAAAGAGTCCAAAAGACGGAAGGCAGAGGTTGTCAGGCAGGGGAGGGAGAGAGAAGCAGGCCATATCCTTTATGCTATTATCTTTATGGCATAGAAAAACATGCTTGGAGCAATCAGCATGAAATTCTTAATTGCTTCGCTTACTTCTGCTCTCCTCATGGGACAGATTGTGCAAATGCTGGAGCTGCCAGGACCCTCATGTTAGCACACTGTCCCTGCTGCACACACTATTTTTAACTAGTGCTTTGTTTTGCAAAGATGCACAAAGCTTTTTCCTTTCCTTTTTTTTTTTTCTCCTCCTTTTCCAAGGATGCTAATAAACAGCAGAGGCAATAAAGAGCTGCTCTAGCCACCCTGACAGGAGCTACACTTTATTAGGCCGTGTGTATCGCTCTCTCTACCTGCCGCCCTGCCTTCTGCTTTCTGTCTTTCGAATTTCTTCATTCCTTCTTTAATAAGAGTTTGGAATTTTTTTTTTTTCCCTTCTGAAATTATCCCGTGGACAATCCAACTTCCCTTTCCCCCTTACCTACTCTTCTGAATCTGATTTGCATCCCACTCCTCCTCTGTCTTCTGATGTGTATCTTCCTCTTGGAGATTTCCAGTCTCCTCTCATGAGGATGTAAAAATCCAAGAACCAGATCTTGGAGATTTCAAAATAAAATAAAAGTAAACTCTGCTTAAAAAACACTTTAGCAGGAAAGCCAGGCTAATTGTAAATCAATGGGTCTTAAAATGCAGCATCGATCTCCAGTTAGAAGTTTGAAGGGGAAAGCAGTAATTACTGCACCAGAGGTAGTTTTTCCTCTTAGTAAGTTCTGGGCAGAAAGAAGGCTCATTAGGGCAGCACTTCGGAATCTGAGTAATTAGTTTAAAAAGTACTTTTGTGGTGTTATTCCCTTGGCTAGAAATTATTGGAGTCTTCACAGATTTATAGCTCAATTCTGATAAGATTTGATTTATTATTGTGTTTGGTGTGGAAGAATCTTGATACATAATCACCCAGGTAAAGATTCAGAAAAGCAAGGATCAGAGTCTCTGGAATCAAGGTCTTTTTACACTGGTGGGATTGGATTCTTTAATGATCTTTATTGTTAATTGATAATATTGAATGGAGCTAAGTTAGAACCCTAGCAGGGCAACCATATTAAACCACCCAAAGTCAACCTAATCATCCCTTGAGTAAGCAAACAGAGATCCAGTAAAAGAGGTGATTTTTCTGGCCCAAGTGCACATCGACACGAAGGTTCAGGACAAATCCTATGTCACCCACAGTGGGTCTAGTGGAGGGTAAGTTTCACAAGGGCAGGATTGTATCCTGCTTGTCTAATGGGTCCACAAGGACTGAAACCTTGTGGTAGGCATATTGAGTTCCTAGACATACCTAACGACTTAGCGAATTGATAAGTGAACCAATAGATAGCTCCTCTTTTCTATTCTAGAGAGAGAACTTTAGAGATTTTGTCTTTGGGGGAGAAAACCACCATGGGAGCTTTCTGTCCGGCTAGATTATTAAGTCAAAGATAGCTGCTACTCTGAGCAGAGTAGTAGTTGTGGAGAAAAAGCAGCCCCATTTTTTTTTGTTGTTGTTGTTCAAGAGGCTTGGTTTTGCTTCCATGGGAAGTCATCAAGAGATTATGCCCTGTCTTTTCTTTTCCTTTCTTTTCTTTTTTCTTTTCTCTTCTTTCTTTTTTAATAGACCATACCATATTTTTAATACCCATCATGCCATGAATTCATAGGGAATAGGTTCCAGTAACTCAGGCTCCTTTCCATTAGTTCTCACAAAGTGTGCTTCTCTGGGTGGAGCAGGCTGGCACTTCAGTTGACCCAGGTACCTTTCTCTTTGGCTTCTTTCTTTTTCTGGTCATTTTCCTTCACACGTTTTAGGAAGCTGTCTCTGCTCATAGAAGGCTTAATATGCCCAATACGCACATTAATTTTCTTGGCATGAATCTTACCCTTAACTTGTTTGTTCACAACAGTGCCAACAGCATGCTGGGTAACATTGTGGGCTCTTCTAGTTTTGCTATGGTAACATTGTGGGGCACTCCTTTTTGAACAGTACCCATTCCCTTAATGTCTACAATATCCCCTTTCTTGTAGATCCACACGCATATTGCCAAAGGAACCACTCCATGTTTCCTAAAAGGCCTAGAGGATATATATCGGGTGCCTCTGCTCTTGCCCTTTGTGTTTGTCATTTTGGTTAATAACTGGAAGATGGTGGTTCTGGCCAAAAGAGCCGCTTTTTCCTTATTTCTTCCTGAAAAGAAAATACACAGCATAAAGCGGTACTTTTAAGTCAGTGACAATCTTACTGCATTTCTACAGTGGTCTCCATTTTGGTACATCACCTGTCACGTGCCTGTGTAGTAGTAATGGCTGGGTAAATGTGTGTGAGCATGTTGTGTTGACCTGGAGCTGAGAGGTTTTAAATTTTTACTGATAACTTTTTAAGCTATCCATGTTTCTTTTTCTTCATTCTTAAGAGAGATTTTTGCCATAGGGCACATGCACTCACCAGAGAGACAAAAAGCGAGAAATCACCCCCGCCCCCAAGAGGGATGGCCACGCTGTAATCCCTTCTCCTCCATTCTCCTCTTGGGATTTTGGGCATACACACATGCCCACAGTGCCTGGCATGAGTTTCAAGCCACCAGGTCTGGGACTTGAACCACAGTCGACCCTGTGGGAGTCCAGCGACATAACCATTACACCATCTGTTGGTCCCTCATGTTGTTTCTTGAGGGAGGCTTTCCAAAAAGTACAGTCCACTTGCAACCTAGAACTACACAGCAGGTAAAGCAGTGGTTCGTGAACTTGTTTGTGGCATCCTCTTCTCCAAAACGGTGACATCTATTTTGAACCCAGTGTACAAACAATTTGTTAAAGGCTATGTAGCTATCATTATTTTAGGAACTAAGATTTATTACATCGACTTACTAAGTAAAATATGAGAACGAAGTAGAGTTGGTTAACATTGTGATCAAAGTTGAGCATCAAGAGCGTGACTGCAGCGGTCCAAGCCGTGGGGTGCTACTGTGTCAGACTGGCTGGGAAATCCCAGATTTGGATCTCAGGTCTTTGCACCCACACATGCCGTGGTCTTGGCTGGCTCGGAGGCTGGCAGGGGAAGACCCTATCAGGGGAAGCCATCTGTGCCTGTCTCTCTCCTGAAAGTAATAAATAAACAAATTTTTAAAATACTAAGAATTATAGAAGGTAGTTAAATAATATTGACTCATCTTCTGTTTTGTTTATGTGTTTGCCTTCGTCCTTTATTCTATAAATCTTCATTGAAGCAGAAATAGTTCCAGATGGTAACACTTTCTAGTAGCACGCCTTCCGATCTCAGAAGAATCTTCAGTCAGGAACAATGGTGGAGGTTTTATGCTCAGGTTAACGCAGAAACCAAACTGAGCCATACAACTAGTTAACCAACCCTCTGGTGTGTTTCATTTTGGCCTATACCGTAGTCACATGTACTTTATTATTACAGAGTTTAAATCGAAATGGAAAACAAAGTTTGCAGAACCTTAGTATATCAGGGTTCCCCAGAGAACAGTTGAAATGCCATTGTTCCCTGGGACGTGTATGCCGCAACTGCACTGGGACTCTTGCCAAAGGAAGCACCCGAGACTGCTCTTGCTGGAAAAGCCACTGTAGTGTTGAAGGGCTGATGAAGGGCCCCTTGTCTGGGTATCTCTCTGTCACCCCTATCAGGTGACCCCTGCGTAGAATGTGCAACTTCTGTTTCATATAAAGAGTAACTTTATGGGTTGTCAAGCTCTCGGCCTTCTTTGTGAGGCACCTTGCCCTCCTCTTTCTGGTCGCTGTCAGTCCATACTCTGAAAGGGTGACATGGCTAGAGCATCTTCAGGCCCTGCCTTGGTCTATTCAGGACCTTCCATTCTTCTGCCAGTGACTGTGGAAATGTTGATGTTCCATGCCAAAAATTGTCACCCTATTTATAAATGAAAAGAAATATTTCTACTGTTTATCCAAGGAGCCCAGAGCAGTGCTTTCCAGCGCTGAGAATTCGGTTCCCGAGCCACAGCCTCGGTCAGGTCCCTGTGCTCTTGGCCAAAAGCCACTTTCTTCCCCCACACTGTCTGCTTTTCACCAGTTGTGTTGCTTGTTCTCTCTTTCCTTGAGTTACATATCCCTGCTTGCAAAGTTTCTAAATAGTGCTCCCGCCAGTAGAGCTGTGATTTCGTTTGTTTTTTTTTTTTTAATTTTAAATTTAAACAATTTCTGGCTTTTAGAAATAAATCTGGAGTAATATTTCAGGCTGTTGCCTTTTGGGGGCAAACTGCGGTTAATCATCTGAAACCTGCCTGGGGGGCGAGGCAGTCTCCATGTTTCCTCCCAAAGCTGTGGGTTTCAAGTTCATCCTTTTTGCACTGGTGTCCACGCCCCTGTGTTCACTGGTCATTGCTAGACTCCAGCTTTAAATCCACGCTTCTGTGGATGCACCCATATCTGCAGTCCCCCGCGCCTTTTCTACAACAGCTAAAGACTTATTGCCACCTTGAGACATTTCCCCCCACCCCAACTGTGACTTTATAATGATGTACATGTTGATGGAGTGATTGATTGTGTGCGTTTCATCCACGTAGAATGCCGGTGTGCACAGATTTACTAGGCACGAGTGGTTGTTCCTAACGTGATAAATCCTGTTCCGTACTGGAGTTTGGGATTAAGACGCATAGATGATGTTTTCAAATAGGGCCTGTGGTTGCAGGCATTAAGGAGATGGATGAGGTTAGGTATGGCCCGTAAGTGTGACCAGCTCAGGGAGGTCGAGGCTGGGAAGGCTTCCCCAGGGTAGGCAGAAGGCTGATGACTGTGGGTTGTGTTTTCAGGCAGGTCTAATCATTGCCTGGGATAGCATCCAGAGTCCAGTCTGAGGACCACAGTGTTTCCATCAGTGCCTACCTTAGACACATCTGATGTCCCAGTTCCCCTGTGCGACCAGTCCCCAGGCCCTCCCACCTTTCCAGCTTAGGGACCCTGACGTAGCATACTTGTCATCACTAGAAAACAGGGAAAGGTGTTTTTCAGATGGAACAGTAGGTATAATTTTCCTGATAGATGAGCCCCAAGTGGCACAGAGACCACCCGGAAGTCGTTTGAGAGCTGGGATCTCTTAAGTAAAGGCGCGCTTGACATGGCTCTGTCTTCTACCTCGGAACAACCATGAAGCCGATGGCAGCCGCTGGCCAGGAATTGATTACATTAATTGATATGCCAATAAGAGAGCTTGTTACATCTGCCATTGGTTAGGAGGCCAGCTAACAAGTCTGCTGATCAATGGCACCAATAAAGATTTCATCCATTAATGAGCAACATGGTAATTAATGTTATCCATAAACCAATTAGCCTGGCTAGCTAACGCGCCGCTTAGCGAGGTGAGTGGCAGTGCCGCAATCGGGCAGGGCCTGGGGTGGTCTTCAGGCAGGACTGCAGGCCTGTCCGGCGTGGGGTTGGGCTTCCAGCAGGGTCGTGGGCTATGAGAGAGTCCAAGGCTTGTTCTTAATGGAGAAAGTAACACAAACTAGGAGCCTCAGAGTCCCTGGCAAGAGAGAGGGCAGATGTTGGAGTGTGGCTGGGCCCTGCCCCGTCCCTTACCTGCTGTGAGGAGAACGGGCATTCCTCTCTTCCAGCTCTGGCTGCTCGACTTTCCCACGCAAGTCTCCCAGGGGCTGTTAGGGGCGTAATGGAATGACTGAGTTCCCAGGTCACTCTGGTCCCAGCTGGGCATGCTCTCCCCAGGGATACCGCCCCCGCCCCCCATCAGTGGCTCACACGCAGTGCCCTACTCTCCTGGAGGGCGGGCCGAGGCCTCTTCTGGGAACCTCCAGTGAGTGGTAAAGTAATTAACATCCCCCTACTCCCATGTTTCATTAGGAAGGAAAAAAATTGCTGAAAGAAAGAAGGAGAAACACGATTTGAAGCTGTGACTTTCTCCTTCCCCCCTGGTTTTTTTGCAATGACATCAGTGGGTTGTTTGCCAAGCATAACCTGGCAGCCCGGCGGCTCTGCCTGACTGCCTGAGATTTCTGGGGACTGTGCAGCACGCCAGCTCCAGCCGTGGCAGCGTGCCAAGGTGACGTTCCGTGACTAAGCAGAAACGAGGGAGAGGGA
>NW_006159850.1:16341484-16377462 GCF_000334495.1 Tupaia belangeri chinensis | reverse complement strand
AAAGGTATGTGTGGTTGGGGAGCTGGGGGAGAGAGTGGTCCCGGGTCTGGGTGTGGCATGGGGAACTGAGGAGGCATGTCCGGGGGCATCTGATCGAGAGGGCGGGCATCAGGGGAAAGTACTGGCAGGCCAGCAGTGTCCCTTTGGCACTGGGGTGCGGGGGTGCGGGGAGCTGCAGAGTAATGGCCACAGATCCAGCCTGGGAGGCAGCCGAAGGGGTCTGACTTAGGAGGGAACCAAATGAGCCAAAGCGAAGGTGACAGCCCAGAGGGCCTGGAACTATTGAGAAAGGAGGCTTAGGGAAGCTTTTATCAGCATCAGGCCCGATACTCCGCAGTGGAGTTTCCTTTGCATTGTTAGGTATTGACCCTCAGAGACCCCTTGTGGATTCCCTAATTGAAAATTAATACTAGATCAATGCCATGGGCAATTTGCATATTGATCATAAACAACTTTGAAGGCACCGAGTGTGCGGCAGATCAATAGGGCTCCTGAATAGGCTGCAGAGGGAGCACCTCCCAGTACAATGCACTCCGAGAAAGGTTAATGATTTGGGAAGTTCCTCACTGCTCAGCGCAGGGAACAGGCCCCCACACCACACAGCATCCGCCAGAGCAATTAGTGCGAGGCCCTGGCTGCTTCCCCTCCATGCGCCTCTGCCCCCTCCCTCTATGGTAGAGGAGGGCCACTGCCTGTGGGAGGGAAGGGGCTGGCAACCAGTGCTGCTACAGTTGCCTTTTTTGGCGATGGATGAAGTCTTGGGGCAGTTTATTCTGGGAAGTGCACTGTAAAAGGCCGCAGCCAATTAAGGCTCTGATAATGGTCCTGGCCCCCTCCCCAAACCACGGTCCTCCTGGTGCGCTGTCAGTGGGATACAATGGAGTGGGGAGGAGCCTTGTTCGCCCCTTCCTCCTCAGCTTCAGATCAGTGTGGAAACCTTCATTGACATGAACGTTAGACCATGACGGGCGTGGCCCCGTCTGGCTCCATTCAGCTCCCCTGTTCTTGCATTACCCCCTCACCCATTGCTCACACTCCCCAATTCATGTCTTCCTGCTCCTGCTCTGCCCTGAGCCTTGCCTTTCTGGGTGCCCCCATAGGCCTAGGAGGGGCTCCTCCAGGTGGTCCCCTTTACCTGCTTCCACTTCACTCCTTTGTTTCCTTCCAGGCCCTGCCCATCTGTGGTCTGGTCTGGACCCCATCCCTCTCAGTGCTGGCCCTAGAAACTGTGTGGACCAGCTCCTCTGGATGCCCCATGTGTGCCCACTGAAGTTCGGCACCAAACCCAGACCACTTATGGGCTTGGCCACCTAGCCTGCTCTGGAGCTCCCAGGGTCCTGGGATCAGCGCCAGACGCAGCCTAAAGAAACAGGGATGTGTCTACTTGCCCCTGGCTACCTGGCTCCTGTCCCCAGACGGTAGAGGGTGATGGCACTGGCAGCATAGAGGAATGTGTGTCACCAGGGGGAGCCACCTCGCATGCGGTGGTGAGTCGAGCAGACGTTTTTCTGCAGTCGTCAATTTAAGAATAATAAAATTTCCCACCCCTATCTCCACATTCATCTTGCACTCGCAGGAGCACAGTGAGCCTGTCCCTGCTGGGTCTGCCGTTTCACACAGTGTGTAAGTTTACCGAGGCCGCCACAGTACGTGTGTGTGAAGGGGCCGTGCGCTTTCAGGGAAAGCACACGCATCAGGCAGGGACTCCTTTCTAGGCCGGTGCTGTGGCCATTGTGGCCGCTCCAGTCTCAGGTCCAACACTGGTCTGGGTGCTGCCCTTCAAGCTTCGCAAGGGGATGCTTTGGAGCTTCCTGGTCAAATCTTTGGTTTTATAGGTGTCTAGACTCCATGGCCCATGGCCAAGGCTGGGCAGCAGCTGTGTTTCCTGATCTCAGGATCAGCCCTCCGGATCCTCACCCCAGGACGTGGTAAAGGGAAAGGTGCCGGGAGATTCTGTCTGTAGAATACAGTAAGAGGCTACATCTGTATCTGCAGTCAGATAGCACAAATAGATACTCAGAGAAATACGGTAGCTTTTCTACTGGAAAACCCTACCAGGGCCACCCTTAGAGTTGTGCAGACTGTCTCGCACACAGCTCTCTGCTGAGCGGATGAGTAAAGGCCACTGTCCCTCCCAGACGCTACTTACCAGATGAGTGTAAGGGGAGCTCCTCGTTCTAACGTTCACAAGGCACTGCACGTGCTCATGATGTTCTGGCCCTGTGGCGGCCAGCAAGGCCTACAGGAACATGTCCCCCGTGCCCTTTCTGAGCTCAGCCCCCACCCTGTCCTTTCTTGCTCCACTCACTGCCCCTCTGGCAGGCCTACGCTCCTCTGACCTGGGCAGGGCTTTCGCACTTACTGTTCTTCTCTGCCTGGGAAGCCTCAGCATCTAGCATCACTCCTTCTGGGTCTGTGTTCAAATGTCCTCCTCGAGCTTTCCATGTTAAAGAACCCTTTGGGTCCTTTTGTCCTAGTTCCCTAACGTATCGCTCTCCCTCATCCCAGCAGGCTTACAGGGTGCTCACTTATTTAGCTGCCAGTTTCTTACTCTCCCATCCTCCGTCCTCAGTCCAGGCCAGGTGGGTGGGGGCTCCTCCTGTTTTGTTCAGAGCTGTATCCGTGCCTAGAATCGATGCCCCCCGAGTACATGAGAATTGGATGGGTGGGCAGCTGCACAGTAGCACAGTAGCACAAGCAGAAGGGTGTGCTCTACGGGGAAGACCACATTGGCAGCTCGGAAAGTAGCCATTAAGAAGATGGGCTTTGGCATCAGCTCTGTCACCTCCTCACTAGGGGTCTTGAAAAATTTCACTTTTCTGCACATCAGTTTGCTCACCTTGAAATGGGAGTCATGACAGTACCCACTTCAGCTGCATGGTGACTGTATTACTGCTGTTGTTATTATACTCACTAAAGACAGCAAATGGAGGCTTTCGAGGCCCACCACATGGGTTTTTGTGATCGGCCTCTTGGCGAGGAGGGACCACACAAGCAGGAGAAAGTACTCAGTGTTTTGCACTGATCGGTCTCACTTTGCTAGTCCCGAGTTTCTTATTGGAATCAGGACATTTGTGATGGGGTCAAAGAAAATGGCAGCAAAATGCAGTCTCCTGGGTAGACGGGGGCCACCCGATCTGGAGCATGGGACCCGCAATGTGGGGTGGGGCTGGAGAGCCTTTCTGGGCCGTGTTCGGGCCTGGCGTGGCTGTGGCCCTGCCAGCCCAGCGGGCAGGTGCGGGGACATCCCCATGCATGTGATCGCTTCATTATGGGGCCTTTCATTGACTCGGCTGCACTGTGCTGATGAACTGAGACTGGGGACATGAGCACATAATTGAGGGAAATAAATTCCCATCACAGGCCTGGCCGCAGCCAGGAGCAGGCATACACCTCCTCGGGCCCGGGGCTGGGGGAAGGGGGGCTCAAGTTTTTCCCGAGGGTGTGGCTTCCCTTCTCTCTTCCTTGTCCAGACTCCCCCCCAGGCATTGGGTTCAGGGGCAGGAAGGACCGAGCAACATTTTCCAGCTCTGCCTCTGTTTCCCCGATAGTATTGCTTTCCCCAAAGCAGGCTCTTGTGTTTGCACGTTGCTGTCTTCACCCACTTTCAGGGGCAGGAAACTGCTGGGCCTCTCTCACTCCCCACACACCTGCTCTTTCTCTCATTCATTCCTCCTCCCTTTGTTTGTTCACCTTCAGTTCTGTCGATGTTCTCAGCGTTCTCAGCGTAGATCTCTGCTAAGACGAGAAGGGGAAGCACTGTTGCTGCTGTTCTTAATTGAAATCGCATTTCATTCATCTGGGAAAGGAGGCCCGGGAGCGGGTGGGGCAGGGTTTTCCAACGCAGTCCACTTGCAGCTGATTCGACACAGAGCCAGGCCTGAAGATACCAGCAGCACAAATATGTGGTGAGATCTTAAAGAACTTAGGAACCAACATCATTTGCATAAAACCAAACCAAAACCCACATAGCTAACCACACTGTTTAACCCCCTTCACCCCTCCCTCCCCCCCAAAAATGGTTCTACTGCAATTCATTTCTAAAAACTGGGAAATTAGTATCTTGGGTCAACAGAGCATCTGAAGTTGGCCATTACTAATCAGTTGTTTACGGCCTTACAGGTTTCCTGGAACGTGAAGTCGGTGTGTGCTGTGGGCTGGCGATGTGCGTAATGGCCGGGCGGGGAGGCAGGTTGCCTCAGTTACAAAGAAGCATGGGTGGCGTGAAGGCAGAGCAGAAAAGAAGTGGAGAGCCCTCACTTGACACCCTCTGACCTCAGCCGGTGGAGCTGAATGCTGGAGAGCCAGGACTGAAATTGCAGTCACTTTAGATTATTTGGAGCGAGGAGAGGCAGGGAAAAAAGGGTCTGTTGACTACAGGAAGCTGAATTCTTCCTCTGCTGAAAAGCTTATTAGTGGAAGGGGAAAAAGCAATTACTTGGCTTTTGCTAGTTCTCTGCAGCTGGGATTCAGGGCTGTGACAGCAACCCTGTCACCAGCGCCTGGGACCTCGCCCTGGATCTACAATCTCTCTGGTGGGCACTGCTTCTGGGCTCTCCTCCCTTCCAGAAAAAGAGCACGAAGGGCGAGGAGTGTGCGTGTGTGTGTATGTGTAAGAGGGCCACTTGTGACTTGTTCTGTCTTTAAACGTTTTTATTTGGGGGCCCACATTGCCGTTGGACAGGAAGTTGACGGGATACTATTTGCCTGCAGACATGGGCATGGGGTCTTAGCTAGTTCTGTCTGTGTGGGAGGGAGAGTTGTTTGTTTAGGATTCAGTGAGCTTTATATCCTATCCTTGCTGTGCCCTTTGTCTCCAGATGTAAAGAAAAATTAGATATTTCTTTCAGCAGCTCTGGTACCACTATTAGAATCCATTTGCCTCAGTATCACAGCTTTAATTGAGGAAGATTCCCAAAGTAGCAAGCATCCAAGGACCAGGGTACTGTCTTGACTCTTCAGCCTGCCCGTGGCCTCCTCCTCTGCTTGCGTGACTGCATAAGCATCCCTTTGAGCACCCCCTCCACCCCCATGGCTGATGTCTCTGGTCCTCCTTTTGAGACTCCTTGAGTTACCTCACTGTGTGGCCTGGAGCCCTACCCTTCTCTGATCCCCAGAATCCTAATCTATGAAGTTGAGGTGCCTGTAGTTAGCGCCCCCAGTTCCCTCAAAACTAAGACAAGGAATCAGCAGGTAGCATAGTGGTTAGTCCGCTGGGCTCCCACATAACTGACTGCGATTCAAGACCTTTGCCTTTCTCTCTCTCTCTTTTTCTCTGTCTCTCTCTGGTGAGCACACATGCCCTCTAGAAAATTTCTAAAAATTAATAATGATAAATTTAAATAAATTATTATTTATAATGATCAAATTAATTTTTTTTAAAACTAAGCCAGAACCCTCTGATGACCAGGTTCCACACAGCCCTCATCTCTCCTCCTCCTATCTGCCCTCCTCAAATCCGCTGTGCTCACATTTATGCTCTTGTGCTTTCTCCTCATTTGGATGCTGCCAATTGATCCTTCTTAAATTTTCTAAAGGAAGAAATCTCTGACTTCACTACCTTAATTGTAGCCAGCTAGATTTTACATAGCTAGATTTTTAGTCCATTGACCTTTTTCATCTTTGCTTACTTATATCTCAGTTCTTCAAATTACTTCTCTTTTTTAAAAAACTTTGCTGTCCGGCACATGGACTCACCAGAGTACTTACTCACTCACTTGGTAAGCAGGAATTCACTTTATTCTTCCCAACCATTGGGTGAGCTCATCTTTGATATTACATTGCTCTTTGCTTAGTTCATCTTCACACCTTTCCATGCTAGAAATCTTGGCCTTACCCAGTGAGGCAAAACCTTTAACCAGAGAGAGAGGAAAAATGAGAAATCACCCCTTCCCCCCCCAGACACACACACACACACACAAGATACGGCCATGCCACAGTCTCTTCTCCTCCACTCTCCTCTCAGGGTTTTGGGTGTACACACATGGCACCCGGTGTGTTCTTTCGAGCTGTCAGGTCAGATTCTAATGGGCAGGACCAGCAGATGAAATAATGGTTGCGTTGCTGGACTCCCACTCACACCAGGCACATTTGCATGCGTGCCCAAAATCCTGAGAGAGAAATGGAGGAAAAGAAATTGTGGTATGGTGGGACCAGCAGATGGCATAACGGGTATATTGCTGAACTCTCATATAGTCAACCGTCGTTCGAGTCCTGGACCCAGTGGCATGTGTGTGTGCGTACCCCAGATCCCGAGAAGAGAATGGAGGAGAAGGGATTGCAGCATGGCCATTCCCCCTGATGGGTGATTTCTTTCTCTCTCTCTCTCTGTCTCTCTGTCTCTCTCTCTCTGGCAGCGCACGGGCCCTATAGTAAAAACGTCTCCAAAAAAAATAAATAAATAAAAAGAATGAAAGAAATTGTAGCATGGCCATCGCCCCTGGGGGTGATTTCTCACTTTCTGTATCTCTGTCTCTCTGGCAAGTGCACATGCTCAGTAGCAAAAATCTCTCTCTCAAAAAAAGAGAGAGAAAACAGATTCCAACTGGCAATTGGCCAGATGGCATCCATCTACCTTAAACCACCATGCCATCAGCAGGCCCCAAATTATTTCCCTATAAGATTCAGCTTTATGTGTTCATTTCCATTCTCCTGCAACATTTTCTATTCTTTCCAACCCTTCGCCAAAGCTCTTTAATAGATGAGTCAATTCATAGACTCTCTTCAGACAGAAATTGATCATTTTCCCTACCATAATGCATATTTAATTTTAAGATACGATTATATCTAGGTTTTTCATTTTTTTTTTTTAATCTCTCCTTGGTTACTGTCTAAATCCTCCTCCTCTTTGCATTTAAGGATGCTTCTTGGTAAGCAGGAATTCACTTTATTCTTCCCAACCATTGGGTGATCTCATCTTTGATATTACATTGCTCTCTGGTTAGTTCATCCTCACACCTTTCCTTGCTAGAAATCTTGGCCTTACCCAGTGAGGCAAAACCTTTAATTTGTTTTAGTTTTCTTTTCCTTATGTTCTGTATAGGGTTCATATTTCACTTGGGAAACACTGCTCAGTTATCAAAGTTGGGAAGGAGTTTGACTTGAGGATTTCCCCGTCAGTGAGTTTCTAGTGCCTTCTCTGGTTGCATGGAGGAATTTAAACATCCAGAATTACTTATTTCAGATAAGATAGTGTGCTCTCGATTTTTGTAGATACCTGTTACTGTCTCAGGAACCAACTCCTTTTCACGAAACTGTACTGTCTGCCCAGATTGTTGGTGACCTTCTCATCTCATGGCAGTGTTTCCTTTCTCTTTGGTTTTATATGTATGTTATTTTCAAATGTTCCTACCATTATAGAGTATGGGTGTGAACCTTGAGTTACATGATCATAAAATCATTGCTCATATTGAATCGTTTGCATGCTGATTACTGCCTTTGGATGCTGTTGTAGCAATTTTAGGATATGTAAGTCCCTTGTGCGAGCTTTCAAGGGTTACCAGCCTGTCCTTAGATCTGCGAAACACCTTATAGGAAGAAAAGCTAAGTAAACAGATATACACAGAACCCTAAGGCTGAGTCTTAAATATAGTTAGTAGCTCCGGAGGATGTGAAGAGGAGCTGGCTGTAGCTAATGTCATGGTGAAAGGAATGGCATTTTGTTAAACCCCAGAAAATGGCTATTTCATCGTGCAGGATACAGATTTTTAAATATATAGAGACTTCCTCTTCAACTATTGTCATTACTTTCAAAGTTTCTAAAAATGAAGATCCAAGAATGGTCTTTCTCCATTTGGCCACAGAAGAGCCATACCGGTGCCTGTTAAAAATGTCAACAATTTAACAATTCCATCTGCCTTCCCCCATAATGCAGAATAGCTCTTGAACATAAATCTTTGGATTCTCTTTGTACCTCAGCTTCCTGCTTCACTTCTTTTTTTTTACAATTTCCTAAGAAATGTCAACTGGAACATGTTGCTTCTGCTGCCTGCTTGTTTCAGACTGAAGCGTGTTTGGGGACTTGATGTTTTGGAGAATGGCCCAGTTTTTGACTTTCCATGTGTAGATGCGTCCTTAAACGTCTCAGCTCTGACCATACCTGGTCCCAGCAAAGTTACACTCTTCTCCACTTGCACGAGGTGGTGTGTGACACTGAAGACCCCCCAGGATGCTTGGAGATGTGAGGGTCAGTTCTCGGCCACCTCCAGGTCCCATATACATTCTAACATCTTGGGTGTGCAGTGCTGTGAGTACGTGTGCAGAGACCTTTGTGCATGCCTGGGTCTGACTGAGGCGAGCAGGTCTCACCGCTGTTTTTCTGTGTGCAATGTCTCCTGAACTTGGCCTGATTTCTGTTCCCCAGATTTGGTTTGGAAAGTGTAAGCCTTTGTTTGTGCTTTGTTTTTATGAATCAGCTTTTTTTTTTCCCCCAGCTGTGCATATAAGTGGCTTATGATCATGCAAAACAAAACTCATTGACAGTCGGTCTCTTACTCCGCTGTCCGCTGGTGGGAAAAACAAAAACCCGAGTATTTCTGCCTAAATCTGTGCCTCCGCAGGGGCAAATCTGTTTTCCAAACAGGTTCAAGACTCTTCAGACACTGTGGGTTTACCAGTAGGGTACCACACAGGCTAGGAATTCAAGTCCCTTGTTTATATCATCCTGTGACTCAGACCTCAGGGAGTCGTGATTTGATTTTCCTTAGTTGTGTGTTCACCTCTTTCACTTTCAGTTTGCTTTTTGGCATATCGTTGTCCTCCAAATTCCATCATTCCCTCTGGCGTTATCGAATTGGGCCACTTCTTTTGCCTTGTAAATGCCTTTTTTCCCTTTAAACCCCCCCCCCCCCACCCTTCCTTTTCTCAGAGAGCTCCCGTATAGATCACATCCATCAGCGCTGGCGTTCCCGTCAGGAGAGCCATCCCACAAGGTCTAGCTTACACCCATTAGGCTCTCAGCACCGGCATTTAGCCTCGCTTCAGGACATCCTGTTCATTTCCCACACACCTTCATTTGTATATGGGTGCCGAAGTGCACTCACAGGCCTGCCTTGACTTCCCCCATCCATGTATTTCTAACATTTTCCAATTACAAATAATAAATAAGGAAGCACATCATACACTTTTTTTAAACATAAGATCTCTCTCTGACAAGCCAAGTCAGTTTTGACTCAGAACGAGATACCAGTCTTCTTTAATGGAAACTTAATTTTTTTTTTTTTATTTACTCTCTTTCCATCACTCATGTGTGTTTATCTGTCTTGTCTTCTCCCCTCCAACCGTAGAAACCTGGCAGTGTTTATTTCAGGCAGGGTGTTATTGAAAGACAGATGCTTGTAGGAACTGCTCAGGCCCCACACCTGGAATGTTAAAAAGCTTTCAGGCAGATCTGTTCTGTTGAAAAATGTCCTTTCCCAAGAGGTGGGGGGGACAGGAGGAGACGGGTGCCCTCTCAGAGATGTTCCCTGTCTACATCCCCCCATGTAATCATGAACCCCCTTCTATCTCCCCATCCAGACACCTTAGACGATGCCGCTGAGTTAATGAAATGGTTTCTTTTTTTTTCATCTTTTTATTTTATTTTTTAAATAGCTATTTATTTCATCTTTTTTTATTTTAAATTTATTCATTCTCTACATTAATTCACTATACACCATCACAACACACAAATGAATTTTCCATCTATATGAATCCCCTTCCTCCATTGAGACCCTTTTCCTATTATCTCTAGCTTTTTGTTTTTGTTTGTTTTTTGCCTTTACCCTATCAAATATTCTGTCTTTAAGAAATGACCATTTTCTCTCTCCTATCCTCCTCCCTTCCCTGGTAAGCATAATGAGTTAGAATCATTATTGTTGTCTACGTTTCTTTTCAGGGGGGGGGGGGGGGGGGGGGGGGGAGTGGAGAGGATGGGGGCTTCTTGGTATCAAGGACCTTCTATTTTGCATGCCTCCTCTTTCCAGAACATTCCAGTTTGGTGTGAGGTTAAACTGTGCAAAATACTGTTTGAAAGAAAGGAGAAAAAGAGAAAGGAACTTGTCAAAATGCATTTGTTAGATCACGTTTTAAATGAAGTACAATTGAAGGTAGTTTTTGTCCAAAGAAAGGAAAAACCCCTGCAAATCCGCTGAGCTCCCAGAGAGCGCGCCTCCTTTGTCGTAGCACTGACATTGAAGTGTAATTTTTCATGGTTATTTGGACTGGAAAATGGGGGTGGGGGGGAGATGGGCCTGCGATTATTTCCCATAAATGACAACACAATCACATCACGCTCCGCTACAAACATGCTCAGGGAATTTGCCTTTTTTACATTTCATGTGTGAAAGTAACAGCAACAATCATGGCTCTGTAGAAATCCAAGGAAACTAATCCCTGCTGAATTCAGTTGGCTTCAGAGTTCTGGGACGTAGCCGGGTTTCTTATTTAGTGTGAATTCTGAGACCATTTCAGGGTTGGGTTTGTATTTTACAAACTGGAACTCACACCTTTCAGTATTTTTTTTTTTTTTTCAAATCTTCCTGTGAATAGCCACCAGGCGAGTCAGCGACATATTTAGTTCCGTTGTGCTTTGTCGCCGCACATGTGCTTTTATCCTTTCTGGATTTCTGCAGGGGGCAACCCAGGTGCTTTTGCTAAGAACACAGATAAATGGAACTTGTTGCAATACTGGCTCTAGGCGTTTCCTCCCTTTTTCTCCTCTCTTGACCCCCACCCACCCCCTTAATTCTAGTGTGGTTTTGACAAACTGTTCAAATGACCAAGTGGCCTTGCCTGGAAGAGAAAAAAAGTGGCAGGACCCGTCCCTCGCCACACAACGGCAGCATTTTCCACTCCACGCTCTGCCGTTCTGTGCTGTCCCACAGGAGGGGCAGCTTGGAGAGAGGGCTGTTCTCTGGGAGGCCTTGACATGCCGTGGCCACTTCGACCCCATACCACACTCTAACTCGTCAGTGCTCAACTTAGAGGGGAAGTTAAGTAAAAAGGCAAAGGAGAGGCTCCCCCAGGCTCATGTTTTGGGCAAGTCGGACTTGGCTTTACCAGCGGGGATGGACGCACAGGCCAGGCTGCACTTCAAGCCCAGCCTTCCGGGGCTGCCTCTTGCCGCACAATTCCCATTTTTCTTGTTTCTGTAAACAGTGGCGAGATCTTCAAATATACAAAAGCATAAATGGTCTCTATTCTCCAATTAGTCATTTTTAATAATACCCAGAGTTGCCTCTGGATTGTTGATTCTTACTGCCTGATGCCAAAAGACAGTGTCGGTGGGGTGGGGGGACAGGAAGGAAGGTCAGGGTGCCTGCCCGGCGAGGAGGCCCAGTCCCTTCGGTGCTGGGTTCTCCTGCAGATCCTTTCCCAGCTGTCCCCTGGAAGACGGGCAGCGCTCCACCGCCTTTCAGGCTCTGCCCAGATACTGGGGCACTGCGGCCCCAGGTGTATTTGGTAAATGAGCCTCTGGTTGCAGAAGATTCCGTGTGGTAAAATGATCACGTAAGGAATCCACGCAGAAAAGAGTTGGTTGCTGGCGGAAGGGCGGGCGTCTGCTCTTCCCTGTGTCCTCCCAGGTCCTTTGCTGCCCACATCCTCTTATTTTTGTAAGTTCTTTTTTTCTTCCTCTCTGAGTGAGAGAGGCAGAGACAGCACCTGCAACAGTGTCGATGCGTGATCCACCCATCATTGGTCAGCTCCCAGTCATGGGCACGAGGGTGCCTCAGGGAGGTCTCTACGTGCGAACCTGGGCCTGCCCACCTGTGTCAGCCTCCCAGAGGATTGCGTTTTAAAGCCCTGTGCTGCCTTTCTGCCCCACATCCTCTTAACTTTTGGAGACCTGAAATTGTTTTTATAAATGTCATCTTCAAGAACCAGTTTTGTTGAAAATAACCGGTTAGCAGTTTATTTTTTTTAAGCCACCAAGGTAGGAAAATTCCCTATAGGAGCACTAGGCTGACCTCTGACAGTTCATTCCAATAGGTGGAGAAGGGTCCTTGGCAAGCCTGGCAGAGCTTAAGTGGGTGACAAAATGGAAAATAGCGCAGTGGTGCCTCTGGAGGGGGAGACCCACCTCTGCCTTCCCCACGCTCTGTCCCTTAGATGGTGCAAGGGGTCTTCCTGAGGAGGCAGATTTTGGAGGCCCAGGTGAACAGGTGTATGGGAGACCAGTTTTCCCATCAGCCATGTGGCATTGAATGCCTTGGACTCTGCTAGTGCTCCAACATTCTCCTGTCCACTGAAAAAGAAAGGACAACTTACCCCGAGGAGACAGGAAGATACAGGACTTCTGATGAGTAAATGAATGCTCCAGCCACAGAGCCCTGCCCCCCCTCACCCTCCCACATGCATCTGAGCTCATCCTTCACCCCTCTCAGATTTCTTGCCCAGACTACAATGGTTGTCTCTGAGGATGTCCCACTCATCAGTGCTGACGTGGATCCCAGGCCTTTCCTCTTGTGATTAGGCGTTTTCCTCAATTAATCTTTATGCTTTAGTTAAGGCGCTGGACACTCCCACATGGCCGACCACGGTTCAAGTCCCGGACCTGTGGCTTGCTTTCTCACTTTCCTTCTCTCTGTGTGTCTGTCTTTCTCTGGTCAAATGAAAATAAATGAATGAATAAATAAAATTAAATAATTCTTTAAAAGAGAGAGAGAAAAAAAAAAACAGAATAGGCAAAGTTGGCCAGCAATTAAAAAAAAATGTTCAGATGATTATTCGCCAAAGACGTCCGGTCAGTTTGTAAAGTCCCTATTCCAAATGCATTTGTGAGAACATGTAGTCACCTTCACTGAGATGCAGAAGGAACCATTTGTGGTAATCAGAACTACTCTGACTTAAGGGAAGATTTCCGGGGCTGGGGTATTGTCACCCAGAAAACCTCATTGCTGGATACTACCTCTCAGGCAGCTTTTAGCCGGGTTTTCAGGGCTGGAACGACACCATGGAATACATCCAGGGCATAAACATTGGAGATGCATTTGGGAATGCTGCAGAGTAACTTTACTATGTTCTGGATCAGGGTGGCAGTGTGCACGTTGGCTATAACCTGGGTTACATGGAGAGTCACCCACTGGTCGGACCATTGGTCACCATTCAGTGAGATTCCACTTGCCAGAATGGCATGGAGGAAAGAATAGCATGGTTAGAGGCCCACTATGCCACAGTCTTGTGGGCGCAGCCCCGAATATTACCTCCACTACCGTCTCCCTCTGTGGTGTGGAAGGAGAAGACAGGACTGGAAGTAAAGAGCTAAGACCAGGGCATTGTCTATACCGAAGATCAGACCCGTTCTGTGTTTCTGCTGTAGCAGAATCTTAATGCAGTGGAGTTGATTCGAAATAAGCGGCCTAGGCCTTCGTAGCCACCTTTTATATTGTTGGTTTTGATTTGCCTTGTACTTGCAAAATAAAGGAATATCTGCAGCCATAGAGGCTCCCCATTGATAACATGAGCCCACAGGATTAGTTACACTGAAGTGCTCGGCCCTCGTTTTCCAGTTGTGCCAGCCAAGGCATGAAGAGGACAACTGATTGGCCAGGCCATGCAGTGAGTACTTAAGAGGCCAGCACCTACACAGAAGTTAGAGGCAAAAAGAGGACACGATGCAGTCACCAAGTCCCTCCTGCTGCCCACCACAGAGACACCAGCAAACGCCACTTGTAGCCGCCACCTTTTTGCTGGTCAGAGTGTGCTGGGCCTTTCCTGCCAACTTCTGCGGTTGTCCTGGGGTTAATTACGCTGAAAATAGAGAAGGGAAAAGCTTTAACCCTACCTTCTAAGTAAGCAGGTTGGTTATTTTGTTTTTCAAAGAAGAGGTCCTATATACAATTAAAACTTGTTTCTGGTAAACCTCATTCCAGGAAAGATGAGCTTTTAACAAAAGGCTTTTGACAGCTGCAGGCTATTTCATTTTTTTTAATGCCGAATGAAAAATCAATACATTTTTCTGGGTTATACATATTCAGAACAGGCCTGATATTTCCATTATAATGGAAAGTGGGTGTCTGTGCACATCTCGCCTGTCAGAGCTGCACCACCGCATTTTCCAAGCCACTGCTAAATATTTCAAACCTGATTTGATTGTGGTTCATGACAGCTAATGTTTCTCAGCTCAGCTCTTGAGGCTGCCGACAGGCAGACTCACTTTATTTCCCCCCCCCCCCAAACATCACTCACCAACCCCCCCAAAGCAAAAGAAAGAACAATTTCATTCTTCGGGATCTCAGATTGGTGTATTATTTAAGTAACATGATCGTGCGAGAGCCTCGGGTACAGATACCCTGGTTCTTAGGAGAATTTCCAAATTTCTTTCGCATTGAGGCACTGTGGGGACTTTGTCAGGTTTGGAGAAGGTTTGAATTAATCTGTATTATCCTGTTAAGAGTTAGGAACAGAGGGACTAGTTTTAATCATTGATTGACTCCCCTTTCTTTCAAGCCTGTAAGCGATTTTTAAAG
The DNA here is from genome assembly GCF_000334495.1 of Tupaia belangeri chinensis. Classification (NCBI taxonomy): domain Eukaryota; kingdom Metazoa; phylum Chordata; class Mammalia; order Scandentia; family Tupaiidae; genus Tupaia; species Tupaia belangeri. The sequence goes on along the minus strand of NW_006159850.1, from coordinate 16,363,015 downwards.
TACCCCCAATGGACATGTCAGGTGGCCCCTGTTATTCCAGAGAATGGTACCATTTTTTTTAACATCCGGGACTTTTTCTTGGGTGACGCATTTGGGGAGTGTGTGTGTTGAGGTTGAGTGGTGCTCTCGTGACGATGCCACCTCTATTTTTGACTTCTGCCTGGTGCTCCTTCCACAGACCCATTTCCAGGTTGTTCATAAACTTGCTACAAATCCCCCTGGGGTTGGCCGGTTGGCACACTCGCTTCCTTAGGAAGCAGACTTCACCACCGATGGGGGAGTCACATAGTCACCTTTAGCAAGGTGACAGGTGTGAGGTTGCTAAGAGGACAGTTTGCATTTGTGGTAAAGAAAACCGCTTCGCATGGAGGAAAATGTTCTGGGATTATGTTTTCACCCCCTCCTCTTGTTACCCGCCCCACAACCGGAGCTGCCCTAGGAACCCTTTCCCCTTCAGACTGGCATTCCTCACACCTGTGGGCTCTGCCCGCAACCAGGAGACGGGAGTGGTGGGAGCAGACTGGATTGGGCCCAGTGCTAGTAAGTGCTGACTGGGAGAAGCAGTTATAAAAACGTGGCGGTGGAAATAGACTTTTTTAAAAGCCAACATTTTACAGGGAAGTGAAAGGCAGAAGGGACACCAGGAAGACCTGGCAGATTTTCTGGATTTGCTTCTGTTTCTCTGGCCCTTTAACATAAAAATACATACAAACTAGAGGGCGTGCCTTCATCTGAGGGCTGCTGGGGAGTATAACCCTCGAAGTGGGTTTCTGCCAGGGTTTTCAGTGGCACCTTCCTTGGGGTCTCCTAACAGAGACTGGGCTTGCTAGCTCCTGCCAGGATCTAGGACAGGGCTGGGGGAGCGGAGGTGACCTCCTTGCCAGGTCCCGGCCTCGCCCTTAAGAAAGCATTCCTGATGTGCTCTGGTCAGGATCTGAATGTTAGTAAATGCTTTGACGGGAAGATGGTTTATTCGTCTGTTTCGGCTTTGAGAACAGCACAACAGCTGTTGTGTGTTTTGGTGAAGGAAAACAACGTCTTAGTCTGAGTGAAAGACAGGATTTTCCAGATAAACTTGGTTGTCGATCCATCAGGTCTTGTTCCCACCATCTGTCAGTAGCTGATATTATATTAGTTCGTCAGGAAAGGAAAGTCATGACGTGTTTTTGTATAGAAAAACACGTCATGACTTTCCCAACAACCCAGTAGAAAAACCCCTGCAACTTCTGTAGTGTCTCCAGCCAGTTGCCACTGACTTCTTGGGGGTGGTGTGAGGGAGGATGCAGTCCCTGATCTGGGGGAGCGGGACCCCACTCTGTCCTGGCCTTATCAGCGTAGCACATGAGTATCAAGTTTAAGTTTCTAAAGGGGACAAGGGCTAGGTAGCAGCCCCAGGAGCTCAGCGTGTGGACACGGCTCTGCACCTCGGAGCCCGATGCCATTGTGCTCCTGTTCCCACGTGTTTCAGAGACCAGGCCTTTCTCTTGGGTGCCTGGGGCCTGGATCTTGGCAAGGGACTTCTTTACACTTTTAAGACCCATAAAACATACCCCGTCTGCCAAGCACCCTGGGCCTGAGCTGTCCACAGGAATTCACAGTTTGTATCCCTGTTTTCTAATCATTTCTCTACCTTTATTGGTATTCAGAGCTCACAGTTTTCCGGTTACTGTCAGCCTGGGCTTTCATCCATTTTAAAGAGCTATTTTTCTTCTTGCTGTTGATGATGATGGTATAAAGACAGATGGTGTAACTGCTTATGAATGTCCTATTTTATTTCTTCAGGACCAGACAGTTCACTTGAAGACGTGTATTATTTCCACATGCTCAGGTTAGGCAGGCCAGACTCCTCTGCTCCTGCAGCCAGCTGCCCTTCCCAGCCTCGCCATGCGGAGGGCGACACCTGTAGGTCACAGGTGGAACTGCAGGGAAGCGCCTGCTTGGCTGACCGGGTGCCTGCTTTTTAGTGGGGATGACAACCCTGATTCCCTGACTGAGGGAGGATCTTGTCCAGTTCGTTATTTATTTTTTCACCGCACCTTTTAGTGAGTGCGTCACACATGACAACATTCCAGCTGGGAACTCAAGAAGAAGACTTGATTTGTAAATCTTGAAGGAGAAAGAGAGAAAGGGAAACAAAATAGTTCCTGAAATAACCTCTCCCATTGGAACTCAGCAGCCTTCATTTTCTGCTCACATTAAGGCAGGTGGGGAGGGAAGGAAGCAAAGGCCAAACGGGCTCATAGAATGAGAGCTCTAGGAACATCCACAGAGCACCAAGGGGCCTCCTTGCCCGTTTCGGCAGTGGTCTGCTTACTCTTTACAGTCTCTGTCTCCTGAAGAGATTTGTTTGGAAGGGCCGAATGAACCGGGGTCATTGCCACGGGAGTGTTTCAGTCTCTGCTCCGATAGCCATGGGCCAGGTAGCGTGCAGGAGGGAGGCCTTGGCCTTGCAGAGGACCTCCCGTGGATAAATCCTTCCCTGCTTGCTTCCCTTCCGGCACCCGTCCATCAGGGCGTTCTCCAGTTTGTAGGTGCCAGACTGCGCCCGTCGAAGGTGCTGGTGCGTGTGTGTGCTAGAGAGGAGGGGCCATTGAGCCATCTCTTTGCCTAATCAAATTTGATTAGTGTATCAATACCACAGCTATTTCGTATCACAGCATATATTGGAAACAAACGAGTATATTTTAAGAGACCTAGCTAATTTGGGTAGATGCAATTTAATAACATTGACTAAATGCTGATATCGCCATTCAAAGATGAATTTCATAATTACGTGTTGAACAGTTTTATCAAAAACCTGAAAATGCTTGGAACATCCTGCCGGGACATACTTAAGATGATATATATATACCATACTGTAGAACATACTTGTTATTACTCTCTTAGCATTTATGTATTTTCTCTACTACATGACATATGTTCTTACCATGAGACATAATTGAGTGACTTCCAGCCATGCACGCGTGAACTTCCTCTAGGACTACCACATAAACCCCATTGGTAGAAATGACATTCCCTGACCCCTAGTTCAGTTTTCTAATCCTTGCACCTCCATCATCTTTTCTGGAAAAGTGAGGAAGACCTGATTCTAAAGAGATACCGCCTCAAGTATTTTAGAACCCACCCATTCCCCCACCCCCCGAGATCATTTTACTTTGCACTCCTTGTACTTTGTGAGATAAAATTCTCAGACTATTTTCTGGAGGATCAGAGGCCCTTACACTATGAAATACTGAAATACTGGGATTGCAGAGCCAAACGGTGGAGTCAGAGCCCCCGTCTGGTGTTCTAGATTAGACTCTACTACCTGGTCCTGGGTCTGGGCCAGTGCCAGCCTTGGGTGATGGGTACAAACACCCTGACTCTCATGTCGCTGCACTCAGGAAGGTGTCACTCTTTAAAGTCTTATCATTTCATCTTTATGGAAAAGATTCCCACCTTGGTTTGTCCGCTTTATCCATTCATTTAACCTACTCTTACTGAATGCATGGTTAGGATGATGATCCAGAGGGCCAGGAGAGCAAGGGAGAAGCGTCTGAATTTCATTCCCTCAACATCTAGAGTTTCACATCATTTTCTTCTCCGCTTGGGCAGATGGGACTTCACGGTTAGCCTAGCATTGGAAATAGCCATTTTCCCACTTCACTCCAGCCCTCTGTGCTGTGCAAGAGACATTTTCTGGGTTAGTTTTCAACCAGTAGTGAGTAAAGAGTAGAATGACTTCAAAAGGAAAGTCATTCGGTTACAACCTCTTAACCCTAGCTCTAAAAATCTTACTTTTACCGCCAGAAGAATTTGGTTTCTAGAACTCTCTATATTGGTGAAATTGCATCACATATTCTGTGACGTCAGAATATGAATGACTACAGACATCTCCTACCACGGTCTGGCTGGCACCTGCGTGGGCACTGAGAGCCAATAAGGGGTCAGTGATTGGGTCTGGTTTAGACCAATACTGGGATGTTCTAGAGAAGGAGCTGAACAAGAAGTGAACAAGTTGCTTTCTCTCTCTCTTTTTTTTTTTTTTTTTTTTCATTTTCAAGTGTAAAATATGTATGAAACTTCAGGGATTCAGATGTTGTTAACTATTTCAGCAGGGTTTGTTTTTGAGTTTAAAAAACCCAAGTGAGGCATACAGAGTCTGTCTGCAATACCTAATGGACACATGTCTGGAGCAAGTCACAAGCTCATAGCAGCTGATCCCTGGGAGGAAGTCCTTGCTGCTTACCCAGGCCTAGGTATATCCTTAGTACAGCTGGCATCTCAGAGCCAGTGAGAGGAGAGGAGGGACAGAGTCACCAGCATCTGTGTTTTGTGTTGGTAATTCTTTGGAATGGGGACCAAGAATCCTTCATCTTCCTTCTACTTCCAATCCTTGACATTCTTTATTTTTTATTTCAGAAGAAGCTATCGAAGATGTTGAAGGACCCAGTGAAACAGCTGCTGATCCAGAGGAGCTTACTAAAGACCAAGAGAGTGGAGGCGAGAAAGACCAGAACAAGTGGACAGGTAGTGTGGGTGACTGCTCTCACACCCTCCGCTGCTTCCCCCCGACGGTGCAGGGAGCAGATACTCCCTTAACCTACCCAGAAAATCTGTGCTGGCTCCAGAAGAGCAGGGAAGGGATTTTGTTTTGCTTTTTTGAGTGGTCACCTTTGTTCGCCTTTATTAAAGACGTTCTAAGTTTCCGTGGTCCAGAAGCCAACTCGTTTATTGTGCATCCAGCTGTCAGGCTCTGTGCTGGGGCTTCTCGGGTTTTGAGGTCACGTTTCCTCAGGAGTTCCTCAGTGCAGTTTTGCCCTCGAAGTCATTCCTCCCCTGTTGATGCCACAGTCTTCTGTCCCACCTGCTCCCAGTCATGAGGGGTGAGTCATGTGGAAAGTGATCAGAGCCACCCTGATCATCAGCCTCAAGAGTCTCTAAGGCAGTGGAGGTGGCCTTTGTCCTGCCTTTGGGGGTCTGGGCTGGCCCCCACATGTCGTTCCTATCTCCCTCCCTCCCTCAGGGTGACGACCCACATTTTGAAATTCATCCAGAGGGTAGATGCGCAGTTCAGAGAGGTGCCAAAAAAGCAGGACAGGAAATGCTTTTTCCAGAAACGCTGGTGTTGAGAGAAGGGGATTCTCCAGATAAGATTTCTGTATTGAAAGAAGGGAGAGCTGATATTCTTTCTATAAGAAGAAAAGCTTAGGTTTGGGGAGAGGAGCACATTCGTTTCTGAGAAGAAAGTCTCCCAGAAACCACCACAATCACAGGGAAATATGACAAGCAACAGAAATTTTATGTGGAGCTCAGCCACGGTAGTGAGGCAGGAGTTCACCCATGTGCAATGGTGGAGGCCACAGGGGAGGCCCTGGGTCAGTTGTCTGTGTGCCTGGTGCCCACCTGTGCTCCAGGCTGACTGGGAGGCCAGGGCAGAAGGATTTTTGCTAAGAGGTGAGACTGTAAAAAAAAAACAAAACAAAACTCTCTCTTTCTCTCCTCTATGCTCATGTTAACTCTATGTCATAGAAAAAAAGTTATTTTATGTGGCCTACCTAATTTTTACCATTCTTAATACAGTATTACAATACTTTGATTTTTTTTGAGAAAATATTTACCTTCTGGAGTCCATAGTGGTTGGGCCTTTGTTACTTTCCAGGCATGACTGTTCTTAAATCATGCTCAGTACTGGCCTTCACTATTTAAAGAAGATACAGAACCTTGGAGAGAGGCCAGAGGAGAGCAGAGAAAATGACTGAAGGCTGAGAAATGTTGCCTCTGAGGAGAGGCTGAAGAAATGGGGGCTGTTCAGCCTAGAGAAGAAATTTGAGAGGCAGCGTGACAACTTCCAAATATCGTGAGGGATACAGCAGAGAAGGCAGTGTGTTTCCTGGGAGAGAGAGACAGGCCTCCCCACCGCTGAATGAATGGATGGGCACACAGCTGGGTCCACCATCCATTCTGCTCAGTGTCCCCTTTCAAATGGGGCTCTGTGGTATCCAGAGGCTTCTACTCAAGAAAATGCTGATGGGGTCACACACTCTGGGAGGATTCATAAGGTGGGGCCAGGGAGCAGGGGATGGACAGCCATACCCAAAGGCCCTGACTGTGATGGAGGGGGCGGCTAGCCTTCTTTGCTGCTTTGCCTGGACCAAGATCCCAGGTTCGCGGTAATATTAAAGTGAGATCTCAATAAACAGTTCAGATGGCAATGATACATACCTGCCCAGAGGAGGTGAGCTGGGGAAAAGCATTGCACAAACACAAACTGAAGCCTGAGTGACCTTCCGGACCATCTGGCCTCTGCTGTCATGGTCTGAGTGTTCGTTTCTAATCCTCACTCTGCCACTTACTAGCTCTGTGACCTTGCTCAGCCTTCACATTTTTCATGTCTCCGTTTCCTCACGTGAGATGGGGATTAAAACTAGCACCAAGTCCAGTAAGATTGCTGTGAGGAATATTTGAATAAGGGAAGCTTAGAACAGGGCCTGACATACAGTCATCTTTGTGAGAGTTTGTTTGATAACTTAGTCAATTATGATGAAGAAAACTAAAAGCAGTTTTTCTTTGTGTCCTCCATTTAAATGTAAAATCGCAACCAGGCTGCTTCAGGGATGTTGAGAAGCTGAGGGGGAGCAACATACATGCATTTAGGGGGATCCTACCAGTGATAATGGGTGCATATGCTTCCTGCATTCTGTGTCCTCAGGGCAGTATGAAAACAATGAAAAGTAGCCAGGGTTTTTGCAAAGCTCCTACTGTGTGCAGTGCCCTGTGCCAGGCACTATCAATGTGCTTCTCTGTTCCTTATAACCAGTTCAGGGCAGGCTTTGTTGAAGGCCGTTCAATTAGATCTTACTCCAAGTGACTGTCTTCATAGTTCTAGTGGACATACTAGATAATCAGACTACTACAAGATAGAAAATGAACCATAAAAATGAATGCCCTTAATATGGCTCCACTTTCTCATGCATTCGTTTAAGCAACAGGCCTTCTTAATCTTTACTTCTGAAGACAGAAAGCACATGAATGAATAACTCAGAGGTAGATCTTGCCAGTTGCACAGAGGTACAGAAAGAAGGGAAAAATTCTTTCCTGACTCCTGCAAATGATTCTCTTTTGACCCGAAACATAATTTTGTCTATAGCGTCTGAGTGTGTAATGACAGGCTTTATTAAGGCACTTGGGCAGATTTGATCTTGGAATCGATATAGGTGCCAGCAACCTCTTCTGAGCTCTCTTTTGGATCCTCAGTATTTTATAGAAAATATCTACGTTTGTTCCATTTACTCGCTAAATTGAGCCGTTCCTATCTGATTAAATGTGATGGGAAGTACTTCCTCCTGGCAAATAAATAAATAGTGATTTCACAATTTGTTCTGTTGATTAGCGACTGCTCATGATGCAGATTAATAATATTTCAGATAGGCCTGGGTAATTGTCATCTTCTGAGCTATTGATTATGTAGTGTTTGGGGTTTGTTCAGGAATGGACCGTCTTTACTAAAAATTTTTACTTAGTTCTCTTTACATCAGAGTGGGCCTTTTCATCTGCTTTTCTGGCGTCCCTCTTTGGGGTTCTTTTATGTAGATATCAGGTCTTTTACCATGGGTGGTAGCAAGACAAGCAAGGTAGTGATTTGAAGCGTGGCGGGGTCAAGTCCATGTTCAATGGCCAAGTCTCTACCCCGTGCAAGGCCCTAATTTCACTTCCCGGATCACAAGTGCAGTGAAATTACAGGCCTTGCCTTCAGGGAATGACACTCTACTGGGGATGCAGGAATGTCCACAGTCATAAGAATGACTTGACGGTGGGCCGGCACTGCCGACTTTGTGTGCCCACGGACATGTTCTGCAGCTGTACTGTACAGTACGGTAGCCATCAGCCACTTACGGCTATCGAGCACTTAAGATGTGGCTGGTCCCACTGAGCCCCTGAGTTCTAAATGTAATTTCATCACAGTGAATTGCAATTGAAATAACCACCTGTATAGCTGTAGATACTCAGAAGGAACCAAACTAACCCTGAAAGAAGGCAGCCCGTGTCTAATCATTTTCCAGTTATCAAAAGCAGCATTAAGCTCTAACCCTGTACCAGGCGTCATGCCAGTGTTTCATGCCTTTCCTCGCCGTCAGGGAGGCCGTGAATTGCTCACAGGTGCACAGGCACTGCTCCCCACAGCCACTGGGGTGCAGGTAGGGCTGGGGACCCCTGATGCCAGGGCCAGTTGCAGCTTCATCTCCTTATTGCCGTTGGCCATCATGGTCTGTGTGTGCCACGATGTGAAGAGAGGTTGGGAAGTGCTGTTTTAATCACATTAGCTCACGTGATTCTCACCCACACCCTATGAGATAGATACCGTAAATCCCGCCCTCCCACTCCTGCCGTCTTGCAGATAAGGAAACCGAGCCCTGGAGAGCCCAAGCAAGTCACCAAAAGGCATATAGCGAGGTTCATGCCTTGCCACTCATTAACTGGGCAGAGAGGTACTTCCCATCCCAGCAGGAACTTTCTTCATCTAATCTTTTGAGCTAGTTTTCATCTCTGTTCTAAGTATGAGGAGTAACACTTTCTGAAAGTCATACAGTGGTTAACAGTGACATGACAGCAACCCATCTGCTGAACTGGATGATCAAGCATAGTGAGCCAGCGCTGTGCTTAGTCTGGAAGCAGGGAGGTGATGTGGAAAGAACTCTCTAGATGCCTACGAGGAAGTAAGTGATCTTGGTTGAAAGACCTTCACCTCTTGAAGCCCTGGGTGCCTCACCGTCAAATGTGGACAAGTGACACTCCTCAGCCCCAGCTACCTGCAGGTTCCACCGTGGCAAGCAGTACCTTATGTACAACTGCTTGGTAAATGCGATCACATCAAGTCAAGACCAGCATGAGGCAGCCCCACGGGCCAACCAAGGGTTCAGGAAGGGTCTTTCAAGCAAAACTTCTCTAATGCACGGCCATTTCCACTGTCCAACTCTGGCTTTCTTTTGTAAATTGTGAAAATGACCCTTGTTCATCCTCCCTCTCTCACGTCAGTATAAGGTATTTATATATTAATGGATAAGACCCCTTGTTCTCTTTTACCAGAGTGGATCTGACTGTGTGTCCTAGACTGAAGAGCCCCTAGTGTCGGCAACTGAACAGTGATTAATACAGTGATTATCCAATCAATCATTAATTGCAATAAATTAAATATACAGTTAGTGTGATCCTTTATCACCAATAATTAGGGGTAAAATGTCGAACTCCTGGCAAAGAATCATAGTAAGGTGGTTATTTAATCTAGCCCCAGTGCACCAAAACTAGGGCTACTTAAGTCATTTGAGACAAGATAGCCGGCAGGACTGGTGCTTTGCAAAGAGGAGGCGGGAGGTATAGCCCAAGTTGAAATAACAGTGCAATACTGCTTCATAAGGCCCTAACTGATCTTCATGTTTATATTTTTGTAAAATTTTGAGTCAGAATAGCAGTTAGAGTGTTTTCTTTTTTCTAGAGGAATAGCCTGAAGGGATTTTATTTTATTAATTTTTTTAAAATCCATGATGCTCACCTAACACAGAGCAATTAGTGCAGTGGAGCGTCCCTGATTTGAATCTATGGAAGATTGCTATTAAAGGAGGTATTAACGGGCTGGCAAGGTCTGGGCGACTGTTAGGGAAAAGCGTGTTTATGGAATATGGTGCTGGCAGGCATGATTTCAATCGGATTTGACATGTTTAACATAAATGTATAGTGTACAGCTCTTGCTGCATATGAATAATTCCTGCAGACCCACTGCCTTTCTAATTACTGAGGTTGAAAAAAAGCAGGTCAGGCACATCCTGGTGGAAATCTATTACCAGCCCTCCCCCCATTCTCCCTGTTGTTTACAGCTTTGTATAAATAGAGATGCCATTGTATGGAGAACTTAGTGCCTGAAATGTAATCCGTGACAGGGATGGGAAGGGGCTGAAAACATGCCGCTGCTTTTTTCCCTTTTTAACTGGGTCCATAAAGATAACAGAAGGTATGTACCAGAGGAAACATTATATGTTCAGAAAAGCACTGAGCTAATAGAAGCCAGAAGCCCTGGGTTCAAGGCCCAGTTCTGCCACAAAAATTAACTGCATGACCTGAGGTCTCTGGGTTAGTAGGACTGAGACTCAAGTGGCCCCCTATATCTTAGCCCTGTCATTGACTGGCAGCCAGGCCATTCACTACCTTTACAAAAAGTCATGTTGGCCTCACCCTATACCCTTCCAGCTCGGTTCCATTGCTCAGGCCCACTCAAAAGGAAATTTGTCTTTGCAGAAGGGTGTGTGTGAGGGAATGCTGGGAGCCTCGTTCGCATGGCCCCTTGTGGTTCACATTCCTGCCAATGAAAACCGCTTTGGGTTTCATGTTTTCATACACAGACAGGAATTGTGTGGCCATGGCAGCTTTTCCTGAGTTCTCTAGCTTCCCCTCTCCCACTTCTCGCCCTCTTTTTTTTCCCTAGGCCTCTTTTGGTAGAACTTGACTGCTTACAGTCTACAGACAGAATGCTGTCTGACAATTGCAAACAAGCCATAAACTATTTTTACGTTAGGGAGTGAAAATAGACAGAGGGTGAGGTGTGGATCTGGACTTGCCTGAATTCAGTTATTCAAAGGTCTCAACTTTGAGAATTTATAAGAGAGGTAAGGACCACATCAAGTGGGCAAACATTTTTTTTGTGCACCTATCTAAGGCAGATAAAGAATATGCAAAACACAGTAAGAAACTCACTTTCTAGGAGAGATGTCATGTGTAATCACATAATTACGCAGTGTAATGAGCGTTATCATCAAGGTATAGATAAAGGGCAGTGAAAATGTAGATTGAGAAGCAAATCACTGTTCAGGACTATAGAAAATATCTTATAGATTTGCATATTATTTCTACAAAGTGGCCTGTTACCCTTCCCTGCTTCATTCCAGTTGTAGCATTTATGCTGATGGGGAAGCTCCTCTGTAATTAGAATCTTGATCATGATTTTTTTTGTTTTTAATAGCGTGCTTTCTTTTTCGTGAGGACAGCAGAACACTTTCCTTAGGCTCTTGCACTCTTCTTGGGTCTAATAGTATCTTTATTTTTCAGGCTACAGAATTAAGACCCATAGGTTGGGAATTCCAGGGTTTCAGAGCTACAATCAAATCCCAGTTTTCCTTCTGAGTCAGAGATCTGTCCCCCACAGTATAAAGCTATAGAACATGCCATAAAATTGCTTTCTCTTATTACATGAGATTGGAGGAGAAGAACTTGAAACTCCTGTGCTTGTCTAGTTGTGAAACTGAATTGTCAGCCGTTTATAGTCGGGCCTGTGTGACATTCATTTTTGTCCTCTTCAGCACCTAGCACCTACTTACCACCATGACATAAATACTTTCAAGTCCAAGTTATTCTCCTTTCTGCTTTGTGGACATAAAAACCATGGGTTAGAAAGATGGTCCTATGTTGATAAAAAAGAAAGGCAGGGGTCAGAAGGTGGGGCAGCACTTAAATGCAACACCTTGCAAAGCAGGTGCACACATGAACGTTGCTGGTTCACTTCCAGAGATCTCCCTGAGTGTGCGGGGCATACACACGCCCAGGATCCAGGCTGGATGAAAGCTAGGGACGGATTACAGCAAGACCCTCTTGAGGGTGCTGTTACTATCTCTCTGTGGGTGTGTGTGTTTCTCAGTCATGGAATAACTAAAATAAACTCTAAAAAAATAAAAAAAGGAAAAAGAAAATTTAGGGTGTCTGTGCTTGTCCTAAAACCAGGCCTCCTCTCTCACCCTGTGATTGTATGGCCTCATATTAACCTGTATTATTTTCTAGAGATGAAATCATAGGCCTAGCCTGATGGCACAGTAGGTAGCGTACTGATATGAATGCCCAGTAGGCCCAGAGCGTGCCTGGCCTGTGCCCAAGATCCTCACAGGTTGGAGGGCTGAGGGAGGAGGAGCCTCGCAGCATGATAACCCTGTTGAGGGTAATTTTTTTCTGTCATCTATGTACATGTGTTGTCTATTGTAGAATGGATTTTTTTAAGAGAGATTTTTGTTATAGAGTGTATGCGCTTGCCAGAGAGACAGAGAGGAACATAGAGACAGAAAGTGAGAAATCACCCCCCCGCTCCCGGGGAATGGCCAGGCCTCAATCCTTTCTCCTCCATTCTCTTTCTGGGATCTTGGGTATGCACACACACACACACACACAGCATGAGTTTTAAGCTGCCAGGGTCGGTAATGGAACCGCTGTTGACTACGTGGGAGTCCAGTGACATAACCGTTATGCCCTCTGTTGGTCCTGGGTTTTTTAAAAATTTAAGAATGGAGGCCAGCGGTCAGCATGGCAGCATGGTGGTAAAGGTGCTGGACTCGTACCTGGTTGACCGTGATTCAAGTCCTAGACCTGGCTGCTTGCTTTCTCACTTCCCCTCTCTCTCTGTCTCTCCCTCTGGTGAGCATATGTGCACTGTAGCAAATTAAAAATAATAATGATGATAAATAAAATTAAATAAATGATTATTTTAAGAGTGAAACCATAGCAACACATGTTCGAGCTTCCACCATCTGCTAGACTCTACTTGGCTTCATGTGCTCACCTCGCACTTGCCTCACAGAAGCCCTGTGAGTAGACACCGTTACTCCATTGCTAGATGAGGAAACTGAAAGCTTGGTGTAGTCAAATAAAATGCGACAAAGTCACACACCCTGTCAGTCACAGGATCTGAATCACTGTGTCCAGTACTACAAACCCCTGTCCTTTGTTACTTAGAAAAGGGGACTGATACCTTTGGGTGAAGAGAACTTGGCTATAGGAAAACCATGTGTGAAAAACATCACTTCCTGAAGAGTCTAAAGGTTCAAAGGACCAGCTTTCTACCTTTCACACAGATTTATTATAGGCTTCTGGAGCGCTAGAGTGAACCAGGTGAGAGCGAGTGGACACTGAGAGAAGCAATCACATAATTATTACAGAGTAGGGTTTCAGAATACCCAGAGAAGATACTTGCAATCTGCTTGGTGCTTTAAACCTTCTAGAGAAAGTGGAGAATCATTTCCATTTTCCAGCCTTTGCAGGAGCCTGACATCTTTCTTCCCTGAGTATGAACTCTGACACTCTCCTATTGAACCTGGACTAGCAAAAGGAAGGCCTTGGCAGATTACTGAGAGGTCGATTTGTAAGGGTACTGAAAGTTATGTTCGCCTCGTTGTCTGTCACCCTGCTGGACACACACCCACACTTTATGTGTTTATTTCCACAAGTTCAGTTTCACTCTTAAAATTCAGTTAAGTATCTTAGGATCTTAGATTTGGAATGGAGAAAAAACTTGAATGTTGTTATATTCCAATCTCTGGGTATCTCTATGCTGTACTGGGGCTCAGAGACCATAATGAACTCAATTAATGCTTGGTTCAATGGGGCTGAATGAGCTTTTGTTAATGATCTTTGGCTTGGCCCCAGAATAATTCACTGGTTTTGTCATAGGTCTCGTACCTCCACATTTTTTCCCGTCAGTCCAAGGGTCTTTAAGGTTCCTTCCCACTCTGGTTATCTTCAAATCCATGGTTGTCACCATTCTGTAATGAAAACCTGAGGGTGACCCCTAATAGGGACCCCGACTGTGGCCATTTATCCACGTAGGACACTAGCCACAGCTACAGATGTCATCTGTACACAGCTCAGGAGTCTATGCCAGAAGAAGACAGGATACCTTGGGGGAACTGACAAGAGGCCAGAGGCAGGCAGACTCACTTATTACCTCCAAGTCAGGAATCCAGTCAAAGTCAGGAATATTTATCCGGTCCCCAACTCCTGGCATGAGCTGGGCTCATGGTGGCAGCCCAGTGACTGGAAGTCATTAAATAGACCGACAGCTGATGTTGGTCTAAACGAGCTGGTGGCTCTGTTTTGACTGGTGGTTCATTCATAAACCCGACACAGAGGGAGCAAGGTATCTTGAAACTGAAATGCGGGATGGCCTTTTGGGAGCTCCAATCAGTGTAGTTAAGCAGCCTTATGCATATTTCAACAAGGAATTAGTGCAACAGATTGATGCCTCTGATGTGGGGATTAGCACAATTTTTTCTCCCCGAAGATACAGAGCAAGCAGCAGCATCCACCGGTCAGCATGGGCCCACCCTTCTACCTTGAGGCTTCTAGAGCCTGCCAAAGAGGCTGCGGACTGGGAAAGGAGAGGCCACACAGCATGGCGCCTGAACCCCTAGTCCCCAATCGCTGATTTATGCATTTGGGGCTAGTGTGGATATGTTCATCCTTTCAAGGCTGAAGCAAAGGGGACCTTGGGCTGGTGTGGCCCACAGGTGCCTAGACCCATGAGGCCAGCACTAAAAAGATGCTTCCTAGTTCTGCAAGGTGGAAAGAGCACAGGGATATTTGCTCTTAATGGCGGTTCTCCAGGACACGTGGAAAGAATGAGATTTCTGTAAACAAGGCAGTCTGTCCTTACTCTGGATTACACTGCTAACAGAACACATGGAGGTTATTCCTTCTGAATTTCTGCCTTTGAAAACCTGGCTGCATTTGTCTTAGACTGATTAAGTTCTAAGGGACAGTCACATTTAATCTTTCACCTTTGGCCTGAAGGAGAAAACATCTATGCTTTGAGACCAGGCCTGGCTTTCTTCTGGAGTTGAGATGAGCGTGTCATACCCTCAGAGTCATGTGAAAGTGGATTAGCAGATCTGTCCATACTTGGTGGACCCTGTCATTTAATTTTAGTTTGACCACAAAGCAGTAGGGCTCCAACCATTTCAGAGACTTTAGCTCTGACAGTTGTTCTCAATGTATGGTCCCTGAACCATCAGTTTTAGCTGAAGGCCTACTAGGCATGCAAATTGTCTGACTCAGATTTACTGAAATTGTAACTTGGGTGTTGGGGAGCCGGGGTGGGGGGTGGGGTGGGGAAATGCTATGATCCATGCTTTAATGCACACACTATGGTGTTCTGATATACTCTGGAGTTGGAGGACATCAAGACTGTGATCTCAGTGACAAGCATGATATTTTTGAGACCTATCAATATTTCTTCTCTCACTGGACAGCAAGTCGTGAGCTGTTGGAGGGTGAGAGATATTAAGCTTTCCTACAAAAATAAGGGAGATGCCTCAAAGAGACACAGGCCCTGACTTTTGGCAGATGTAATCATAGATGGCACAACTGGGGGTGGGAGGAAGGGGTGGTCAGAGAGACAGGGTCACAGTGAAAAGTGACTGAAGACCTCAAATTGTCTAGCTGAACTAGTTAATGAGAAATACCTGAGTAAGGGTGGGTGGGCTCTCTCTCTACTATTCTTGCAACTTCCTGTGAAACTTTGCAGTGGTCCTCCCTTACCCATTGTTTCACTTTCCATGGTTTCAGTTACCCGTGATGAATCACGGTCTTTAAATATTGAATGGAAAATTCCAGAAACAATTGATAAATTTTAAATTCTGAGCAGCGTGATGAAATTGCAAACCATCATACTTTGTCCCATCCAGGACATGAATTGCCCCTTTATCCAGCATATCCACACGGTACACCCTGCTTACATCAGTCACTTGGCCATTGCCATTATTGGATTAAAAATGAAGATGAAGGAGACGCACTATGAAAAGAGGACCCTGCACCTTTCGTGTAGTTCTCAGTACGAGCTGCTCAACCATTGTCTCACATGGTGAAATACCTGTGTCTATTTCGCTCGAGTAGTTAGGCAAATGCAAACAAGGGGTGGTCAGAGGGGCAGGGTCACAATAAAAAGTGACTGAAGACCTCAAATCATTTATCTGAACTAGTTAATGAGAAATACCTGAGTATGGAGTTATGTGAAGTTTTTTTCTTTAGTCAATGGAGCTAAATTTTATACATTTAGGGGGATGGCAGGTGGCATGGTGGTGCTGGACCCCACATGGCCGATTCCCTTTCTCTCTGTCTCTCTGTGGCCAAAATAAAAATTAATAATCACAAATAAACAATTCTTTTAAGAAATTATGCACACACACACGCACACCACATAATATGTTTTTTCACATATATACACACATATACATATGTATATATCTAGGTACATATATATGGTTCACTACTGTCCACAGAGGTTCTTTGAATGTATCCCCCACAGATAAGGGGGGACACCTGTGATTATTTTTAAGTGAAAAGTAAAATAATAACACCCAAAAGCTGCTGGATTTTCTTTTTTTTTTTTTAACTTTTTTCTTTAAGAATTATTTTAGTTAACTTTATTCATTTATTTGCTTATTTGTTTTAATGTGACCAGGGTGGGACAAAGTGAGAAAGATAGAGGAGGGAAAGTGAGAATGCAAGCCGCCAGGTCTGGGACTCAAACAGTGGTCGGTCATGTGGGAGTTCAGCGCCCTTAACCACCACACTACCTGCTGGCCCCACATTGCTGGATTTTCACAGTGCTGATGTTACTAGTTCACATTTTATTTGGAACAGAAAAATAATTTATGTTTCCCTGAGTTGCAGTTATACACACTCAAGTCTCCATTGGAATCCCTTTTAGAAAGAGAAAGTTTAATGAGTTGATAAATTTGTATGTCTTGTCATACCTGTGCAGACATGTTCTTCTTTTTGGGCAGGTAGTTATATTTCTCTAAATTGATTTCTAGAGAAGCACAGGGGCTACAGAGCTTCCAGTTCCCAAGATGAGACTTGGGTAGCATGTTCTTACTTCACACTAGCCTGGATGTTGTGAGATTCTACACCTTTGTGCAGGGAAGAGAGAGGCCCCAAGTGCTTTTTAGCCATGGCATGAAGACCACCTCCCCCCCCCCACACACACACACACACTGGGTATACATGCACATTCTTCTGCTTCACACAGGTTCTCCCGGATCCCTCTTAGAAACATCTCTAAATGCTCGGTTAGAGGCAGAATGAGACCATGCATGTTTAAAGACCAAGTTGGCAGCAAGGCAGACTCTTTGAAAAGAACTGTTGTTTTCTGTATTAGAGGAGGAACAGAATTTAGCAAGATATCTGGCTACTTATCAAGTGCAGTAGTTCCACAAGAGATGCAGTAAGAAAGCTCAGTTCCTCTGGGGAAGGAATTGCAAGCAAATACCAAGAGTAGCTGCACTTCAATGACGGTATGAAAATCAGAGTCCAGAAGCACAGATGGCTTTCTAGAAACTTTGCATTTCTGCTGTCTAGAGGGAGCACAAGGTCTATGAGAAGATGAGGGAGAAAGGCTGTGGAAGAAGGACACTGTACCTTAAATGTAGTTCTAATTAGGAGTTGAACAACCATTTTCTCTTCTGGTGAAACATCTGTCTATTGTAGAGTAGTTATGGCAACTCGAACATTGAGTATAGAGTTGTGTGTGTGAATTTTTTTTCCTCAGTCAATGGAACTAGATAAAAGATTGCTGTAAATTTCTGGGGCAGGTGGCAAGCTGGTTTACGGAATGCAAGGCGATGAGAACCTCTGGCTTACGGAAAGTAGCATGAATTAATAATCATTTAATTGGCTCCTCCATTATGTTGCTGGTTTGGGAGATGGAAGTTTAGATGGAGGGGCTGTCAGTGGTACTTTAGCTAAGAGTCTGACGGTTGAGAAGTGGGGGTAGCAACTGTCTTTGGACTCTCCACAAGTATCGAATAACAGACAGCGTCCCAGGTCCTGACTGGGCTCACCTTGGGACCCCCAACAGGAAGTAGATCAGCACTTGGGTGAATACCATTTCCAAGTGCCATCCCACCATGAAGAGAAGAAATGCAGAAGACACTTACCAGTGATGTGGAAAGCTCAGTGCTTGCTCAGGATCTCCCCAAGGAGATCTCTGGCAACAGGGAGGCTGGCCTGCAGCACAGAATGGCCACCATGCCAACAGTCCCACTGGTGGTTTGAGTGATGAGAGGATGAATTTTGCTCAGGAAACATAAAAGCTAATTCTACTAGTACTTTGGTTTCCTTGATGTGCAAGTGGATTTCTTGGCTAAATGATTACGGGAGGCTGAAACACAGGTCCCATTTTTATTTCACTTCCAGATTTTGTTCAAGTCAGAAGGCAGCAACTCCATGACTTACCCACTTCAGGGTTGTACAGTCCATGTCACTAGATGAGAAATGAGGCATATGTTGGCATCGAGTTCCCTAGTATTGGAGTTACAGCTACTGTTTTCTATGACCAGGATTTCAGTGACTGATTTGGAATTTGTTAATGAAGTTGGGGCTGCATGAGAATTTGTTCTAGGAAGTTTTATTCATTTATTTTTAAAAATCAGCTGAAGTTATAGGGGACTGTGAATGTTTAAAAACTCCTTTTTTTCCATTACTTGGCCACTTTATAAACCCACTAAGCGATACTACTCTAATCTGTTCCTCAAGTCACTTTCTACATTAAATGTTGCTACCGTTTTTCAATTATTCTCTGTGCTTAGGATATAATAATACCATTTTCTTGAAAATTGCAAACAAAACTCACTGAATTCAGGTCAGTTCTCTTCCCTTTGCTATTGCCACTAATTAATCTGAGAAGAGGCGTGGCTTTTTAAGTAATTTTTAGATGTTAAATACTTCTCGAAGAAATATGATAAATCAAAAGCTATCTGGAAATTGATGTCTCCATGCATAAATTCTCTCTTTCCCCTAAGGAAGCCACACATTGACAGCTGTCTTTCCCTTTGGGATGACATTCTTTTGCTTAGAATGTAGAGGAACCTAATAGAATAAAATGGAGAATCATGAATCAGTTCTGCCTCTCTTGGTCAATTTTTCTGTCTTGTTTCATTTTTAGTTTGCTGTAGGGTGCATGTACTCACTATTAGGGAGACAGAGACAGAGAGTGGGAACATGAGAAATTACCTCCTGTGGGGATGGCCCTTCTCCCCTATTCTTCTCATGGGATTTTGGGCACACATGCCTGGTGTAATTTTTCAGGTGGCGGGGTCCGGGACTTAAACCACAGTCAGCCAGGTGGGATCCAGCTGGTTTAACCTCCCGCCACTGCTGGCCTTGCCTTCGTCAGTTTTAATAGCCAGCTTATCACAGTATAAGGGGAAATGATGACTCTTAGCCCAGAAAGCTGACTTTGAATTTTCTGAACTCCATAACAGGGACTCCACTCCTTTCTGTGCCTCTTCAGCAAGTGTGAGGTAGGGCAATTACAATTCCTAAGAATTGGATCAAGTGCTTTTTTATCTCTTAGAAAGTGTGTGTCAAGGAAACCACATCTCACGTCCTGCTAAGTTTCAGTTAAGGTCTGACCCAGCATTCCATTGTCGTAATACCCCATTTACCTAGCTCTATGGAATATGTCATCTATAGCACATTTACTCACATGATTCCTTGCCACGTTTTTATCCACTTTGAAATGCCAGGAGCCCAGCATGTTGCCTGTGGAAGATTTATTGAGACTGAACATACATTTTTTTATGACATAACTGCCAAAATGAGAAAAATTGCTTTTACCAGCAAAGTAAAAAATGCCATCTTGTGTTTTGCACAGTATGGGTCCAAATATCAACTTTTTCATGAGCTGTTGAATTTAAATGCTAAGCCATTTAATTATAATATTAAAAATAATGTAATTGGGCCAGCCCCATGGCCTAATGGTTAAGGAAGCCAGATTCTACATGGCTGATCTTGTTTTAATCCCCAGCCATCACAGCTTGAGAAACATGGTAGGGGACTGGAAAGTGGCATGGTGGTTAAGGTACTAGACTCTCACATGGCCAACCACGGTTTGAGTCCTGGATCTGGCAGCTTGCTTTCTCACTTTACCTGTCTCTCTCTCTGTGTCTCTTTCTGGTCAAATTAAAAAAATAATAATGAATAAAATTAAATAAAGTGATTCTTTTCTTTAATTATTTATTTATTTATCCACTCATTTATTTATTTATTTATTTATTTATTTTAATTTGAACAGAGAGAGACACAGAAAGAGAGAAAGGGAAAGTGAGAAAGTAAGCCACTAGGTCTGGGACTCGAACCGTGGTTGGCCATGTGGGAGTGTCCAGCACCTTCACCACCACGCCACCTGCTGGCCCCCATAAAGTAATTCTTAAAAAAATATAAACATGCAAGGTACCTATGCATGTGTGCCCAAAATCCTGACAGGATGGGAAAGCAAAGGAGAAGGAATTTCAACATGACCATGCTGCGTTGGGTGTTCTTTCTCCATCTCCCTCTTTTATTTCTCTTGTTTCTCTGGCGAGCATAAATGCCTTCTGGTAAAATAAAATTTAAAAATCAATCTTTAAAAAATTAAAGATAATATAACTATATGAGAAACTTAGAAAATGGCCCATGGTACCATTAGCCAAAGCCAACAGTAATTTTTTTCTAATCTTTTTCTCTAATACCTATTCTTTTTTTTTTTTTTTTTTTTTTTTTGAGAGGTTTTTGCTTTTGCTATAAGGGTGTGTGTACTCACCAGACAGACAGAGATAGAAAGCGAGAAATCACCCCCCAGGGTGGGGGGGTGGCCACACCACAGTCCCTTCTCCTCCATTCTCCTCTTGGGATCTTGGGTACGCACGCACACACACACGCGCCTGGCATGAGTTTTAAGCCACCGGGTCCAGGACGCAAACCACGGTCGACTATGTGGGAGTCCAGCTACATAGCCCTTACGCTAACTGCTTGTCCCTCCAATACCTATTCTTTACATAGCTGCAACGTGATAGAATACACGTTTTATCTTCTTTTCTGATTTACATTCCCAAAGATTTTTTCATACTACTTGATAGCTATCATTTGTAATGTCTTCTAACACTCAGTAGAATGGCTGTACCGTGAGTTATAGACACTGTGCCTCGCTATAAGATACCTAGAATGTGCCTAATTTATTCTGTTCTTACTACATTTCTTTAGACATTTTTACTATAGTGTATGTGCACTTACCTGAGAGACAGAAAGAGAAATCACACACACACACACCCCAGGAGGGGAATCTTTTCTCCATTCTTCTCTTGGGATTTTGGGCACACACATATGTGCCCAGCATGAGTTTTAAGCCATTGGGTCCAGGACTCGAACCACGGTCGACTATGTGGGAGTCTGCGGCGCAACCATTATGCTGTCTGCTGTTCTGATTCTGTTCTTATTGTAAAAACCACTCCAGGCAGTAGCTCTTTAAGCTGTTTTGTTGTTGTTGTTTTGGTTTTTGGTTTTACTTTTTTGTTTTGTTGTGTTTTGTTTTATTATTTGTATTACCAATATAAATTAGAGGTTTCAGGCACTGATTGTCTAAACTGTGTCTTGTCTACAAAGTACATCTATTTCTGTTCACTGATGTGACATCATAACAGACCTAAGAGTGACCAGGAATTAATTTGTTAAATAGTATTTTCTGTTTGTGACATCTCTCCTAGAGTTTAAAGTTTAGAAAAGTCTTCAAAGAAAAACACTACAGTACTTTCTTGATACCCAACCTACAATGTAAGCTAGTGATAGAATTTAAGTCAAAATTGATTTGGAGACTCTGACCCTTTTGAAGTTGTTCAGAGAGGAGCAGCTTGAGAGACCCTCTGATTATCTGTGGCTTGTAACAAACCCTCATCTAGCATGTTAATGGAGAATTTGCACAACTCTTTC
>NW_006159850.1:16339768-16341225 GCF_000334495.1 Tupaia belangeri chinensis | reverse complement strand
CTAACGAAATCATAGAGAGACTTCAGTACCGTGTCTTGATAAGGATTGGCATTTTAATGTCCGAGGTCAAGCTAGGGAGGGGCTTGTGTCAGCCATAGTTAATCTAACTCCAGGAGCACTCCCCACATCATCCAGGAAACACAATGTGATTACAACTCGGTGTTTATAGAATCTGTTCTAAGAATGGCATTGCTTTATCTTTTAGACAAGGAGCTAGTAAGCTGCAGGTGGCTAATGTCTGCTTCTAGAGAGATTGGAACTAATAAAGGCACAGACTGGTCTGGATAGGAGGGAGATGAACCCCAAAGTTTGTGCCCCAGTGGACACAGTATTTCATATTATAGCAGGACTGTCATGTTACTGGGAAGAAAGAAGAATGAGTGAGTACTGATTGTATTTTTTAAAACACTTTATAATGGCTCCTTCGCTCAGGCTTACAAAAGAAGCTTTAGAATTCCAGAGCAGTTTGAGTTTGGAAAGAAAAAAAAAAAGGTAATAAAAGTTCCCCTCTCCATGCAGGGGGAAAGAATAGTGGCTTCTGAAACCAGAATTCTCACCTCTGCCACCTCGCCGCAATTCATCATGTGTTCAGCATTCAAGAAAGAGGATGGGCTCTTTGGTCCTACAGGGAAACTAATGCCACAGTGGGTTACGGTGTTTGCTTTTCAGCTTTTGAGCGAGTGAGATGAGTTGGGTGGTCTCAGCCTCAGTGCCCATTCATTCATACTGCCACGCCACTGCATTCCAAAGTGGGGTGACAGCCAGATTGCAGCATTTACAAGACAGTGTCATAGTCTATAAAAGCAGGTGTTGTTTTAGGTCAGACTAACAGAAAGATGAGATAGGTGTTTGCAATAGCGTCTGTGTCTTGGATCGCCTCTAATGGAATGAAGAGCAGATAGTGGCTCTTTCTTAACTCTAAGCCCTGAGCTTAACCTGATACCTTTCAGTTGGGGTGAAAATAGAGAAAGTGAAGGATGGCTGTGATACATAAGCATCTGAAATATCACCCGATACCGCTACGACTCCATGTTTAGAATGCATTTCAAGAGCTAACATATAGAAGGTAACCACTAGGCAAAAATGACATGGATGCAGAGTAAGAAACCTTCTGGAGGCAGTGGGAGCTTAAGTTTCTGAAACATTAATTAAAGACTGGTTGTGATTGTGTGAGTGTTCAGGCAGAGTCCCATCACGCTGGCAGGGTCTGAAACCTGTGATGTAAGGTTCCGCGGGATCAGGGCTGAGGGGGCCAGAAGATGGGAAGTGGGCCATGGGGGAACTGGTCTAGAATGTTACAGCACCTAGTTAATCGGCAGCCAGTCCATCACATTAAATGCCCAGCCGTCATGTATTACCTTTCAAGTGAAAATGAATAACTCCCATTAAGAGCAAAATGGGTTTGAAGTCGATTCGAGACAGATTAAAGTACTGTTATGAATGTGTGTGTTGGGGGG
>NW_006159850.1:16323596-16339014 GCF_000334495.1 Tupaia belangeri chinensis | reverse complement strand
GAGGAACAGTTAAATGCCTTTTTGGAATTGTGGGTTGGGGGGGGGGGTCTGCGTGTAATATGCTTGTCCTTGTACTTTTTAAATAATAAATGTCTTACAAAGTTATGTAGACCAGGTTACCAAGATACTGGGGTTAAAGGTCGCAAGATGTGCATTCTGGGAAGAGCATCAACTTCCTGGAATATTTCCTGCGTTTAGCAATTTTTTTTTTTCGAAATTATTCTGTGGCCTTATGATTTTAATGAATAAAATTGATTTTCTAAAATTGTTTATTAAAGTACACATCTGTAATGACAGCATCTTGGTGTCCATGTGAGAACAACTTTTAGAACTGAGCGTAAGTGGAAATGCATGCTGGATAAGTAGACAGGGAGAGGAGGAAGGCAGTTTTACCAAGGAGTGAAAGTTAGGCTTTCTAAACCAGCGACCAAAATGCTGAGTCACTTTACTTCTTGATGAGGGCAGTGGCTCCATGTTTTCCTACTACTATTTTAGGGATCTGTTTTCTTCCTACTTTATGCCTAATTCTGAAAATTCTGGAAAATGCCCCAAATAAATGTAATAGCCTTCTCTCAGATACTGACCGCCGTTTGGATTGACCAGCTCCAGCCATGTTGGAACTGGTGACCACACTGCAGAAGCCTCGCAGCTGGCTATTTTCTCATCACAGTCTTTCAGGTCTCCTTTGCATCAGAAAACTGTACATCAGCACTTCCGCCTCCACCGTTTGTCCCTCAAGCCTCATCTGCCTCTCCTCCTTGGTATTTTTTGGGTGACATGATGCGGAGGCATGGTTTGGGAAAGCAGATAGGAAACCTTCCCTATTGCCGCACATTCTGAATCAAGCATCTGGAGCACTGGCGAGGTAATAACTCGGGTTCACACCCTGCCTACATTTTTTTTTTTTGACTCTGCCAAAGGGCATGTGTGCTTGCCTGAGAGAGACAGAGAAAGGGAAAATAAGAAGTCACCCCTTAGAGGGGATGGACATGCTGCAACCCCTTCTCCTTTCTCCCCTCTGCATTTTGGGCACACATGCGTATGCACCTGGTGTGATTTTTTAGGCCACAAGATCCGGCCATGTGGGAGTCTAGCACCTTAACCACCATGCCACTTGCTGGCCCCCACACTCTGCCTGCTTCTGCTCCGCAATTATTTCTTCCTCCAGAGCAAACAGCTGAACCCAGACTTGACTCTCTTTCACGTGCCGGCCTGCAGTTATCCACACGAACCTTTCTCAGCTCACATTTATCATGTTGCCTGCAATGTGCCACATTTTGATTCCAAGCGGTGGGACAGTCAAGTTGGGAACATGGATATTCTTACATCTCTTCAGCAATGTGCATCTAGTTCTCAGGTTGGCAAAGCAATTGGTGAAACTTTCCCTCCCACCCTCAGCCCTGCTGCCCCCACAAGCCAGCAGATTGCGTCTACATTGGGGGAGGTTAGAACAGGCTGAATTTAGCTTAATCTGACTCTATAGCCTTTTGTTCCATTTATTTACCTTCTTTTCTTAGTATTTAGTTGTTAAAGTAGTGACAGAAATTCGTGGTGGGGGGTGGGGGGAAGAGGGAGAAACACTTGTTTCTTTTCCAACACGCTTGATAAGTCAGTCCGGATGTTCATCTTGAATTCTGGTGTCTTAAGAAAATCCTGTGCTATAAATGAATGTTGATTTTCACCCAACACAAACCCTCTTGGAACTGGCCTGGTCTGGCTGCTGTATTGCATCTTCCACTTTTTCTTCTAGCACCGTCCAGCCAAGCAGAGAAGGAGCTGACAGATTCTCCTGCAACCTCCAAACGCATCTCCTTCCCAGGTAGCTCCGATTCTCCTCTCTCTTCAAAGCGACCAAAAACATCAGAGGAGATCAAGCCAGAGCAGGTGAGGCCAGAAGGAGCTCTGTTGGTCGGGGGAGTGTCTTCCACACTGGTGGGGGATGAACTTGTGGGTGGCCAGGCTTAGGGGCCAACACAGCTGCTGGTGGGATCTGAGATTCAGCCTGAGTGGTGGGTGTGTTCCCCGCAGATGTACCAGTGTCCGTACTGCAAGTACAGCAACGCCGACGTCAACCGTCTGCGGGTGCACGCCATGACGCAGCATTCGGTGCAGCCCATGCTTCGCTGCCCCCTGTGCCAGGACATGCTCAACAACAAGATCCACCTGCAGCTGCACCTCACCCACCTCCACAGTGTGGCACCTGACTGCGTGGAGAAGCTCATCATGACGGTAAGGCAGCCAGGAGCAGGACCCTTGGCGTTTCTTCCTGCAGGGGTCAAAGGTGATGTATTACTGTGGTAAGGTGCTTTGCTGTTGGATGAGAGAGCAGGTGTAGAGTTAGCTATATCTGAATGCTGTCCTCGTTCTGTGACCTTTATTCTGTTGAACCTCCCTTAGACTTGTCATGACCATGGCCCAAAGGATTGAATGTGTGTTTCTTTTTTATCTTTTTTGGGGGGGAGGAGGAGGGTTTTTTGCTATAGGGTGCGTGTGCTCGCCAGACAGAGACAGAG
Organism: Tupaia belangeri chinensis; assembly: GCF_000334495.1. Taxonomy (NCBI): domain Eukaryota; kingdom Metazoa; phylum Chordata; class Mammalia; order Scandentia; family Tupaiidae; genus Tupaia; species Tupaia belangeri. Next base: position 16,336,501 of record NW_006159850.1, on the reverse strand, counting down.
AGACAGAAAGCAAGAAATCATCCCCCAGGGGGGATGACCATGCCGCAGTCTCTTCGCCTCTGTTCTCCTCTCGGGATCTTGGGCACGCACGCACACGCGCCTGGCGTGAGTTTTAAGCCACCGGGTCCGGGATGTGAACTGTGGTCGACTACATGGGAGTCCAGTGACATAGCCATTACACTAACTGCTGGTCCCAGGGTTGAATGTGTGTTTCTTAATCTGCCTCTCCCTTAAGACTGTGGAAGCATGGATAAACTGATCCTTTATATGAAGAAATTGTTACTTGGATTCTCCAAACCCTTACTGACCAGGTCATAATCTGCACTGCACTTACATTCATTATATCTCATTTCTTTCTCATACAAATTCTGTTTTAAAAACAAACATGGGCAGGGGAGACCAGCAGATGGTGTAGTGGTTGCATTGCTGGACTCCCACATAGCTGACTGTGGTTCCAGGCTCAGACCCTGTGGCTTAAAACTCATGCCAAGCGCATGTGCAAGTGTGCTCAAAATCCGGAAGGGAGAATAGAGGAGAGGGATTGCGGCATGGCTGTCTACCCTGGGGGTGGGGGTGATTTCCACTTTGTGTGTGTCTCTCTCTGTCTTTCTAGCAAGCGCACATACCCTATAGCAAAAATCTCTTTTAAAAAAATTGGTGGGACCAGCAGTTGGTGTAAAGGCTATGTCTCTGGACCCCCATGTAGTCAACCGCGGTTTGAGTTCCAGACCCAGTGCCTTAAACTCACGCCAGGCATGTGTGCGTGCATAACCAAGATCCCAAGAGGAGAATGGAGGAGAAGGGATTGCATAGTGGCCATCCTCTCTAGGGGGTGATTTCTCGCTTTCTGTCTTTCTGGTGAGCGCATGTGCCCTATAGCAAAAACCTCTCCCAAAAACAAGAAGAAGTAGTTCATCTTCTTGCCTTCTCACATGAGGATTCCCAGAGAGGTGGTCTGTGCTGAATTCCATGTTACCATGTTCAGGCCACAGACATATCACCTCTAGGCATTTCCTATTTCATTTGGTTACACAGAAATTAATAACAATGTAAGTAATGTTTAATCATCAAGAAGGTAAAATTGGAACCAGCAGTTAGCATAATGGCTCTGTCGCTGGACTCCCCTGTAGTCGACTGCAGCTCACGCCCTGGACCCAGTGGCTTAAAACTCATGCCAGGCACGTGTGCATGCATGCCCAAGATCCCCAGAGGAGAAGGAGGAGAAGGGATTGCGGTGTGGCCATCCCCCCTGGGGGGTGATTTATCGCTTTCTATCTCTCTGTCTCTGTCTGGTGAGCTCACGCGCCCTATAGCAAAAACCTTTCCAAAAAAAAAAAAAAAAAAGTAAAATTGATGATACATCAAGAGAACTTTGGCAACCAATAGCAAACTCAGAATTCAGAGGTAACATAGTATGACCTATCCTCAAATAGGCAAATGAACACTGTGGAAAGATTCTATCTAAATAGAAACCCCTTCTGTAGACAGGAGGGCTTCCTTGACATTCTCACCAGTCTTGGAAAAGACAAGGGGGCTGTTTCCAGGTCTCATCTGACTTCCTAGCTGATGACCTTGGTAGCTTAAAGGAACAGAAAGAAATGTGGGAGGGCAATATTTCGATACTTACCTAAAATCCTCTTTTTGCTCAGGTGATTATTTTGTCATTTAACATAAATTTAGCCGAGAACTGTAGTAATCTGTATGACTAGTTTACATTAGACAGTAAAGATGTCATTTATTAGGTCATTGGGAAAGTCATAATGTATTATTCCATGCAAAAATGCATCATGACTTTCTGCCAACACAGTATATATCCCTAGAGACTAGAGTGTAAATTATATTTCAGATATCTTCTGGTTGTCTTTTTCTTTTTTTAAATAAAAGATTAAGGGGGAATAGGAGGATGAGTGAGAATAGTATTTTTTTTTCTTTTTTTGGAGAGGTGTTTGCTATTAAGGCACGTGTGCTCACCAGAAAGATAGAGACAGAGAGACAGAAAGCAAGAAATCACCCCCCAGGGAGGATGGCCATGCCGCAATCCCTTCTCCTCCATTCTCCTCTCAGGATCTTGAGCACACACGTACATGTGCACTGCGTGAGTTTAAGCCACCGAGTCCGGGACTCGAACCATGGTGACATGGCCATTACGCTTCCTGCTGGTTCCAAGAGTAGTATTTTTTGACAGGACTTCACCATTGCAGTTCTCTGCCTCATCCTCCCCATTAGCTAGGATTACAGATAGATGCTACCGCACCAGGCCTGTTTAGGTTGGTCTGGGATCTGAACCTGTGCCTCCCACATGGCCTCAGCCTTGTGCAGTGGTACTCTACCACTTATGCCACTGTGGCTGGGCCTAGTGGTCGACATATTTTTATAACAGGAATAGTAAAATAACATTTTGAATATCATGGTGGTCATTATGCATCTTCTTGAATTACCAATGAGGAGTCTTTAAGAACAGGATACTACGGCTGGGTTTTCTTGGGTACCAGTCCCTAAGATATTTCAAGGAGATACCCACTAACCAACAGTTTTATCAGCAGCAATTCTCAGCCTTTTTGGATACTATGATGAAAGCTACGTAAGGGCCACACTGGGTTAGTCTATGCACACTGAAATTTGACAACCACTGTTAGAGGCTCTGCATCAAGTATCCTGCAGATAACACACTGTGTGTACAGTACCAGGGAGGAAGGATACCTTAGAATGCATCCTTGGATCTAGTTAATAAAACCCTAGAACTGCTGACAACACAAGTGTGAAGGATAAACTGCTCCCCCAGGGTTTGTGCTTGACACCTTGTATAGAAGTACCCTTGTGTACTTCATCTTCCACAGAAGACAATGGAGATGTTTTCTAGACATTTCTGAAAAGTGCAGTAGAAAGAAATAGTTATAGAAAGTTGATTTGCGGGACCAGCAGTTAGCATAATGGCTATGTCGCTGGACTCCCATGTAGTCAACCGCAGTTCACGTCCCAGACCTGGTGGCTTAAAACTCACGCCAGGCACATGTGCATGTGTGCCCAAGATCCCGAGAGGAGAATGGAGGAATGGAGGAGAAGGGATTGTGGCATGGCCATCTCCCCTGGGGGGTGATTTCTTGCTTTCTGTCTCTCTGTCTCTCTCTGTCTCTCTGGCGAGCACACGTGCCCTATAGCAAAAACCTCTCCAAAAAAAAAAAGAAAGAAAGTTGATTTGCTGGCAGTGAGATCAAGTTTGTGGACTTAGAAATGAAGCTGACGGTTGTGGGAGATGCAATCATGTGTTTTACTTTTTATTGAAAAGGTATATGTAAAAATGATTTTACACCCTCTCTTTGCATGGGAAGATGGCATTATGGCATAACTGTCAGGATTGGATTAGTTTTTCAAGTTGTGAGAATGGTTTGCATCGAGCCAAGTGATGCAGTTCTACCTTGGTCTGTGAGTTTAGCAGGAAAAGATGAGCAACGAGGATTAGAGAGGAATTGGTGACCATACCACAGGGTGAAGCTGGAATCTTACTTGAGGACTAGAATACTGATCTTGGTCTCTCCCTGAAAGATGCCAGCATCCTTCCTCTGAAAAGTTTGGTGTTAAAATGGAATTTGCAGCTGTTATATTATTCAGTAATTATAATGAACCAGTGTTTAAAATGTTCTTGGAGACTGTTTCACTGAAATTTTATTTAAAAATTGACTCTGGGAAAGTATCAGTTTGGCTTTCTGACAGTGTGTCTTGTGTTCCTGATGAACTGTAGCAGGAGACTCTGAACACAGCATGATGAGAAATGGCCCTCAAATCCGAGTTCCCTTTTCTGAACCATGTCGCTAAGGAATGGCCAGTGTATGGTCATTCATCCACCAAAGGGAAAAGTTAGTCTGCTTTCTCCCTCAGTGGCTGGGTGAATGGCAGTGAGAGGAGCAAATCTTCTTTCTTCCCAAATGGGTTGACCAAGTTGCGGATTTGGGCAGCTCAATAGGCAAAGCTAGAAAATCCCCCCAAGAGATGATTCCTGGCAGACCTGGGGTATGTCCAGGGTATCTAAACCTATAAATTCTGGTATATATATTTTTGCTGGCTAGGTCCAAAGTCACAGATCAGGCTCACACTGGGCTTCAGTCCTTCTAAAAGTGAATTCCTCCCTGATAAATGGAAATAGATTACTTTCTACACAATGTCTTTCCGTTCAGTTGTAAATGGAGAGCGTTTTGAGGAGACTTCATTTAATAATACCTTATCAGACAGCTTTCAGGAACCTGCAGTGTCTAATATGTCTGTTGCTATGGTAACAGCTGCTTGCTTATGCTGTGCATCTCATATCTATGTCTTCCCTGGGCCCCTTTCTTTTTTCTTCTGAGGGGGCTTGAAAAATATTCTCACTGGGAACAATTGCAGTGCTGGCCCTCCGCTGTGGAAACTGCACCCACAGCACTTCAGTTTGCTTGGCCTATTGGAAACAGCTCCAGATGGTAGGTCTTTGCACACGTCATACGAAAGAGAGGTCTCTAAAGCTTCAGAGAGATGAGACAAGTGCCCCTCCACACCTAGATGGGCAGCCTGCCCCCAGTGTCACCTTCATAGAACTAAGTCTCACCTAGTTACAGAAAAGCTTCACATTTCACATTGGTGGAGGAGGTAGGAGCTGCAGTTCCCTTCCCTTATTTTGCCAGTCTTGGGGAAGGAGGGTTAGGAGCATGGGGCACATGTTTCTGGCCCAGAAATGAAAATGGGAAAGACCACCTACCATGCATTTCAATACTCTTAAATTATTCTAATTGATCACTGTCTTTCCAAGTGACAGGATACACCACTGGGATCCCGGAGCATTAATATGAGGAAATTTTCTTTGTTCCTTAATCACTTAACAAAATATGGCCTGAGAGTCAAGATGGGGATTGGCTCCTGAACAGGCCGGCTAGCCCTTCATCTTTTCCCCTTTGTTAGTTCTTCATTATTCTGTGTTTTGTACATACGCCGACTGTCTTTCCATGTCCCTGGCCCTGCACTGCCTGTAGTGTTCTCTGCTTCTCTCTTTTCGGAGGCAGTTGTTTGCCTCCTGCGATTTTTCAATCAGTGTCTGACTCTTTTTGCTCCACATGTGCTCGTGTGTCTGTGAGTCTAGGGCAGGCTGGCGCCTGCACCCCCAGCCTGCCACACTGGGGCTCTCCGATGGCCACTGGCCTTAGGGCTGTCGCACCCACCTGGGTACCAGATCTCTCACTTTGTCTCCATCTCAGAGGAAGGTAATGAAAATAATCGGGCTTCATTAATTCCAAGCCCTGTGAGATGATAGCCATTTGGAGCCTGTTTGCCAATTAGATGGTCTAAATTAGAAGTGACCTTGGTATACTGCCACTGCTTGCCTCTCTGAGTCTAATGAAGCTTTTCCCTCCAATTCATTCTCTCAGCTCTTCTCTCTCTCTCTGTACGCACGTGCATGTGTATAAACTGTTCATGTGTTTTTCTGTTCTCTCACCCACATTTTTCTCCAGTCTTCCTCATTCTCAGGTTCTAAATTTTGGTTCTGGGCTATTTGTTTCTGGCCTATGTGTTAACATGGCCATACAGTCTCTTCTTGTGAATATATATATATATATATATATATATGTATATTTAATTGAGTAAATAACCACATAGTAGCCATTTTAGACAGGAAATAAGGCTAAAAGAGAACCTAATCTCTCTTGACCCATGGTTTACTGCTCAGCCAGGCACACATAGGAGGCAGTAAAGGAAAAATAAATAAATAAACAGACTCACATGAAGCTCAGTTGCCAAGAGGTACCCTGGTTTGTTGGCTACAGATGTGTAGAAACCAACTAGTGGGTCCCAGTGTCTCCCTAGGTGCAGGCGTAGAAGTGAGCAGACTGTCAGTGCACTCAGCTTTAGGTGCACTGCTAGCTAGAACATTCATTCCCGAAAGCAGCTGGGGTTCAACGTCACGCTGAAATTGCGGGACAGAATCAGCCCTTCATTCATAAGGAGGTGGAGACTGGCAAGGTCTCTTAGGGAGGTCTAAGAGATATCCGAAGGCCTCTGAAGGTTGGGCTCACTTGGGATGATTCTGGTCACGCTGTAACCTTTTGTTTTGTTCTCTTATAAACCTATGTGCTTTAGTGCTTCTAACTAAAGGGAAGTCTTTTATAGAACTGCACTCAGCACAACTGAGGGATTGACTTTCCATCAGCTATCCGTCAGACACTGTGTCTAAAACAATCTGAACCTTCCATGTAGTTTGGTAGCCACCTAAGATTACAGAGTAAAGGGATGGGGCCGGCAGGTGGCGTGGTGGTTAAGGGTGCTGTTCTCCCACATGGCCAACTGCAGTTCGAGTCCTGGACCTGGTAGCTTTCTCTCTCTTTCTTTCTCTCACTCACTCACTCACACACATGCACACAGTTCCTCTCTGGTCAAATTTTAATTAAGTAAATTAATTTTTTTTTTTTTTTTAAGAAGCAGTGCCCAGGCAAGTGTTGAAGGATCTCCACCTTTAGGTACCTCTCCTTTTCTGCAGTGAGAATAAGGACTCCTCAGTGACTGAGGTTTCACCTTTTTTTCCTGTCTGCCTAAGATTCTTCATTCTATTGATTGTCACTGAAAAGTAAAGGATTGGAGGCTTCCTCAGGAGTCTAGGTCTTGGCAAATCTACACTTTGACTTGGAAGAAGAAGCCTTTCAGAAAGAAGCTCTGCTTAGGTGAGCAATGCCAAGGCTGTAGGATAAGGGTCCCAGAGAGACTGCGTTCAACACTTCTCCTAGTATCTCTGCTTTACAGCACACGGAACGTGCTGGCTGCATTGATCTAACCTGGGCCAGCCTGTCTGAAGGTAGCCTTGAGAAGTGCGTTTGCATGAATAGTCGTATAAGAACTTACCAAAGTATAACCTTGTCTCCAGAGGGTATTGTATTTAGTCATTCTACATCTGTGACCGTGGAGTGTCCTTATAACTCTAGCTCTACCAAGAAAGAAATATCAGCAGCCCCTCCCACACGTCATAGTGGCAACCTTACCCCACATCTAAGACTCTGAGCTCTAGAAAGTGTGTCCTTGGGGTTTTCAGGTCCATTTACCTCATAGAATCTTGAAAGACATTAAATAATCATAAACGAAAATAATGATAAAGCAAACTGGGATGAGGTTGGATTTAGGTATTTATGAACTCTTACCACCTCTTGGAGTAGATGAAGGGTAATTCACTTGAGTCCATGGTTCATTCTCTCTGGGGAGAGATATTATCTGTAATATTCTTTGTGTGAAAGTATTTTTCTAGGACTCTGAAATTTCATGGTTTATGACCTTGACATGGTTAATCATTCTCAATCATGAGCTTCTTGGGGAGGGGGGCCTTGTCTCACTCTATGTATCTCAAAAGCGTGCAGTACAGAGACCCTTTACAATGTTTACTAAATGACAGGTGAACAGATGAACAGAGAGTCACTCAAACCCGTTACTTCTCAACAGCTGAGTCATTTTGGAATTGGTTAAGCTTGAAGGCTTTTAGCATCATTGGGGAATGCCTGCTTCTGTTGTTATATATGAGAAGCGCACAAACTGGAAGATTTTCAGGATCAGAGTAGAACTCCACATTTCTCCTGTTGTACATGAGACTTTTTTGTTATGAAGCCACTGTTAGTTTACAGACTTCTGGTATCCCAGCTCAGCTGGTGGTTTTCCTCCTACATTCCCCATAAACTCTGCTGACTCTGGGAGGAATGTAGCTGACTTAGTAGCTCGGAAAGGGTGGGAGGAGAACATAGTATCTAAAAGATCATCACAGAACTGCACTTCACATAGCAAAGGCATGCAAGAGACCAAATACCAAAGAAGTAATAGCTCTCATCAACTGCATTTTCTTAACCAGAAACACTTTTACTTTTTGTTTCTAGTCTGTTTTAATATTTTCAGATCCATTAGTTTGTAGAGTATCAGGGAGTGTATAATTTAATGTACTCAGTATTTATGAAGGTACACATTATTAGAAGAATCAGTCTACATCTGTGGTACAGTCAATGTAGAATGTGTGAGTGTTTGGGCTGATTGCATATTGTCATCTGGCCAAACCTCGAAACTATGTGTTTGGTTTTGAGTCTATGGCTTGAGGTGTGATTGGGGTAGGAGGGTAGGCGGACAAAGGAAGAGAAAGAAGGGGGAAGAAGCGAGGACACACATATGTGTATTTGTGAGGTCTGTGCTGGGGAGTTGGTGGAATTCAGATGTCTGAAGGCCTCTGAGGTTTGGGCTCACTTGGGATGATTCTGGTCACACTGTAACCTTGTTTTGTTCTCTTATAAACCCATGTGCTTTAGTGCTTCTAACTAAAGGGAAGTCTTTTACAGAACTGCACTCAGCACAGTTGAGTGATTGACTTTCTATCAGCTATCCGTCAGACACTGTGTCTAAAACAATCTGAACCTTCCATGTGACCTACCTTGGTAGCCACTTACGATTACAAAGTAAAGGGGTGGGGCCAACAGGTGGCATGGTGGTTAAGGGTGCTGTTCTCCCACATGGCCGACTGCAGTTCGAGTCCTGGACCTGGTGGCTTTCGTTCTCTTTCTCTCTCTCTCTCTCTCTCTCTCACACACACACACACACACACACACACACACACACACACACACAGAGTCCCTCTCTGGTCAAATTTAAATAAATAAACTAATAAATAAATTAAGTAAGTTAAATAAAATAATTCTTTTTTTATTTTTTTTTTTAAAAAAGGAGTGCCCAGGTAAGTGTTGAAGGAACTCTGCCTTTAGGTACCTCTTCTTTTCTGCAGTGAGAATAAGGACTCCTCGGTGAGTTCCATTGGCAGGATTATGTTTATGGCTGTTTAAAAGAGGCATGTAAGCTTTGAGTGAAAAGTTTTGAAAGCAGGTAGGAGAGGGAGGAGTGAGCACAGGCACTGAGAACCTTACATCTGTGAACTGATGAGGGGCCCTCTGCTAGCCTGCGAAGCAAGAACCTTCCATTTCAAACTCTGTTAAGACATACGTGTAGATAAACCTCACCAGAATTTCTAGGTCCTTAGCATTCCAATCCTGTAGGGGTCTTCTTCTTTGCATCCTGGGAATTTGTCGCCTGTTAAAATGCATATACCAAATCCCCCCTCCCCCCCAGGGAGAGGTTGGGTATATTGTGAATGAGAAGATGCAGGTAGATAAAAGTAATTACTTAAACACATATGGGGCAAGACTTACAGGTTTGGAGGCCCAGATTAAGATGCAGAAGAGCATGTGAGGTTGATGATTATATTTCGGGGAGAGTTAATTGATGGAAGGTGAAGGCAGACAAAGAACCGCTGCTTACTGCCTTCTTGAATCCCAATCAGGAATTATGATTAAAGTCGCAGCGAGACAACAGAGGGCTGATGAATTGGTGTCTTTTTTTTTTTTCTTTTTTGCCGTCATTCACACTTGATTGACTTCAACCTTTCAAGTGCAAAAGTCTCTCTTTTCCATTATTATTCATAGCCATCTGAGTTTTTCTAATTAAAGTGTATGAAAACAATTACTGATCCGTCGTACTGAGTCTGTTAGAGGGGATGTCTGCCTTACTGTAATGTGTATAAAAAGCCCACAGTTTTCTATAATGATGTGCAGCTGAGGTGTTAGATAATTTTATTCTTTTTTACTCTGTAGGGCTTTTTTTTATTTCTCATGATTCATTTTTCATAATTCCTAAAGATCCCAGGAAAGGACTGATCCTGCAGCTACAACCGAGAAAGGAGGTGGGGGGGAGTCTTTTTTCCTTTCCCTTTCTCCCCCTCTTACCCCCAACCTCGTGCTCCCCCTCAGCTGAAGACTATAAATTAATCGGTGACCTTTCACTTCTTGGATTCCCGCTGGACTCCCCAACCACACTGGTCAGAAATGCTTTCTATTAAAAAGAAAATAGATGGAATGAGTTTGGCAATCTCCACTCCATTCTTAACAATTCATCAGCAGCTAGCCTTAACCAGCTGCCAATGAGCTTTGTGTGAGGGTACAGATGTCTGTGGGAGCAGGAACACCGTGTCACACACAGTCACCTGCCACACACCTGCTCTTCATGACACAGGGAAGTTCTAGAACCCTTCTCTATAGTGCCTGTTGCTTACTGTTTACACTTATTGGCATCAAGGTTGCAGGAATTATTATAATATGTTTGTCATGGGGGGGTTGCTTTTTGGTGTCCCTAGGGGCAGTTGTTCATGTTTCTTCTAGAAGCTGAGCCTATTGCTGGTGATTCTAGTGAACATGTCAGCAGCTATTTTAGGCAAGACTCAGACCTTTAAACCTCTAAAAATTAATAGTAATATGTTTAAAGTCTTATTTAATTTTGAACAAAAATCTAGGTGTTCCAATCTTTGCTACAGTGACGATATTATTGTAGTTAAGTTGCAGTTGGTGAGCACATAATGCCTTCACGTGGGGCTGGGCACCATATAGAAAGGTTAGTGATGACTACAGTTTCTGTTCCTGTAACCTTTCGCTCAGTCCCTTCCTCAGGCTGTCATCAAATGAAAGGTGATTTCTAATGCATGTGAAAATATCATTGCCACCTAACCTTCCCACCCTATGGTAATCCAAGGTAGATTGCTTCTTTTTTAAACAAAAAACCTTTTATCCTTATATTAGATTTATGTTAGATATTGAGGACGACTCATCACATTAACATAGGGCAAATAATAACTTGTTTGGACAGGCCTCTGGCCACATGGCAGGGAAGCCTAGAGAAATGTGGTAGGACCTGCCCTGACACTGTAGCTGTCTGGGTCCAGGCTAATTCTGGAGTTGCTGTTGTTAGGGAACAACAGTCACGGTCAAGGTAGAGCTGCCCTATTGTAGAATGCCATGTAGGCCACCGTTGAAGGCTGGGATGCCTGTGGTTCCCTCTGATGTATATCTTTGGGCAAAGACTCCAGAAGGAATCCTGATTTAAGTGAGTCACAGAAATGCTTGTTTGTGCTTGATGTCAGCTTGTAAAGGGTTACAAGATGTTTCCTGGAAAATCTGCCAATGTGTCTGCGTGTCCTTAGCCTTCCCTTTGTTCTCGTCTCTTCTTCTTACCCTTTCCTTCACTCTTAACTCCCCTCCTCTCCTTGCCTGAATACATTTTGAAAACAGTACTACAATGCTCCCTGCTTCAAGATTACAGTGTACTTTACTAGGTATGATTTAATTAGGGCCCTTATTATGTTTTCAGCAGCTTAAGGTGGGCCTTTCAACTTATCTACCTAATTGGTTGCACAAGAAGTTTCACAGCCCATGACAAAACATTGTCAGTGATCAAAGTCAAAATTCTGCATAAAGGAAAAATATTAATAATAAGATTATTCTTCAAGTGTGCACTGCTAATTATGTCCAGAATGTAACCGTAGAAACACTTTTGACTGATGTGAGCTTTGTCTAATAAACATGAATCTTCAGTGAGCTATGAAAAGTGACTCATCCAGCTTTACACTGGTGAAGGCTAATTTTGCTTATTAAATCATTTTTAAACATTTCCTATTTTGTTTCTCTTTCCTCTCCACTTGACTCTCCTTGTTTTGTGACCTCTTGCTCCTCAGGTGACCACCCCTGAGATGGTGATGCCCAGCAGCATGTTCCTCCCAGCAGCTGTTGCAGATAGAGATGGGAACTCCAACTTGGAAGAAGCAGGAAAACAGCCTGGTCAGTATCGTTATTATTGACCTCTGGGCATTGAAACAAGATGAAATCTTGGGCCAGAATTTTCACAGAACTAGAGTTCCAGGAATTCTTTATCCTGTTTCTAAGGCACGTGAAACTGATCAGGAGATGAGGGACACTGTCATCAACAGTCTATACTCTGTTGGCATGTGTTTATGTATTAATCAGATAGCTTAAAGTGAGAGAAATAAGTGTAAGAGTCAGTGGAATTTTGGTATGGACATGTGTCCTTGAGACCATACAGTCGGGGAATGAGTACCCAGAGATGCAGTCAGTAGCCCTGTAGACTCACTATCCCAAGCTGTTAAATACTCTATTTCTGAGGACTTAATTATTAGGGGTTTGTGGAGCATGTAGGTTGATTTGGGGGAGACTGGGTTTGTTAGCTCTCTAGGGCCTGCCCTGAACAGAATTCTCTGAATCTTTTGGGCTTGCCTTAGGGAGGAAACATAGAGGTGCATTTGGAAAGAACATTGTTGTAGACATCCATGTTGCAAGTAGATGTTGGTGCCACACAGCGGTTTGTTAGACCTGTCTGTGAGGCTACCCTACACCTTTTATCTCTTATAAGCACCTAAGATTTAAGTTGGGAAGAGTTCAGCCACACTACCGCCCAGCCTCCTCCCTTGTGAGTTTCCCATATGAGGTAGTAGACAGGCGACTGGAAAGGATCAGGGTGTAATGATCTCATTGCAGAAAAAAAAATAATAATAATGTATTTGAATAATTAGCCACTTGAATACTCATTGCTTATTGAACAGAGATGACCGTCAGAAGCCACACTATAACAAGAAATTAAATGCCTGAAAAAAAATTCTAAAATTTCTTGTATTATGGTGGATATTTCTCATAAATCCTTCATACTTAGCACAGTGTTAATTCACATATTCTACAATTCAGATCCACTGCTAAATTCTTATTACATAAAAGATTAAAGTAAAAGAGGAATCCAGTTTAAGATCAGTAACCTTCAGATCAGTTCTCGAGAAATTGAGGAGTCTGAGTCAAGCAATTAAATACTATTTAAAAGCCTGTTAGATGTGTGATATGCCATAGGCCTACTATGAATCAAAACTTTTTTGTATTTCCTTTTATTCATCTCTGTTCATGTGCACCCTGTTTATAACATGGACTCTCCTGGGAGGAAAAGGAAGCAGGAGGCTCTGTGAAGAGCTTCTGTCAGTCAAGTTGGGCACTTCCCTCATCAGATTCTGCATTTAAGAGGCCCAGCTAGGTAGACTGCTATAGGTGGCA
>NW_006159850.1:16311539-16322944 GCF_000334495.1 Tupaia belangeri chinensis | reverse complement strand
CAAAGCTTTATCTTTGGGCTTGATTTATTTTTTTTAATTTATTTATTTTTATAACAGAAACCTCAGAGGATCTGGGAAAGACCATCTTGCCATCTGTAAGCACAGAGCACAGTGGAGATTTGAAACCCTCTCCGACTGATCCAGGCTCTGTGAGAGAAGACTCGGGCTTCCTGTGCTGGAAGAAGGGGTGCAACCAGGTTTTCAAAACTTCTGCCGCACTTCAGACACATTTCAACGAGGTGCATGCCAAGAGGCCTCAGCTGCCTGTGTCAGATCGCCACGTGTACAAATACCGCTGTAATCAGTGCAGCCTGGCTTTCAAGACCATTGAAAAGTTGCAGCTCCACTCTCAGTACCACGTGATCAGAGCTGCCACCATGTGCTGTCTTTGTCAGCGCAGTTTCAGAACTTTCCAGGCTCTGAAAAAGCACCTTGAGACGAGCCACCTGGAGTTGAGTGAGGCCGACATCCAGCAGCTTTATGGTGGCCTTCTGGCCAATGGGGACCTCCTGGCAATGGGAGACCCCACCCTAGCCGAGGACCACACCATAATCGTTGAAGAAGACAAGGAGGAAGAGAGTGACTTGGAAGATAAACAGAGCCCAACGGGCAGCGACTCTGGGTCAGTACAAGAAGACTCAGGCTCAGAGCCAAAGAGAGCTCTACCTTTCCGAAAAGGTCCCAACTTTACCATGGAAAAATTTCTAGACCCTTCTCGCCCTTACAAGTGCACCGTATGTAAGGAATCTTTCACCCAAAAGAATATCCTGCTAGTGCACTACAATTCTGTCTCCCACCTACATAAGTTAAAAAGAGCCCTTCAAGAATCAGCAACTGGTCAGCCAGAACCCACCAGCAGCCCAGACAACAAACCTTTTAAGTGTAACACTTGTAATGTGGCCTATAGCCAGAGTTCCACTCTGGAGATCCACATGAGGTCTGTGTTGCATCAAACCAAGGCCCGGGCAGCCAAGCTGGAGGCTGCAAGTGGCAGTAGCAATGGGACTGGGAACAGCAGCAGTGTCTCCCTGAGCTCCTCCACACCGAGTCCTGTGAGCACCAGTGGCAGCAACACCTTTACCACCACAAACCCAAGTAGTGCTGGCATCACTCCAAGTTCTAACATACTGAGCCAAGTACCTACTGAAAGTGTCGGGATGCCGCCCCTGGGGAATCCCATCAATGCCAACATCGCTTCCCCTTCAGAGCCTAAGGAGGCCAATCGGAAGAAGCTGGCAGATATGATTGCATCTAGGCAGCAGCAGCAGCAGCAACAACAGCAGCAGGAACAGCAGCAACACCATATGTTCTAAAGAGTAATACTGAGTCCTCAGAAAAGTCGTGTGTATTTTTCTGTTATGCTGTGCAAAAATGACTTTCCCAACAACCCAACGTTGCAACTATCCCGTGCTTTTATCTGATAAAGTTTACTACAGTTTTATTTTTATTTCTTAAGACATGTAACGTATAATGATACTAATTTCTGTTTTTTTTTGTCAAAGCAAAAAGCCAGAGATAACAGAGCTGCCTTACGCATTAATAAAGTACAGATGTCAAATGATTCTATGAAAAGGCAGCAACACCAAGACAGCATTGATCCCAGCTCTCGTATCGATTCAGATCTTTTTAAAGATCCATTAAAGCAAAGAGAATCAGAACATGAACAAGAGTGGAAGTTTAGACAGGTATGCGTTTTTAGCTGATTTGCTTTTTTAAATTGCATCTTCGATTTTTGGAAAGAGTATATGTTTATGTTGTTATGTCGGAATATAGCTGCTCTTAGTGGAACGTGAACATGTGATTCGAATAGACTTATTTCCCTTTTCTGTAAATTCACTAAAATTGATATGAGAACCTTAGTGAAATACTGGGTCACCGGAAGAGCCATGACACATTTTTGCATAGAGAAACAGAAAAATATGTCCTGACTTTTCCTACAACCCAGTATTATAAAGATTGTTCTGCTTTAGGCGTAAATGGGACACACTGTATGCATAGTCTCTCTTCTTCTGGAATATATACTCTAACGTGGGAGGAATCTGGGAGCTGTGGCGTTAACAAATTTTCTTTTGCATTTTTCCATCGTGTGATTGTTTTCTCTACTACCTTAACAGCAAATGCGTCAGAAAAGTAAGCAGCAAGCTAAAATTGAAGCCACGCAAAAACTCGAGCAGGTGAAAAATGAGCAACAGCAGCAGCAGCAGCAACAGCAGCAGCAACAAGCACAGACACTGGCCCAGGCCCAGGCCCAAGTGCAAGCTCACTTACAGCAAGAGCTGCAGCAGCAAGCTGCCCTGATCCAGTCCCAGCTGTTTAATCCTACTCTCCTTCCTCACTTTCCTATGACCACCGAGACCCTGTTGCAGCTGCAGCAGCAGCAGCATCTCCTCTTCCCTTTCTATATCCCCAGTGCTGAGTTCCAGCTCAACCCTGAGGTGAGCTTGCCAGTGACCAGTGGGGCGCTGACACTGACTGGGACAGGCCCGGGCCTGCTGGAAGATCTGAAGGCTCAGGTTCAGCTCCCACAGCAGAGCCACCAGCAGATCCTGCAGCAACAGCAACAGCAACAGCAGCAGCAAAGCCAACTCTCTCTGTCTCAGAGTCACTCTGCCCTCCTTCAGCCAAGCCAGCACCCTGAAAAGAAAAGCAAACTGGTCATCAAAGAAAAGGAAAAAGAAAACCAGAGAGAGAGGGATGGTGCCGAGGGTGGGGAGAGCAGTGTGGGACCAAAGGAATCGCTGCAAGATACCTTGAAGGCCAAAGAGAAGAAAGAGCTGGCACCAGGAGGTAGTTCTGAGCCTTCCATGCTTCCTCCACGCATTGCTTCAGATGCCCGGGGAAATGCCACCAAGGCCTTGCTGGAGAATTTTGGCTTCGAGCTGGTCATTCAGTACAATGAGAACAAACAGAAGGTGCAGAAGAAAAATGGGAAGACTGAGCAGGGAGAGAACCTGGAAAAGCTGGAGTGTGATTCCTGTGGCAAGTTCTTTTCTAACATCTTGATTTTAAAGAGTCATCAAGAACACGTTCATCAGAATTACTTTCCCTTTAAACAACTCGAGAGGTTTGCCAAACAGTACAGGGAGCACTACGATAAACTGTACCCCCTGAGGCCCCAGACCCCAGAGCCTCCACCACCTCCCCCTCCACCGCCTCCACCCCCACTTCCTACAGCGCCGCCTCAGCCTGCTTCCACACCAGCCATTCCTGCATCAGCCCCACCAATCACTTCGCCCACAATTGCCCCGGCCCAGCCATCTGTGCCACTCACCCAGCTCTCCATGCCAATGGAGCTGCCTATCTTCTCGCCGCTGATGATGCAAACAATGCCACTGCAGACCTTGCCGGCTCAGCTGCCCCCTCAGCTTGGACCTGTGGAGCCTCTGCCTGCAGATCTGGCCCAGCTCTACCAGCATCAGCTCAACCCAACTCTACTCCAGCAGCAGAACAAGAGGCCTCGCACCAGGATCACAGACGACCAGCTCCGGGTGCTACGGCAGTATTTTGACATTAACAACTCCCCCAGTGAAGAGCAGATCAAAGAGATGGCAGACAAGTCTGGGTTGCCCCAGAAAGTGATCAAGCACTGGTTCAGGAACACCCTCTTCAAAGAGCGGCAGCGAAACAAGGACTCCCCTTACAACTTCAGCAATCCTCCTATCACCAGTCTGGAGGAGCTCAAGATTGACTCCCGGCCCCCTTCACCGGAACCACAGAAGCAGGAGTACTGGGGAAGCAAGAGGTCTTCAAGAACAAGATTCACTGACTACCAGCTGAGGGTCCTACAAGATTTCTTTGATGCCAATGCTTATCCAAAGGATGATGAATTCGAACAACTCTCTAATTTACTGAACCTTCCAACCCGAGTTATAGTGGTGTGGTTTCAGAATGCCCGGCAGAAGGCCAGGAAAAATTACGAGAATCAGGGAGAGGGCAAAGATGGAGAGCGGCGTGAACTTACAAATGATAGGTATATTCGCACGAGCAACTTGAACTACCAGTGCAAAAAATGTAGCCTGGTGTTTCAACGCATCTTTGATCTCATCAAGCACCAGAAGAAGCTGTGTTACAAGGATGAGGATGAGGAGGGGCAGGATGACAGCCAAAACGAGGATTCCATGGATGCCATGGAAATCTTGACACCCACCAGCTCCTCCTGTAGCACCCCAATGCCCTCACAGGCTTACAGCGCCCCAGCACCATCAGCCAATGCAGCTTCCTCTGCTTTCCTGCAGCTTACCACAGAGGCTGACGAACTGGCCCCCTTCAGTTCAAAAACAGAGGCAAGTGATGAGAAACCAAAGCAGGCTGAACCTTCCAGTGCACAGCCAAACCCAACCCAAGAAAAGCAAGGACAGCCAAAGTCAGAGCTGCCGCAGCAAGACCAGCCCGAGCAGAAGACGAACACACCCCAGCAGAAGCTCCCACAGCTGGCCTCCCCACCTTCATTGCCACAGCCTCCTCCGCAAGCACCCCCTCCTCAGTGCCCCTTACCCCAGTCGAGCCCCAGTCCTTCCCAGCTCTCCCACCTGCCCCTCAAGCCCCTCCACACATCAACTCCTCAGCAGCTGGCAAACCTACCTCCTCAGCTAATCCCCTACCAGTGTGACCAGTGTAAGCTGGCGTTCCCATCTTTTGAGCACTGGCAGGAGCATCAGCAGCTTCATTTCCTGAGTGCGCAGAACCAGTTCATCCACCCCCAGTTCTTGGACAGGTCTCTGGATATGCCTTTCATGCTGTTTGATCCTAGTAACCCACTCCTGGCCAGCCAGCTACTCTCAGGGGCCATCC
The DNA here is from genome assembly GCF_000334495.1 of Tupaia belangeri chinensis. Classification (NCBI taxonomy): domain Eukaryota; kingdom Metazoa; phylum Chordata; class Mammalia; order Scandentia; family Tupaiidae; genus Tupaia; species Tupaia belangeri. The sequence goes on along the minus strand of NW_006159850.1, from coordinate 16,318,153 downwards.
CTCAGATTCCAGCGAGCTCAGCCACTTCTCCTTCCACTCCGACCAACACCATGAACACTCTGAAGAGGAAGCTGGAGGAGAAGGCCAGTGCAAGCCCTGGAGAAAATGACAGTGGGACGGGAGGGGAAGAGCCTCAGAGAGATAAGCGCTTGAGGACGACTATTACACCAGAGCAGCTGGAAATTCTGTACCAAAAGTATCTGCTGGACTCCAATCCAACTCGAAAGATGTTGGATCACATTGCGCACGAGGTGGGCTTAAAGAAACGTGTGGTGCAAGTCTGGTTTCAGAACACCCGAGCTCGGGAAAGGAAAGGACAGTTCCGGGCTGTGGGCCCAGCACAGGCCCACAGAAGATGCCCTTTTTGCAGAGCACTCTTCAAAGCTAAGACTGCCCTTGAGGCTCATATCCGGTCCCGCCACTGGCATGAGGCCAAGAGAGCTGGCTACAACCTAACTCTGTCCGCAATGCTCTTAGACTGCGATGGGGGACTCCAAATGAAAGGAGATATTTTTGATGGCACGAGCTTTTCCCACCTACCCCCTAGCAGTAGTGATGGTCAGGGTGTCCCCCTCTCACCTGTGAGCAAAACCATGGAGTTGTCTCCTAGAACTCTTCTCAGCCCTTCCTCCATCAAGGTGGAGGGGATTGAAGACTTTGAAAGCCCCTCCATGTCCTCAGTTAATTTAAACTTTGACCAAGCTAAGCTGGACAACGATGACTGTTCCTCTGTCAACACAGCAATCACAGATACCACGACTGGAGATGAAGGCAACGCAGATAATGACAGTGCGACAGGAATAGCAACTGAAACCAAATCCTCTTCTGCGCCCAATGAAGGGTTGACCAAAGCGGCCATGATGGCAATGTCCGAGTATGAAGATCGGCTTTCATCTGGTCTGGTCAGCCCAGCCCCCAGCTTTTATAGCAAGGAATATGACAATGAAGGTACAGTGGACTACAGTGAAACCTCAAGCCTTGCAGACCCCTGCTCCCCCAGTCCTGGTGCAAGTGGGTCTGCAGGCAAATCCGGTGACAGTGGGGATCGGCCTGGGCAGAAACGTTTTCGCACTCAAATGACTAACCTGCAGCTGAAGGTCCTCAAGTCATGCTTTAATGACTATAGGACGCCCACTATGCTAGAGTGTGAGGTCCTGGGCAATGACATTGGACTGCCAAAGAGAGTTGTTCAGGTCTGGTTCCAGAATGCCCGGGCAAAAGAAAAGAAGTCCAAGTTAAGCATGGCCAAGCATTTTGGTATAAACCAAACGAGTTACGAGGGACCCAAAACAGAGTGCACTTTGTGTGGCATCAAGTACAGCGCTCGGCTGTCTGTACGTGACCATATCTTTTCCCAACAGCATATCTCCAAAGTTAAAGACACCATTGGAAGCCAGTTGGACAAGGAGAAAGAATACTTTGACCCAGCCACCGTACGTCAGTTGATGGCTCAACAAGAGTTGGACCGAATTAAAAAAGCCAATGAAGTCCTTGGACTGGCAGCCCAACAGCAAGGGATGTTTGACAATGCCCCTCTCCAGGCTCTTAACCTTCCTGCAACATATCCAGCGCTCCAGGGCCTTCCTCCTGTGTTGCTCCCCAGCCTCAACAGCCCCTCCTTGCCAGGCTTTACTCCATCCAACACAGGTGGGTTCTGCACTGGGTGACTGTGTTCAGCATTAAGTCAGTGCCCAGTAAGTATTTGGTTACGTGGTTCAACCCCTCTGAGTGCTGAGCAGGTAGGAAGATTCCCATTCTAGTTTTCTAAAAGCAGTAAGACTTAAGTCGCCTTCTGCTAAGCTGCCCTGGTGCCAGTGTGTACCTGGTTCCTGGCCTTTCTAGTTCAGGAATGGAACCTCCTGGTTGGAATGGTCTCCACTGGAAACACTTTTATACCCTATGTTCGGTAGCACAACCAAGGCATGTGTTAATAGGAAAGAACTTGAGGGTCCTTACATACTCATTCCTAGGGACTTTTCAAGAATGAAGTTTCCATCATAGAACCGTCCTTTCAATCCTTGCAGAAATGCTCATCTCATCTAGATATTTGTTGTAGATGTAAGACACCTGAATGTCCTAGCTAATTCTGGATTGTGCCATATGGAAACTGATCCAAGAGAATTTAAATCAATTCTTTGCCCTTGTGTTGGGTCCATGCCTTCTTTTTTAGGGAGCTACTGTGGCAGGAAAACTGCTATCAGGGAGAAGCTCTTAGGTAGATTCTTACTCCTGGGATTTTCTTCTGGCCAAGACAACAGTGGCTATATTAGTTCCTAATGAAGCTGCCTTTCTACTTGAATACATTGACCAGGAATCTTGCATTGAGCAATGTGGTTCTGAGTTTGGGCATATTTGTGTTAGTGTTCCAGACAAAAATACTAACATGCTTTTAGGGGTCCTCAGTCACCCCTTCATTTCCTTTTGCCCATTTCCCTCTCCCTTCCATTCATTCAGAATCATAAGTACTTAATGTTCTTAAATTTTCACTTAATAGGGAATTTTGGAGTTCTTCCTATGTACCTCTGTTTCTTCCCCTTTGTTCTCACTCATCTTCTCTGAATTCTACTGTCCTTCCTAAAGTGAACCTTCACCTCCAGGGTCCTGTCAGGCACAAGTGAGCAAGCATGCCCACAAAGGCCGGGCTTGACCATTGTTTGGCATGTTTGCCAAAGGAGAATGCCTCAGAGTGCCTCCTTAAGGCATGTCCTTTCCTAGGGGTTGAAGTGGCTCTGCTGCTTCCCAGAGAAGTCCTGGTTTCTGGTTTTACAGTTTGGGTGGTGCTTTACAGAACATGAGGCTACTTCATTCATGGTCTTGGTTTCTTATCCAAAGAGAACAAAAAAAAAGCACTAAGACACAGAGACTGTTGCTTATACATTTTGGCAAGTAATGTCAGAATGGTGCTAAAGCTAGCTAGACACTAGCCAAGAAACAAGCTATGGAAAGTAGCTGGACACTTAAGTTATCTTTCCAGCCCAGGACCTTGGCAGAGGGGCTTGAGAAAGCCTATCATATCATCATAATGTAAAAAAAAAAAAAAAAAAAAAAAAAAAAAAAAAAAAACACATGCCCTATTACCCAAACTAAAAAAAAAAAAAAAAAAAAAAAAAAAAAAAAAAAATAAGTAGAATCAGAATGTCTGATCTATTCCCCTTGTTTTACAGATGAGAAAACTGAGGCCCAGAGAGGTCAAGACCATTCAGCAAGCTAGGGTAGGAGCCAGAGCTCCCACCCAGGCCTCCGGGCTCCCAGTGCTATGTGCTCCTTCCACAACACCCAATATGAGCCAGTCAGTCAACAGGTATATGTTTAGTGCTACCCAGGTTCTGACCACTCTGCGTGGACTTGAGATAGAAAGATATGCTCTTAACGATTCAAAGCAGCCAGACATGCCCCAGTTACCCATCATCTGATTGTACAGCAGCTCTCAAGAGGGAGGGGAGGAACGTGTGTTTATTAAGCATCTATTATCTGTCAGGCCCAATGCTAAGATGTTTCCATAGGCCCTTTTGTTTATTCCCTACAACCACCTGTTGTGGAAAGCTGAGGTTCCTAGACGTTGACTAATGGACTCAAGGTCACATGTCTGATGTGTGTCAGCCATAATCCACACAAGGTCAGTCTGATGCCGGAAGTGTGTGACTAAGTCTCAGGGGATGAAATACCTTCCTCCGTTCTGATCTTACAGATCAGAAAACCAAGGTCATAGAACTATTAAGGTAGCTCGTGTGGCAACTGCAGAGCTCCATAAGTCATCAGGGGTTCAGTCAATGTTTCTTAAAATTTGGATCTCCTATGTAGACTATTGGTTGAAGATGCATGAAGTCAGTTTAAAGCCATCTGACCTGAATCTTTTCTCAAAAGCCTGAAGCCATGGGGAACCAGACATCTCTGTACGTTCCTTCCTCACCCCACTGATCTTTTGGTTCTGGCCCCAAACCTAAAATATGGTGCAGGCCCATTGCCTAGTACTAGACAGAAAGGGTCATTTCTAAAGTCTAGAATTAGTAATTTACTGTCTCTGCCTTGCTGTGCCCATTTAAATAAGTTTACTGAGTTTTTCTGAGAGGAGTGGGTCCTATTTCCTCTGGTTTCAGTCTCTTACATGCATTGAGGAAATTGAATGGCTTAATCCCAGATGTCTCTTTCTATTATTATGGAAAAGTAGCTTCCTCCTTAGCTATCCAACATTATTGGATATTTTTCTAGGATTGGCTGTTTGAAGCAACCTTATTCAACCCAACTGAAATATGAAGGTTTTCATAATCCAGTGACTAGACTATATCTCCATGGATAGAAATGAACCTAGTCATCACCCAGGTCTGGCTTTCAGAGTTTTCTTTCTATCCTGAGGACAGTGTCATGTTATGGAAATCCCACCCCAGCTTTCTGGCAGAAGGTGGTCTAGATGAAATACTGAGAGGCTATAACATCTTTTGGTTGTACATTCTGATGTCGTCTGAAATGAAGGGATAAGTATGGTCTGGTTTCTTGTATGTGGTATATGTAGAGGTGTCCCCAGAGCTGTTGCTTGTGAGTCCTTCCCAACTCCTGTTTTCTCAGTATTTCATCATCTGGCATATTCTGTCTTCAGCCCCCTGCTGTCCTTCCCCACCTCCTTGCTAATGTTAGAACCCCTGAAGCTTGGCGTACGTACTATCACCAGGACCATACTCTGTTGTGACTGGGAACATACTCTTTTATTACCGGGGAACAGAAGACTCAAATGGGATAACTATGGATCATGGAGGACATTAGGCTCTGGGGTGGGTATAAGCTTTGAGGTGGTGTAGATCAGGACTGAGTATGACCAGTGATTGGGCTCTACTCCATGTGAACAGAAGACTATTGCCATAGAACGTTAAGACTCAAATGAAGATAACTATGGATCGTGGAGGACATTAGGCTCTGGTGTGAGAGAAAGCTTTGTAGGTAGTATACACTAGGACTATGTCCAATGACTGGGCTTTACTCCATGTGACATGATCAAAGATCTCTGCTACCCATAAGCAGAGGGTGATCCTTCTGATGCCTTGGGAATTGATGATGTCTGGACTGTGGGCTGCTGCATTTTGATGCTGCTTTTTTTCCTCCTCTTTTGTATGATTTCTTAAGAATCTGCAGCCCCGTTGGCCCACCTGTATGTCATTTAAATGGGAGCAGGAAGAAAAAGTGGTCATTTCTCCAGCAGATTTCAGAATCCCATCCCTACATGGTTACATTTTTCAGTACCCCTGTTGAAGCACATCAGCTGGGCCAAGGCAGTGGAGCAGTTTGTCCTGGCTAGATTATATCTCTTCCCAGGAGGCTCTCCCTCCAGGCTTTCCCATTCATCCTCTTCCCTGCCTTCCTAAAGTTTCCACTCAGCTGTAGCAACGGAGGTCAGAGAAGAGGAACATACAGAGCCTTTTTTGTTTGTCCATGTGGCCTTGGGTCTTTGGGGGTTTCTTGCTTTAGCTCCGTTCTCTTGTTGCCTCTCTCTAAGATATAATTACTGTGGGGTTTCATGGCCATCCTCTTTCTTCTTAGAGGAAGGCCTTTAGGTTCAGGTGGATGTTGGCTGGAAATAGCTAGTTTTGTGTCTTCATACTGGTAGATGGGAGTGTGTGGCCAAGGAAATATGAACCAGTGGGTATGGCGAGTTGGAGGAAAGTGTTGGAGGTTGTTTAGCTGAAAGGGGAAGCATAGGAGCTTAGCCAGGATGGGTCCTCATTAGCATATGAAGCTATCTAACCCTGAGCCTGGCAGGACACTGCTGGTAAGAACACTGGTTTTGAGAGGGTCCTTCAAGTGAAAGCCTTGACATCTCAGACTTCATGCCAGTGGCACAGGTAAAACACCCTGAGCTTCAGCCTCACCACCCCAGACTGACCCGGATTTCTTTCTGTCTCCATTCTTTCCAGCTTTAACGTCTCCTAAACCGAACTTGATGGGTCTGCCCAGCACAACAGTTCCTTCCCCTGGCCTCCCCACATCTGGATTACCAAATAAACCGTCCTCAGCACCGCTGAGCTCCCCAACCCCAGCACAAGCCACTATGGCAATGGCCCCTCAGCAACCCCCCCAACCCCAGCAGCAGCAGCAGCAGCCACAGGTGCAGCAGCCCCCGCCGCCAGCAGCCCAGCCGCCACCCACACCACAGCTCCCGCCACAGCAGTCGCAGCAGCAGCGGAAGGACAAGGACAGTGAGAAAGGAAAGGAGAAGGAAAAGGCACACAAAGGGAAAGGGGAGCCTTTGCCTGTCCCCAAGAAGGAGAAAGGAGAGGCCCCCTCAGCCTACAGCCACCATCTCAGCCCCGCTGCCCACCATGGAGTATGCAGTGGACCCTGCTCAGCTGCAGGCCTTGCAGGCAGCCTTGACTTCAGACCCCACAGCATTGCTCACGAGCCAGTTCCTTCCTTACTTTGTACCAGGCTTTTCTCCTTATTATGCCCCCCAGATCCCTGGCGCCTTGCAGAGCGGGTACCTGCAGCCCATGTATGGTATGGAAGGCCTGTTCCCCTACAGCCCTGCACTGTCGCAGGCCCTGATGGGACTGTCTCCGGGCTCCCTACTGCAGCAGTACCAGCAATACCAGCAGAGTCTGCAGGAGGCGATCCAGCAGGCGCCGGCG